>NC_064878.1:23411595-23454095 GCF_943734665.1 Anopheles aquasalis
GGCCAACAAACTTACACATATCGAAACGACCGCTGGCGTGCCGTGTGACTAATTAGCACGTACGCGCGTCGTAAAAGCGAGCGCGATTTACGATGTGTAAAAACACATCGCTTGTAACAATATTAAACCGTAATCGGGGTCACGTATTCTACGGGCTACAGCTCTTAAGGCAATAAAGGTGTGTGAACGTATGCGCATGCAGAACATCTCACTCCTATCATAATGCCAACAGAGATGTCGGTTCCTTCTTCTCCGATATCATAAGCCACAGTACGAGACCTATACCACCTAAGATCTAACGACCAAGCTGCGTGTTATAGGAGATCGGGGATTAGCTCACCGGTCCATATCATGTAACAGAGAATTTACCCTTTCGGGGCGGGAGTTCGCTCCGGGGGCTACACAATGGAGGGGCATTCACCGCTAAGCTCCTAAAGCCCGCACTATCGCTCGCGGGGGGGTGTTTATGGTGGTACATTCCAAGCAAGGCAAACAGCAGCACCAGTAGCCGCATCACTCCCTTCCACCGTGACCATAATTGTCAATTAAAGCTAAAGTACGCTGGTTACACTACATTCCAGAGAGCGCAAGACCGATGGAGTGTGTTGGTGCGACAATTTAGGAAACTGGATGGCGACTATCTCATATAGGGGGTGAATGAAGGTGGACCGCGCAACCAGCCTCTCGATGTACGATCCCCCCTGGTAATGGTCGATCGACCGTGACATTATCCGAACTCCGGAATCACTCTCGCTCGCACGGTTTCTCGATTATCCCACGCATGACCGGACGGTTTTGGTGCAGCGGGCGGGTGGTTGCTGGGTCCACTCTGTTTCTGCCTTTGCCAGATTGCATCAACTGTAAACACGTCGGTTGGTTACTCGACTGTTGACGCAATTTTTAAGCAATCAGATTAGAGTTTAGTAGGCCGGCAAACCTGATGTCTTCGGGGGGACGCCTTGGGGAACAGTAGAGCCGATCGATATCGCAGTGTGCGGGGCATGGACATGGTTGCTGCCATCCAGTGCGCACGACGACATCACGCCACACGTGGAACGAAACTATCGGTGATGCTGCCGCCGTAGAGCCTCGTCACGATCCTGTGCAACCGGTACGTACCGAGGCGAGGCTGGTTGTTTTCTTGTTTGACTGGCGCACGAGCCTAACGAGCTTCTTTGCTTGCCGGACACGTGCAAACGACGCACGGTCTCACGGGGCGCGCGCACGCTGTTGGTGACCTGAAGGATGGTTTCAAATGCAAACCACGTTTCCCCTGCGGGGACGGGGGAGTATATAGTGTCACGAGTGCGGCCACAGGGAAAGTGACCTGCCGCCCCACACCTCGTTAGCGATGTTGTTATAAATCAGCAGAAATGTGCGACTATATTTACTCTCTAATGTATTATTGGCGACATTCAACCACATCGCGCCCGCTAAGCGGTTCCGGCAATCGGGCGGCCGTGTTACCCTTCTGTCAGATCGAAATTATCATCTCGTCAGCCCTGCCCAACAGCCCTCCAAGCATAGTCGGGGAGCTATGGCCACGGGGCGCTCAAAGCAGCCTCTCCTATCGCAGAGTAGCTTCTCATTCTCTGAAAACAAATCACGTTTTCGCTGATTAAGGCCTGATCTGTCGCTGAAGGCCTAGCGCGATGGGGCGCGGCCTACTACTACTAACTGCTACTGGAAAACCGTTTGATTTGAGCAACAACAGAGTGTTATTCCTCAAGGGGATGACAATCTCGAGTGGTCCACAGGAGAGACAAAGAAACGAAGTACGGCCACTTAACGTTTTAAAATCGAAGAAAGTAAATGGAGCATGACGCACAAAACACAACCACCACGAACCCTGGGCGCGCGGATGCGGACATCGTGACACGACGGGTGACCAACATTTTTCGGGCCAACTAGCTAGCCATCGAGCGAGCGAGCGAACGGTTTCACTTTCACAACGTTGACCTTCGAAAAGTTTTAAAGTTAGCTTTGCTCGCGCACCGGAGCCCAATAGTAAGGAGCGAAGGGGCGCACGGTTAAAGCCACAGAACCGCTTCACGATTGATCGTAGCAAACCTACGGTCGTTAGGCAGCTGTGTGCGCGGCGCTCTCGTGAGAAACGGTTCGCCGGAATATGTGAACCACGCGCGGAAACCTGTTGATCAGAGCGAAGAGCGTGCACCATGCGCCGATTCCCTCGGCGTTGCCAACCACTGATCCCCGCGCATCACGGATCACGGTGTGGATATTTCGAAGCGGCTACTGAAATGGACGTTTAGTAATCCATTAGTCCATCTCGTTTTCATTGGCTTGGCATATCTGCGACGCTGTTGCCGATGCAACGATCATTTCGTCGAAGCGCAAAGAGAAACGCATTTTAATAATCCATTCCACGAGCCCCAGCTCTATCGGTATCTGGTGTGGTCGTGCTGTGGTGTAGTAGATCCAAATCCAAGCACACCTTTCGCACCGCTCATTGCCTTCAAACGGAAGCCCAGCTCCGATGTGCTACATGTTGACTACAACAAGGGCCCCCCAACAACATGATAAGCAGCGAGCGAAGGACACTCTGTTCGCGCTCTAGGGGGGAGGTGCGACGGGGATGGTGGCACTGCGAAGTCATTCATCTGGCTGATAACCATTACAGCAGCCATGGGGGGTGGGGACAGTGACGATGATGATGATGATGCTGGAAGTGAAACGTAGCGCGACAAAAAAACAAACCGCGGTGCGAGGTTCGTGATGCTCTGGGTTGTGGTGTTGGCGCAGGAGGATGATGACCGTGATCGAGACCATAGACCTTTCACTTTGCGGTAACGGAAACGACGAGTAAAGACGGTGGGGAGGAAACCGTAAAAGACGGTGGAATCGTCGATGTAAGAAGGTGCAACACAACCCACCAAGAGGCCACCCTGCAGCAAAGTAGGCCAATGAACTTCCTTTTTAACGGTGGTGCTGTTGCGTCGTGTGTCCCCCTTCACCACGGTGTGCTGTGTCCATACCTTCGTTGCCAAAAAGGCTCCATATTTTGGCAAACAGCAGCCCCATGTCGGCGGCGTAGTAGCTGGCAGAAGCAGGAGATGCAGTTCCGGTGTATCTTCTTCCTTATCGTCGCAAGGATGATGGTAACAGTTGTGTAAACAAGAATGGGCTCCTTTAGGATCTTCTTCTCGCGTTTTCCACTTCCTGCACACGGACCACTACACTCTGGCCGCACAACACAACACTCCACCGAGGCCGACTAGGACTACAACGCCATTCTATATCACTAGGCGGACGTCCCCGCCAATTAGCACACTTTGTTGTTGCACTTTTTCTTCATTCAAATCTACACACAACACGCAAAACGAACACCGCACAGCTGGGAAGTGAGCTTTCCTTTTCGCTTTTCACCGCGCCACCTTGCTTGATTGTTAGCCGATGCGAATCCCGCCGCCAGCGAAGCGAAAGTGTATTTTGTTGTGTTGTTGCTCGATCGACTTTGGCTTTCTTTCTCCGTTCCGGGGGCCGTTTTCACTCTAATTGTTGTTTACTCGCGCTTACTCACTCGATTCGCGGACAACGGCCAACATACCAGCACACCAGAGGGTGGTGTTTTGAGGTGCAGCGAAGGCAGAAATGCTCGTCACCAATTTCCTAGAGGCGGTTGCCGTCGTGATAGTCCTTCACGCGGATTCACGGTCGTTCAGCAACCTTTGCACAGCTGCTCCATGTCGACGACAGGTTGGCAACGAGAGCACGCGTGACCCCGCGGATACCTCCTGAGATAACCAGTCAGTCACAGCCAGACGTTGTTGCCACACGGAGGACCACAAGGCGACGATGTGATAAACCGTGATAAACGACGGAGAGGGCAGCGACAGGAACAAAGTTCTTCCAAGCAAGGCCGCCTCCTTCGCCACAAATCACAATGCACGCACGCACGTTCGTGGATGAGTTAATACTCGTCACAGTATCCGGCCCTCGCCGATCCTGCGAAATAGTAGAAATTGATTATCGCAATCACTACTCGGCCGTTCCAACACTGTTTGCTTTTTTGGCCTTTTTCCTCGATTGTTGTTGCAAGATCGTTGCGGTATCACGAACCTTTGTACTTGCTGCGTGCGGTTTCCGATGCCCTTTTGAGATACCCGTGTGTCTCGGCCACAGATTTCCGTACTCTCTGCAGTTGGTGGATTTGTTTCCGGAGCGTGGCAAAAGCAAATAGAGCCCGTGGTTCGTGGTTCTATTCGTGAAACTTTGCGTGCTGCGGGCGGGTGCAGGTTTGCAAGCGTCTTGCACTTTCCTGGCTTACCATTCCAACGGGATCCACGACCAGAGCACAGTTTGTTGGTCCAGGACGTGGAATAGAGCAGAAATGTGAAGAATTTCGCCCTTTTTACAGCGATTTTACGCGGAAAGAGTGCTTTTACGGGCGATTTCAAAGGTACACCAAAAGTACACCTACGAAAATGCTTTTTCTCACTCACTCTCATCTGATGTGTCTTAAACAGGTGATTCCCGACCTGCCGCTACCACATTGAAGCTTAGGCGTCTTGTGGCCAGAAACACACCCTATGAACGATCTGGACCAAATTCGGTATACATTTCACGCCGCATTACTGCAAGCAAACATTCAAATGGACGCTCATTTTGGTCCATTGCCTTCAGCAGCCGTGCCGATTTCGGAAAATGGTGGAAATTGTGGTTTTCTGTTGTTCTATTGTTCCGTTGTTCCAAATCTGGGTAAGCAAATTGATTCTACTTAGGCGAATGGTGGAATGATTGATTTTTGAATTCCCTTTAAAGGCGTGAGAGCAGTGTGTGAGGAACGCTATTTAGGACGAACACCCAATATGGCAGAATCGACGGATAATTTGGAGGATCTTGTTCAGCCTAACCAGCCATCCATGGCTCCGATGCGACCGATCCCCTCCGCCCACGTACAACCGGCCACGACAGCGGCAATCAGGTGAATGATAACAGCTATGTAACATATGTAAAAAGATGGTCGTTTACTTTTGTTGTCAAAACTAAAGAAGAGAATGATTTTCGACGCCTTGTAGGAGAATCCTTTGAAATAACTGAAACAAATTCAGACATTTGTTCTACGTCTAAAGGAAAGATTGATGAACAAACAAATCAACACAACTTTAAATTAAATTAATTGTTTCGAACTTTTACGAACTTCCAAGCGTGGAATCTTAAAGCATAAAGCAATGGCAGTTCAGATGATAAATTGAATATATTTTAACTAGTAATATCTTACAAACATGTTATTTACAACACTCGCTCAGGGAGTGTTGTTAGCACTGGCATAAAATATGTGAAATTTTTAACATTAACTGCCGCAAGCTTACATAGTATTCTGTCTACCCCAAAATATTCTAAGGAGGAGCTATTTGTATTAGATGATCTATTTACAAACATTTCAGAAAGTTCTAAGTCACCCTGTCGGTCTAATGGAAGCAGCGCCTTATCTTTAAAAGCTGCTATTTTTACGAATGATTTTAGTTTCCTAGCTTTAATTTTATAATTGGGCAAAAAACTTAATATATACATAATTTCTCTATTATGGGTTAACATCCAACCGTCTTCTTTCGAATTCTCTTTCAAGGTATATATTTTTGTTTTTAACATAAGTACCCCTTGTTCCCGCAAATACTGCGGTTTGTCGTACTCCAATGCTTCTTCAACAACCGGCGCGTCTATTATACTAGAAACTAATTGGAAAATAGGATTTTCTGTTGTAGTCAAGCATACTTCTTTAAGTTTTAATTGATGGCGCTCAAATCTAGCTGTGGATTTTTTTTTCCAAATTCCCATTCCTTCGTACATCCTGGGCCAAAACTAATATATGTAATCAAAATAGTAATCGCTACTTAAAATTCTAATGGAAATAAAAAGACGCAGCGAATTTTTGCCGGTCAACACAGAATCAGCATCGTGCAAACAAACAAAAAATATAATTGAAAATTATGTACATCCCCCGGCGATACATCGTTGATCATGTCAACATGATGAATCTGCAGAAGCGGGCTGTTCACTGTTTTTTGGTGAGGGCGTTCTCTCTATGTATAAACGCCTGCACGGAATTCTAGGTCTTCCCTCAGCTCGCACTTTTGGAAAGGGAATTCAGTGCAGCCATTAACCCCCCCTTCTTGCCCTTACACTTGCACATGAAGCAAACTGCCACAGCCGTTGGATAACTGGTGCCTGTGTAGTAGAAAATAGGAATATGCAACTGGTTAGTAAGTAAGTATAAAGCATTTAGACGACGGTAAGACGTGAATATACATACCCGTTACTAACGCTCGTGCCTCCAGATCGAGAGTGAAAGTTGTTCTTAGCTTAGCGTTGAACGTGTGCAGAGTGTCTGCTTCATTGCAGAACTGCTTGCCGTCCCCACCCACAACCCGGCTTCGTGTTGGCCTATTTCATGTTCACGATGGAATATCTCGATATTAATTGGCCACAAATGAAACAATTCTCCGGCCGCGTTCTTGGCCGGTACTCCATCCGTGTGGACCCGGATGGATATGTCGCGCATTTTTTCCAATGTCCGATGGAACGGGCGCAATGTTTCTTCTGCGAAAAGGGAAAGATTTAACATTTCATGCGCATGGCAAGTAATAAAAACTAGCACATTGCACTCATTGTACCTATGCCACGGCACCATAACAGGCCGCCCGAGACTGCATGCAACGTAATAGCGGCCGAGCCATCCGCCTCATCCGTCGGCACAATAATGGGCACGTGCTCAGGCTCAGATTCAGGCTGGATTCTTGCAATTTTCGACCGTTCTTCAATAGAAATTAACGGCATTAGAACGGCCGGTGGCCTCTTTCACAAATCTATGCAGCGATAATGACAGTGCTACTAAAATGCCGTTAAAGTATGCATATACTTACCGATCGTTTGGAAAAGGCTGGATTGGGCCCGTTTGTAGCGTTCCAGCTTTTGCTTCCAATCACTGGCAGGCATTTGGTTTTCATTATCACTCGATTCCATTTTCCACGTTTAGATATCACTGGAGACTGGCGATCGACTGCCGGCTCGTGGATTGCAACAGCGATGAGCAGCCACTTATGCAACTCCATCACCATGGCACCATACCTAACCTCCATACTAACTCTTTATCGTTTCCGCAGGATTCCGTAAGGTACAAGGAACTGTCCATCAATTCCGAGGCCATGGTGGAGCAGCTGGCCAGCGAATTGCATCAACGGGACCGTAGCATCGAGGTGCTGGAGGCGCGATGTGCGGTCCTGGTGGGAGCAGAGACGACGGGAGAGAAGCAGGGACATCCGGCGCCTTCAAATCTTCCAATTGTCACTCTGGAACAATTGGAACAGTTTGAGACCAACGCTGGGGCGTCGGAGACGTTCCGGCAACGTGTGTTGGAGAAGATGAAGGAAGCGTACCGCTTTAAAATGGGGATGCTGTTTGCACCGGAGTTGTTGACTCGGTGTACGTGGACCGGGGAGACGCCGGGAAAAATAGGGCTGTTGCGCTATGTAAATACGATGGCCATACTAGCGTCCATCCTGGGGGCGCGGGACGCCAGCATCACGCCGAAGGCGGCGAAGCAGAAATTGCAAACGGCAACCAAAAATACTCACGCAAAAGTAAAGCGCGTTTTACAGTAGAACAGTCCAATTTTTCTCTTACTTACTGCACAGTTTCGGAATCGCAATCAATGCAAGACAAAGTGAAGTCAACATCTTTATACGAATGGCGGTGGGTAACGTATTTCATTTATTTATAAATTCCATGTGTCCTTCCTTGCGATTGCACTCTCTCTCTCTCTCTTTATCACTCCTTCACTCTCTCCCTAACCGTTTGTAGTAGCATTTTGTTTTAGTTGTCCTTAAGAACCTTGTCGATAAATGATCTAACTTCAAAGAAAGAAGTAAACATGCTTAATCCATGGCAAAACATGAAACACATTTTGACTAATGTCCCGTCTCAGTAGTAGTTGTGCCCCATATCCTCCCCGGTTTATTCTCCACTTAACATACAAATCTAGCCTTTCGAGGGAATCATCCAAGATGTACAAGCGGTGGGTACACCGTTTTCTACACTTCTCTATCGTTCGTTTTTTCTTCCAACCGTGCGCCTCCATCCCTTTTATTGTCTTGAATTGTTTTTGGATTCGTTGTTCAATTTTCCCGAGTAAGAATTACTTTCAGTTCAACGATCGTATAAATTCCATTGCTGTTGCTGTCTGTTCTCCCTCGGGTCAGTCCTTGGATACAATCTGGTTCGCCACCCTGGCACTTGTGGGGAAAGGCGCTTACGGTTGGTCCCGGATTTCCCGGTGACGACTCGCCATCTGGCTCCTGTTCCGGGGAACAATTCATACACGACGCTCAGCGTATCCTTATCCTCCTTATAGAACGGTAACATTGCACAAAACAGTATCCCTGTTTAATAGCTAATTAGATAGCTTAAGCACAACGTTGGTTAGCCAAACCACAATTGGGTCACAGATAACAACAAACGGGTAAACCGGTTTGGTGTAGTTGTGTTGCTTTTGTTGTTTCAAATATTCAAACCGTTATCAGTTCGCCATATAGTAATTTAGCGGCTAGTTTTGAGTGTTTCGTTCACCGCACACCATTTCGTTTGTGGGAATCTAATCTCATTGTGAAACAGAACAATCGATTTTCTGGTATAAATAGACACAGCAATGGTCTATCTTGTTTCTAGGTATTTTTGTCACCAAAGGTATAAGATCGAGTGTTCCTCGCAAGCACAACTGGTGAACTACTGTTTGAAAAAGTGGCGAAAGATGGTTCGAGGTATGTTTTAGTTTTTGCAATTATCTGCCTAAATGATCACACATTTCAATGGTTGTTTCAGAGACAGAGTGGGTTGACTTTCGCTATGATGTTTATGATCGACCAGATTGCGAGGTAGTTGGTCATGATGGTTTGAACAAGATTTACGCGTTCAGAAAAATTTATAATGGAGCCTTGACCCCAGGTAAAGCCGTTCATAAGGCATACATCAGCTATGCAGGTAAAGAAATTGAAGTGTCGTCCGGACAACTTTTGCGCAAAGGAAACTATGAATGGGTTTACGGAAAAAACGGAAGCGTGCCTCCAAATGCCGTCATAATGGGCCATAACGATAATGGTAGTCCACTTTATATAAGGCGAGCTATGGTCAATGATGCTTTGACACCAGGGAAGATTGATCCTCCCGCTGGATACTTGTATATTCCATATGGCGGGAAAGAACACTACATAACAGTCTACACCGTGCTTTGCTATAAGGATGTCCATTGTCCCGTGTGCCCTAAGCTGCAAATACCAAGTTGCCCTGAGCCGCCAGTACCATCGTGTCCTAAACCACCGGTTCAAAAATCTTGTGATGACAACTTAGATTAATTGGTGGGTGTCCATGGTTTTCCAGGATCCATTCCGCAATAAAAACATTTGGAGAATACCACGTTCGTGTAGTGCTTTCTATGCCTAAAACTAGTTCGAATTGGATTAATCATCATTTGTCTGCCAGTTCTCTTTTATTTAACTTTACCTATCCGTTATCGAATACCGCGTGACTTCGTTGTCTATCGCTTCTGAGGATACATGGACGAGTTGTTTGATCAATGATGCACAAATACCTAAAAGAAAAAAACATTAAATTTTCTCATTAGCATCCTTTAATAGATGTATTTTAAAATTTATCCATCGATCAACGACAAAGATACAAGGTGAAAAGGTTCTCTTTGGAAAGCCAAAACTACGGACCATGATCAGGATCTCCGTTCTGGATCAAATTGTATCACCGTCACGAATCATTCCTATCGCTTGACCACAAAACCCAACTAAAATTTAGCTAAAGACTGAACTGGTCAGCATTTGGTGTTGATTGGTTACTTGTTTTTTCGTTATCAATCCGCCATCAGTCGGTTAGCGGTTAGTCGTAAGTGATTCGCTTACCACAAACCAATTCAATCTCATTGTGGAACAGAAAAACCGATTGTCTGGTATAAATAGAGCAGCAATGACCTAAGTTGTTATTTAACATTTTTGTTACTAAAGGTCGAGTTCCTCTCAAGCACGACTGGTAAACTACTGTTTGAAAAAGTGGTGAAAGATGGTTCGAGGTATGGTTTAACTTTTACAATTATCTCTCTTATCTAAATTACACGTTTTATTTGATGTTTCAGAGTCAGAGTGGGTCGACTTTCAGCTAGCAGTTTCTGAGCGGCCAGAATGTGAGATAGTTGGTCAAGATGGTTCGATGAAGATTTACGCGTTCAGAAAAACTTATGAGGGAGCCGTGACCCCAGGGAAAGCCGTTCATAGGGCATTCATTAGCTATGCTGGCAAAGAAATCGAAGTGACTACCGGGCAACTTTTGCGCAAAGGAAACTACGAATGGCTTTACGGGAAAAACGGAAGCGTTCCACCAAATGCCGTTATAATGGGCAGCATGGCCGATGGTAGTCCACTTTATATGGGGCGAGCTGTTATCAATGGTACTTTAACACCTGGGAAGATCTACCCTCCGCATGGAGTCTTGTACATTCCTTATGATGGAGTAGAACATCGCATTGATACTTACACCGTACTGTGCTATAAGGATGTTTATTGTCCCTCACCATCGTGCCCTAAGCCAACATCGTCCCCCAAGTCGTCGATTCCGAAACCATGTGATGAGTTGAGTTAATCAATCACTCAATCAATCGATGATATTCAACCTTTCGCAAAGTAATACAATCATTTAGAAAATGAAAACAATTGTGTCGTATGTAATTATCTGTAATCTAAAATTTAGTGTCATTCATAAGTTGTTCATGCCAAAAACAAGGCCAGGGTAGGCCCAATCATCAATTCTTTGCCCCATGCTTTGAATTGACGATTTAAAAGAAAAAGTTGAAAAAAACTTGCTGACTACTCACACGCATTTCCGGTTAGCTCCCTTTATGCATCTCCAGTGCATCTTTTCATTACTCAATGCCGCTTAATCTGTTACTCATTACGTATCACTTTTGACGGTACTCGATCACTTGAAGATGAACAAAATTGAAAATCTGCAAAACAAAAAAAAAATTAGGATTAACTGCTACAATGTCCGATATTTGTCGTCTAACACACTTCGGAGGGAATAGTTGAGCATTTTTCAAAGCTAAGGGATCGATATCTGGCAATGTTAACAAAGGAATGCTGCTTGTCGCCGACCTGTAAAAGCTGATTGGAAACCATTGTCGGCGATATAGAAGTGCATTTTAACACAATTTAATCAGCTTGAATTACTTTATAACAATACGAGTCAGCAAGAAGAGCTGGAATAAGATAAAACACCTTATTCACACACATAACAGTTTGATCCTTCTAATCGAATAGCCATGAAACATTATCTACGTTGTATGCAAGCTTCTAACTGTGTCTTCCATTCATGGTAAGATTCTAGTTGATTGTTCTTATACATAGAGAGAAATGGTATTTGTATATTTGAATGTTCATGCAAAATGTGCCTCTTCGATCATTACCAAATTTGTCCCAAACCAATTTCTAGACAACGTGTCGATCCATTATCAGTGATTGGCCATACGGACATGTCGGAACTATTAGTCATCATAAACACTTATAAGAGAAACATTATAAAAAAAACTGTAGCATCTTTTCTGGCACACAAATGACCAATGTAATATGGCCAAAGATAATTAACCACTCAATCTTGGATTCCTTGGTTGGTTTCAAATATACAAACCGTTATCAAACCAGAGCTGGTTAGTGCGGTTTGTGATTACTGGAAACCGTTTCGTCTGAGGGAATCCAAACTCATTGCGGAACAGAGCGATGGATGGATGCTGGTATAAATGGAGCTGTAACGGACCAATTTGTTATTAGACATTTTTATCACATAGCGCATAAAGATCGAGTTTCGTAAGCGCGACTGATGAACGACTGTTCCAAAAAGTGATCAAATATGGGTCGAGGTATATTATAAATAATTGCAAATCTACCAAATCTGCCGTGTAAATGCACATCGCACAAACGTTTTTACTTTGGTGTTTCAGAAGCAGAGTGGGTTGACTTCGTAGAAGGAATTTCTGAAAGACCAGAGTGTGAGGTAGTTGGTCAAGATCGCTCGAAGAAGATTTACGCATTCAGAACCTATTATGAGGGTGCCCTTACACCAGGGAAAGCCGATCATGAGGCATACGTCAGCTATGCAGATAAGGAAATCAAAAAGAGATCCGGGCAACTGTTGCGCAAAGGGAACTACGAATGGATTTTCGGCAGTTACGGAAGCGTCCCCCCAAATGCGGTGGTTATGGGGCACGCCGCGAATGGTAATCCGTTCTATTATGGACGAGCATTCCTCCAGGGAACATTGACCCCAGGCAAGATCTATCCTCAACATGAATGCCTGTACATGGCATATAATGGGTCAGAACATTGGACCAAAGTCTACACAGTACTGTGCTTTAAGGATGTTTATTGTCCCATCACAGTGTGTCCTAAGCCACAAATACCATTGTGTCCTAAGCCGCCAGTACCATCGTGTCCTAAGCCACCAGCTCAAAAGTCTTGTGATGACAATTTGGATTAACTGCTGTCCATGGTTTTACAGTTTTCATAAAACAATAAAACATTTAGAAAATGAATATGAATGGGCAGAACATGAAGTGGAAATTGAAGCTTAGCATATTAATAAGACAGACGTTGGGAGAATATACAAGAATCGCAATGCAGTAAATCAAATTCAAAATCAAATAACTCTAATTCAGACTTAGTTGGTTTATCAACCAACTCACATTTGGATGTCGCCGACCACGAAACAAATATTAAGCTATTTGCGAATTGAACTTAGAACTTTTAGAAGTTTTGAATGCAAAGAGACGAAAGAGACAATAAGATAACAGTCACTCTACAACGGCAAACTATATCTCTGGGAACAACTTATTGCGAATAAAAATTAAAGATTACATAAACTGCAGCAAACAGTTGAGGAAACCATTGAAAGCGTTACTAAAATCAAATTATGATAAATCGAAAGCAAAAAACAAAGATATCTAAAAACACAAATGTTAAATCTTCATGTGAATAAGGTAAAACACAAGACCTTAAAAGCATACGCCCATAAAATGGAAAGCCAATCGAAATAAAATAAGAAATACAGCGTAGCGATCAATTTCTACCGATCGGTCGTGCAGAGATGAAAGAGATATTATGGTCAATATTTCAATTTGTCCGATTGCAAAAGCATCGTTTATCGTTTAAGCAAAAACCAATAGCTAACCAAACCGTAATATGGGCAAAGATAAGAACGAACGTTAAATTGCTTCGGTTTAAAAAATCCAAACCGCTATCAGCCCGTCCGAGTCGGTTAGCGGTTTGTCTTGAATGATCCATTTACCGCAAAGACACAGCGCAATGAATTTTTCTGGTATAAATAGAGCGCGGTGCTGTCCCTCTTGTTGTAAGTGTTCTTTGTGAACACTCTGCTTAAAGACTGTTCGAAAGATGGTTCAGGGTATACATCAGTTTCAGAAAATTATCTACACTCTCTAAATCGATCTAACGATTTTCCTTGGTGTTACAGAAGCAGAGTGGGTTGACTTCGTAGAAGGAGTTTCTGAGCGACCCGAGTGTGAGGTAGTTGGTCAAGATGGCATGCAGAAGCTTTACGCATTCAGAGGAACGTATAGGGGAGCACTTACTCCCGGGAAAGCCGATTCTGCGGCGTACATCAGCTATGCAGATAAAGAAATTAAATTAACATATGGACAACTGTTGCGCAAAGGAAACTACGATTGGATTTTCGGCAGTTACGGAAGCGTCCCGCCAAATGCGGTTGAAATGGGCCACGCGGGCAATGGTAATCCGTTCTACATGGGGCGAGCATATCACGAAGGTAAATTGTTACCAGGCAAAATCTATCCGCAGCATCAATGCTTATACATGTCACTGAATGGATCGGAACATTGGGTTAAAACCTGCACCGTGCTGTGCTTTAAGGACGCTCATTGTCCCTCAGCATCGTGCCCTGAGCCGCGTACACCGTCGTGCCCTGTGCCGCCAAGTTTATCGTGTCCTAAGCCGCCGGTGCAAACTTCTTGTGATGAAGATTCGGATTAACTGAGATCCATGGTTTTCCTACTAGAGTTGTTACTAAAATTCAAGAACTAATATCTTTGCTCATAATTTGGAAATATATACGAATCGAACAGCAAACAATTCATTATTTCGCTACCTAGTTACATGCATTCCAGGATAACTCTCGGGTCGTCGTCTATCATTCCTGACGAAGCCTAGCATCGCTGAAAGATAAAGAAAAATTGAAAACCGAACTGAAACTACCGGATAGAGATTAGAATTTATTGCAACATTGTTCAATTATCATCGTCTAACTTACCACGGAGGAAACACCTTTAGGGTGATTTTTTAGCAAATCCTATGCGATCAGATCATCGATATCGTCAACTGATTTTACCCCAATAATAGTGTTCGAACTAGGAAAATCCGCAAAATGAAATACAACCACAGTAGCACCGGAAGACGGTGCCAGTGTGAAACAACGAGCCTAAGTAAACTGTTTTTAACTAAGCTCAATCCTGGCACTATTGCAGCAAGAGGAAGAAGCGACCGGATTGTCTAAAAGTTCTTTGCGTTATTTTATTTCATTTCTTATTACCGAGTACATCATCTGTGGTATGGTAAATGCTGATATTCAACTGCAACGGCAGTTTTCAACGTAACTAGCATTATCTTCTCTTCGCTAGATAGGAGCGCCTCTCCGGTAATTCGTGAACAAATACTTATGCTAATGTGTATCATTGAGTAAACGAATGGCTACAAGATTTGCGTAAAGTTCATAACACAACCAGCGTGTTAAAAACGGAATGCTTCTTGTAGCTGACTTGCCAAAGCAAACAAGAACTCTTGGATACCATCGTTTTGGTCTCTATCGCCCTCCGATTCGATGCTACTTATGCACTCATCGAACTCCGGATTCTTTATATTAGGGAACTTGTCCCGTAGTCCCAGAAGTTGTGTCGTTTCGAGTTCACAATGGCGAAAGCGCAAAGATCGCAGTCGATGCATGGGTGCGTTCATTTGGTGGAAAAATGATTTTTTGAGATGGCAATGGGAGAACACGAGTACCTCCAATTGTTGCAGTGAGGGTAAAGTTTTCAGGACACTAGTTGATAGCGGAGCGGAATGACACGCTAAACCCAGTTCCGTCAGCTGCATTAAGTTCCGTGTAATGATTTCCATCAGACTGTGTCCATTGCTCGCAGTGAGGTGCAGGCCAAGCTTTTTAATCGTCTTGCTAAAACTCAGCAAACTGATGGGCATTACATGAGTAAATCCCAGATCGAGCTCCTCCAGATGGGTTAATTCCGACAAGTCAACAAACACATCCTGCTCTATATCGATTATATAAAAAAATAGCCGACGAAGCTGCGCAAGTTTAGAGAGATGGTTCAGTACGTTTGGACGTGAAATAAACAGTTCCTTGGAAAAGCGTGCCTCGATCAATGATGGGAATGAGTTGCACATGGCAACGAAGAGATTTTCCGCCACGGGAATGTCCCAATTGATTTTCACTAGATTCGGCACGCGGCGAACGATGGATTGGTCAGGTGATTGCCAGCTCTCCACTGTTATCTCCAGATGCTGCAACTTGGCGAGCACAAGCGCTTCCGTATCGCCACCGTCCGGTGGAAGAAGTCCGCTCAGTGCGCCTTTAAATACTTTCAGTTCCGGCGTGTCAATCGTGTACTTATATTTGCAGTGCATTGTCAGCTCCTTGAGCGATGCACTTCGAATCTGTGGTATGTTCTCTTGGCGTTTGTATTGGCTAATGTTGCGCCGCACGCTGATCTCCTCCAAGACACCCAGCGTTCGCAGCAGGGCCATCGACGGGATCGCATCAATCACCATTGGGAGCATATCCATTATCGGAACAAAAATGTAATTCAGATACAGCGAGTACATGTTGCTGGTATGCTTTGGGTGAATAATCTTCCAAATCGGTT
This sequence comes from Anopheles aquasalis, assembly GCF_943734665.1. Lineage (NCBI taxonomy): Eukaryota > Metazoa > Arthropoda > Insecta > Diptera > Culicidae > Anopheles > Anopheles aquasalis. The sequence continues at coordinate 23,427,575 of NC_064878.1, forward strand.
GAAGAGGTTCCATACCTTGCACCAGAAGGAAAGAAAAATTACGATAGCTTCGATTTGTATGCGCCAGTTGATTCGCCTTCTGCAGCAGTGACTCGATGGGATTTGTCTTTGAGGCCGCATTACTGAATACACTTATGTTGATGTCGAATCGTTTCACATAGTCACTATAGAAGATGATGTCCTTCCAACGCTTACAGGCGAGTGAACAGTTCTTTACATTCTTCACATCCAGACGATCAAACACCATGCACAGCACCTGTTTTGGACGATTTTAGAAGGCGATTAGCAAGAACTGCCGGAACACCGGAACCGGATTTCACTACAACTTACCTCGTTCGGCAATAGCTCAGTATAATTCGGCTCCGACGCCATGATTTCCGGCCAGCAACACACGTTCTAAACCCCTAGCAGTACTAGATTTAGTAAAAATTCTAGATCTTCCAAGCACTTGCGCGTTACTTGGCGTGGAAAATTTTCATCAGCGTGCGCGCCACTTGCTCCCTTTGTTTTCACTTAACACGACGGTACCGACTTGTCTTCTCTTTCGATCCTCCGAGGAAAGAGCGAGAAAACTAGTTGTTTTTAAGCGCCGTCACACTGTGTGCGTGTGAATCAAAGCAACATTCGCGAATTTTCTTGGCAAACTGATTTCCGGTAATTGGATCTTTCGCCGGTGCTAACAAAGTGTGCTGTGATCGGCAGTAATTCGCTGAACGAGAGGTTGGGACGGGCTTCCGAAGAACACGCATCGAAACGTAATCTTGAAACGTTGTTCTTGTTTTAACCGCTTTCAGTTTCGCTTCGACAGTCGCAGATCTTTGATAACACCCGACCCCACAACGTGATAACAACAGGATGTCTACCGAGAGTGAACGTTTGCAAAATCGGAAAGAGGCGGTATGGTCAGCATTTTTATACATAGTCTCTTATTTGCGGGATAAAGATTTTAAAGACTATCCCGATTTGGTGGAAACTATTGACGAGGAGCTTCAACGAGTACATGCAGAAATGCATAGTTTTCTGCCACGATTTGAAGAACTCAGTGGCGATTCTATGTGTAGAAAGAATTTGCTTCACTTCTATCTCTCTGCACGCAGTAGGCTGGAAAGAATTAAGTATGGATTGGAAGCAGCTGACAAGCAGGCAATGCCAACTAGTTCCACGGGACTGAATAATAGTGCCAAGCCACCCGCGGCGAAATCCTTGAACACGTTTTACAATGGATTTTTGGCTCAGTTCCGCAAAATTGTATCGTTTGAGAGCTGCCCGCACCTATCCAGATCCGAGCGTATCCTGCGGCTCATCAGAGAGTTCGAAACGGCCATCGTAGCTGCGCGCGCCGTCACCGCCAGGGGTGGAAATCTGCTAATCGATGAATTGCTGGTGTCGTTGGCGTTGAGCAAGCTGGACGAGGATACTCTGACGCAAGTTACGCAGCACCGTGACCCCGAAATCATCCCGTCCTGGGCGGATTTTCGCGAACAGCTTTTGCGTTTAACGACGACGGTGGCACCATGTGTACAATCCTAAGGACAACCTTATGGATTGCAAAAGGATTTGGCTAAACCTACAGATGTGACGATGTTAGGTAAACATGTTAATTATTACCTGCTATAATGATGATTGAATGACTGATTGATTGATAATTTCACCAATATTTCAGCTACTGAAAAACGCACCGTTGAGTAAACTGTTTGGGGCAAGCGTTACCGACCAGATGCTTGGCCAAATACTTCTTGGAAAAAAACATTTCACTTTGAAGCAATTTGAAATACCAATTTGAATTACCACGCGGGGAATAGCAGAAAATGGATCTATCCCCATACTTGCTTCCATGCTGAACAAACAAGATTGCAATGGTTCTATCATCATGTACTGCACTAAATTTCACTTGTAATGTTACTCAATTCGTCGATGAATTACTACGCATCCATATGAAAGCCCATTATTTGAAGAAAGAGGAATTGCAACGCATTCGATTGAAGCATATTGCATGAGTCAATCAATTGGACACTAGGAGCCAGAGTCTTACTTGAACCTGAAACTGCTAGTTATGTTGAAAACTGCCGTTGCAGTTGAATATCAGAATTTACCATACCACAGATGATGTGCTCGGTAACAAGAAATGAAATAAAACAACACAAAAAACTTTTAGATAATCCGGTCGCTTCTTCCTCTTGATGCAATACTGCCAAGATTGGGCTCAGTTAAAACAGTTTACTTATGCTCTTTACCAGTGCAAATATATGACGAAAATCATTTTTAGAAAACCATAGTTCACGTATCCCAACGCAAAAAGGTAGCTGAAAATCCGAAAACGAGTTGTCGATCCTTTGTCGGAAAATGTGTCTTTTTAATAGTGTGGCTTGACTGCTGAATAGCACACTTTACGACGGCATAGAAAACGCTAAAATTCAAATTCGAGCAGTTAACTGTTTTCGGGCAGACCGATTCAACCGATTTGCATAACTTCAGGGGATAAATAGTTCAAAGTTTGTCGGTTAAACCCAATAATTCGAGCAAATCAGGGGAAAAAAATCGAGCAAAATTCGAGCCGAGCACGTGCTTCGGAAAAAGGTCGCAAGTTGGTCGCAATTCCCGTTCTCACCAAAGGGGCTGGAGGTTTTTGTTACCAACTTGCGACCTTTTTCTGAAGCTGCTCGAAGAAAGGACCCAGTTCGCAGTGAGAAGGTTTTCTCACTATAGAAAAGTTGTTTCTGAGATGGGACTTGGTTGGTTCTGGCATATAAGCGAGTCAATACAAATCGTCTTCCCCAGTCCCAACCGAGAAACAAGGGGCCAAGGCACCCAAGAACCAACTTTCGTGAAACCCGAACGCAGCCCACCTTCGTGTGCTCTCGTGTGCCCCCCCCCCCCCCCCCCCTAATGAACCAAATGAACTACGCTGCGATTGGTCGATGAGCTACCGCCCAATGGCGGTGGCGTTTATTTTTCTATTTCTTTTTGCTGACGTCACACGTATATGACGTCGTCATTTTGTGACGTCATTTTTCTGCGTTGCTGTTGGTGGTGGTGGCGTCGTACTCTTCACTGCTTGAAGGCGTCGTTGTGGTGGCGTGATCCAAGCTGCGATCGAGAACTTTCCTGCTCGGCCTGATGTTGGGTGCGCGTACGCTGATCACAATGCTCGGGTACATGCAGAAAAGGAAGAGAAAAATCCAAAAGTGTTTAACCCTTTTGCAGTGCACCTTACAACGCCAGCTTGGCTTACCTTGCGTGTGGATTATCGTCAACACCTTGGTAACACTTTTCTGCACTTGCACTTTGCCGCCAGCGTAGAGCGTGCGTCCCGGGACTTAGAAAATTTCCGACTGCCCGCGATCGGGACTTAGTCGAATTTTGCTCGAGGTTGCTCCCTCTCTTTTTTTCTATTCCTTTTCCTTTCGCGCTGCCGTACGCATCGCCCTTCTGCCCTTGCCGCCCTTCCCCTTCCGCGTAATTGAAACCCACAAGCTCGCGTTCGTTTTCGTTCGCCCTTCTTCTCTTCCCATTCCGCCCTTCCTCCGCCGCAGCCGCGCTCCACAAGCTCGCGCACGAAACCTTCTCCCCCCGCGGTTTCTTCCGCTCTTTTCCCCGCTGCCTACGAGCGGTTTCATAGTGAGCGTCGCGCTCGCCTCTTCCTCAACCGCGTCGCAGGCAGAGGGGGCTTCTTTCTCAGCCGCCGCAGCCTTCATCCCGCTACGTCGCAGGCAGAGGGGTAAGCCGAGCGCTTCAAATTGCTAACTGGGGAAGCAGCCTCGTGGTGGCTCGTGGCTGCGGTTGAGAGCAAAAAAAAAGAGAATGGTCGGCCGCCGGGCCGGTTCTCTCTCTTCCCGCTTCTCTTTTCTCTCTGTGTTCCTTCCCCCTTTTTCCCTCGCTCTGTGCTACAGCTGTTATTCTGTAGAGGGAACCGATTTCGTCTTCGGTCATGGCTGTGGGGCCGTGGGTCGGTGTCTGTGTGATGGTAGTCGTGATCGGTGTTTCGCGGCTGGAATTATTCGAGAGAACGATTAATGCAAGGCGATTTTTTATTGAGAGAACCCATACTTACCTGCCGATGCGGTTGTATTTCGTCGATGCGATCGGAACCAAACTTTGTGGCGTAGCACTTTAAACGCACAATAACACGGTGCACAATTTTATCAATTTGAAATCAATAAGTATGCATATCAATAAGAATATGCGAAACGGAGAGTGCTGTGCACACATGATGAATGGTTTTGCACTTTGTGCTCCTTTCGCGAATGTCAACTCGCACTCTACGGTGATCCGGATCCCTCGAGGGCCCTCGTGTAAAGAGATGCGGTTTGCTATGCTTCCCGTTGCGATGGGATTAGGTTTTACGGTACTGCGTGCTAGTCAGGCACGATATCTAGCCGCAGCTGTAGCGTAATTGGCGGTGGGAAAAGCAGAAGAAATGCGTCGGCATTTTGGAACCGCGCAGGTGTGCTGCAGCCGCAATCGGGATCAAATTGAGGCGCATAAAGATGTACTTTTTCCTGCAAAGAGACGCAATGTCTGCTTGCTCAATCATTCACAGTTTACATTGAAATCAAATGCATGCCATGTCAAGGATCGTACATGGCATCAATCAAAACCACGATCTTCACCAGCAAAGCTTGGCCACGCAAGGTACGCTGTACGCCTTGGCCTCTGAAATACTACATGGAACGATTGTAACACATTATCAACGGGAACGTGGGTGGCTGCCAGAACTAGAAGTACCATTAGGGATGCAGGAAAACCTTGTTACGCTCAAACTGTTAGCGGCAACTCAAGGACGATTTATTGGCAAGGGAGCGGCCCGAGAAAAAATATCTGTTCTTCCTTTCCATATCAGCATCAGTGTCCGTTTCGGGGTGATTCTTGATGATTATAGTAAAAATTTCTGTCTCGGTTTCTTAAAATTGCGCATCAAGTGTCTGAATCTGTTTGTGAACTAAGATAGTTTAGCAAAAGATTCATCGCCGAGCTGCGCTTAATCCTTCATAGGCGGCACGTTTACTTTAGCAGAGCTATTTAGAATAATGTTTCCAACAACAGTGTGCTTTGCACTAACGGTATCTACTTCTGGTAACAGTCTTTGAACTCGTGAAAAGCATTTCTCAACTAAGAATGGTCCGTGCCAAATTGCTTAATAGCGGCGCCAAGTCACAGAATTGTTTTAAATGTCGCTAGTGCTAAAGGCAACCAAGGGATGTAAGGAAACACTTGCAATTTTGTTAAGAATATCCAGATGCAGCCATGTTATTAGGTGGTTCACGTAGTTGTCTGTGGTGTAAAAGGTTATCTTACTTATTGGCGTTCATTCAATCCTGGCTTCAACAATCCTCGATTTCTGAAACAGGACATATTCCGCTGTATCAACGAGGGCCGCACAAGTTTGGCTCAGTGGTGACGATATTCTTATCAGGTGATACAACCTACGAGCGGTCTTGGCCTTGGCCTTCTGAAATATCATCTAATAGTTTATATCAACCCCAAAACGGTACGCACAAAGTGCAGTTGCCGACTGTTTTACGTACGATCGTCTGCAAGAAGGCAGGATATAAAACACAAATACCACTATTAAAAAGCGAGAACAAATTCAAACGGACGCTTCTACATGATAGAACCTTTCGTCTTTGGGATTCTTTGGAAGTAAATGTGTTTGTAATTGATTACAAATGCATTGTAAACCGTTTAATGCATGTTACTCCAGACGGAGACACAACCGAGCGCAATCGAAAGGCTAACAGCGCTGGTTCCGAAGTATTTCATGAGCCGTTCTATCCGCTAAGGTACATCTATCGACCTTTCGTTAGACTACTAATATTGCATTACGTTGTCTCTATTGTTCCTCTTGCGTATTCCTCTTTGATTCTATAAAGCAACCTTTGTTTCAGTCCGGCTGGTCTCAAAGGCAAAGCCAAGAGTAAAGAGTGCGTTGATTAGGGAAAATTGAATGTACCGTTTTTCAGTAGTGCACTCGATAGAATCGTTCTTTCCCAATTACTTTTGCTTGGAAACAAAACCCCTTAACAAAGCATTTTAATCTGCGACTGAATGTTCAGCAAATTTAGAAAAAGAGTTACACTTTTGTAGAATCGAAGTGCTTTATTATCCTTTGTTTCATCGTTCGTACAAGAAATATAGATCTTTACTATCAGCTTGCGGAACGAGGGTAAAAGAGTTACAAACCACTTCACGGCAAACATGTGATTGAGGAAGGAATTGTTCTACAATTCTTCTCATACATAGGACAGGTTTAAATAAGATTAAGAAATACTAAACAATCAACATTCGGCTCAACAATTCTTGCCTAAATATATGAAAAAGGAACTTTGGAAAACGATTTTGAGTCGACTTCTGCAGCTTTATGCGGCATTTTTACAGGCCAAACCAACGATTATCTGGTACCTAAATCATTAACAATTTAAATAGCTACAATTTTACATTCAAATTCCTTTTTTTATTAGAGAAAAACATATAAAAACTAAAGTAGTTTGAAACGGTCTCCGAAGCCGCGGTCCCATGCGAGAAAAGGCAAGCGATATCCCTCTCTCGCTCGATCATACACGCCATACGAGAGCATACAGCTGTTCGCCGCGAGTGGCGCACACACTCGCTCGCAGGCACACAGGGAATCAACGGCAGCATGCGACTCACACACCCTGAGAATTTCGCTAAACAGCGAAGCTCCATACTGAGAGAGGAATCGTTCTTTGCGGGAGCGAACGGCCTCACACAGAGAGAAAGGCCGCCAGCAGCAAGCTCCATACTGAGAATCTCGTGTTTGACTTTTTTCTTCCATCTCACTATAGCGGCAAGCTCATTAGCCGTCTTCTCACTATGGAGCCTGGTCAGACGGGTAAGGATGGAATATAAGTCGTTGCGTGGTAAACAAAAAGCTACCAAGATATCACCCATTAACATTGAACACGTGCGCCCTCGTAATGCCCTCTACCTTTCCCCCTTCTTCGTAGCTCTCTTTAAAATCAGTACATTAATTTGTGAAGGTGGTTGGATTGTTCTTGGGCCTTTTAGTAGGATAAAGTCAGCTGTTTAGATGAACGCGCGAGTGGAGTCTTTAAGGCGACATTATCTGAATGATGTCAGCTGGAAGAACTTTAAACACATAAAATAAGGACACACCGCATTGCCTACATCATACAGAATCGACCAGTCATCGAGCATGCGAGATGCGTTTGAATGACGATGGCTACGATGGGGCGTACGCGGGACGACGGTTATTCTCCTGTTGTCCAGCGATGATACGCACTGCGGTTTATGAATTAAAATTTTGTCAAACTACATGCGACGGCAAACATGTCCTTTCGCGAGGGTTAGTGTGGGTCCCTGCAGAGGAGAGGGAGGGGGTTGGGGGTTTACTGGCGGTGGTGATAACGGGAAGGCAAAACCAACAAAAACAAAAGCTTCCTCCGTCCCGAATGACACCGTACCGGATGAGGGGCGGGGGGGGGGGGGCTGTGGAGGAGGAGTGCATTATCGCGCATTTGTCGCGTGTGCGGCATATCATCGATGTACGATATGTGGGTGCAGGATTATGCCGCAATCAAACGTGCGATGTATTCATGACGCGCCATGATTGACGATAAGCGGATGAAGAGAAAGCATCAGCCCCACCCATCCATCCGCAACAACAACAGCACCAGCAACAGGAGGTAAAGGCCCTGGGCGATGGCGATGACGTTGAGTAATTTTTATGTTTGTAAAGCAACATAATTCATCTGCATATCCTGATCCATGTTGAATCCTCCCGTAAGTACTCGTTTGTGCCCCAGTTCCGGGGGGCCTAATCCTTGCATTAAATGTACGGCCAGAGAGGGAGCTGGAGCGCATCAGGTGGAACCTTCGGCTCGCTTCGTTTGCTGCCACGATCAATAAACCGGTCAAGTGAGGCATAAATAGTCCTTAACTGTGATAAATATATTCCCTCCGTCCCGTTTGGCATCATTCAATGCACCTTTCATCACCGAAAGTTGTGCGTTGCGATAAAATTTCCAACTCAAATGAAATGCAATTGCAACACGGCTGCATCGTCCTAGTAACCGACGGTGCACTACAGCGTGTCCAACAGTCCGCGTTTACTTGGATCCCTCATTTTCTTCGAGTTCACATACTGTGCGCGATGTGTCGCGGTAATGAAACACCAGCTCGTTACCAAAGAAACCGAAACCAAGAGAATGGCGTTGACGCACCACACAGCATCGCATGTCGCACTGCACTTTGTTTAAATTTTGTAAAATAAACAGACAGACAGTGTATTGTCCCTCCCTCCCTCGCTGATTGCCTGGCCGTCTGCCAGGTTTTCCAGACACACACTGACGAGCATCCATCTAGTTTTCCATGGTTTATCTCGCTTCACCACCAGCACACGCCAGCGCCTGCTGAGCTGAGTGATGTTGAAGAGCAAATGTTGATGCAGATCCACCCAAAACGATGAGCACGGTGACCGCAAGACGCACGAAGACAACGGTAGACACCAGGCTTTGGAAGGTAAAACGGTTAATCACAGGCAATAACACTTTTCCTTTTTGGAAAGGGGTGGAGTGGGGACCAAACAGTAATTTTAATACCACGCCACGCCACCATTTGTCAGGCGGGCGAGTCGTGTCGCGTTGTTTGTTTCTTCGTTCGTTCGCTCTTTTTTTGTGTCTCCAAAGAAAAAAAAAGGGAAAATTGTTTGTTTTTCCCTCCGAAAAAGAGGCAGCCAGCCAGCGATAGGAGAACAGTAGACCGGGGGGAAAGAGGGGGAGGGGGCACCCATCCGGGGGGCGGGCAGCAGCATGACAGACAGGTGCAGTGTCACGGGCGTCCGGAAATTGCATGGCAATGATTTTTTGATTTTGTTGCCACCCCGTCCCACTGCTCCCCTGCTCTCAACGGCACGGGCGGATGCTTTATATTTTAATTCTTGGCTCCCTTCCCGTGGGGTAGGCCCTAGAACGCAGACAAGTACATCACGGACGAGTGGTGAATGGCGCGCGACCGAGCGAGCTGGTTTTGCTTTTTTAATGAGCTGCGTCCTTTTGCGCGTGACACAGAGTCACGTGCCTTCCTACTTGTGAAAGAGAAAGAGAGAGAGAGAGAGAGTTGAGCACTGTTTCCGGCTAATTACACTCCGGTTGGACCTACCAGCACTGGCCAGAATTCGCTTCCCTTCGCTGGCGCTACATTTTCAATTACCTTGCTTGTCTGCTCGTTGTTACTGTTGTTTGTTGCTGTGTTTGAGGGTGGCTCTTCAGGTCAAAGGCATAACCTATTAAACACACAGTTTGTATGTAAATGGAACGCGCACCCATAAGAGCGGCAGAGTGTCGCGGCTCTAGGACATCGGGAGTGCTGTGGACCGTGGACCGAAGGGCGTGGATGGATCGGGATGGATTTGTGACAATTGTTTAAAAATAGAGACGAGATTGCAATGTATCTATGTTTAATTTTAGCGAAGAGAATGATTGAATGAATGTCACGCCTTCGATGAGTTTATTCTGTTTGAAATTGAGATTCGTTGAAGTGGTAAGTTCTTTGAAGAATATCTTTTGATATCGGAGATATTAAATGGCACTGCATGTTGTTGATGACAAAATTGTGAATGAATCTTGCTAATGGAGAAGGTGGTAATTATTTGCAATCTGGTCTCAATAACGTTTGATTGTTTTCTGTTTGCAGGAAGAACGGAATTTATAAGGCATATTAGATGAGGTATAAAATGTTTTACTGTACTATATTACGTAGAATGCATTTCATCGTCACTTCACTTTAGATACAAGGATAATTCCTGGGATGTTTCAATAGAAATACTTTATTCATGACAAGTAGAACAATCTTGTTGTGTACAAAGGCGTATAAACTACATGACAATATGATTCTAAGCGAATCAGTTAATATAAAGACCGTATCATTTAGAATCGATTGATGATAATTGTTTTAACTGCGTCCGAAGCATTTCATCCTAATTAAGTTGCTCGATGGATGAAACGATTGATGGACAAAAAAACCTCAAGAGTTGTGTAAATAATGATTCGTTGAAGGCAAAAGTAGCAGATGAAAGACACCTTTCGTGCGTTGCACTTGAAATACATCCGTCTTTCAAACCTGAATTTATTCAAAAAGGAAAATCTAGTCTTGGCGATTTTTAGACACAAAACAATTGCTTTTTAGACACAAAAACGAGCATCTTTTGATCAGGAAAAATCATTTGTTTTTATGCTGAAGAATTGTTCAACGGTATATCAACAATATTTAGAGAAAAATAGAACAACTCATTACCACATTGGCATATCAGTGGAGAGGCTGAGCGAGTTTCTTAAATAATGATTTTAATGAGGAAAAAGTTATCTCCATTTTTAGAACCGACCACAGATTCTATATGAAACAACTCTCATTCTCTGTTGCGCAAAAAAATCAAAAATAATGCTCTACGAATAGTGTTTCCAAGGTTTATCCGGAGAAAACGTCTCGTTGCGATCGATACCCGCCTGCTTAAATCACTTAACGTAATCTCGAATATTATGATACGGGATCCTATTGCTCGAAATAATTAAAAATTCATCTTCTACTTACTCAACTCAGGCTCCCCGACGTACAGCACCATTCGTTGAACCCGCGGGTGATGCACGCTGTTCCGAACCTTTTCCCGCGAAAGTGGAATTTCCGTTTAAACCGTTAATGGCTATCCGATAAATTCCTCCGCAATCCAGTGGCCATCGGAATTCCAAAACACGTCATTTCCATCATGATTCACGGCAAGACTAAAATTTCTTTTCTTTTCATTTTCTGCCCCAAAATTTCGTTCTAAACTGGACTGGACGGAATGGTTCATGTACGCAATCTTCTCAGTAACCTGTGCCCACAAATGAAATTGCGGATCTAGAATTTCATTTCGAGAAATGTATGTTTCAGCCACCCGTAAGTCCGCCTAATGGTTCCCTCTGGCCCCTGTCGGTCGTTCTGCCAGACATCAGCACTGGTGTACCATTTCCCGGAACCAAGGAACTTTCCATCTTGCGGTAATACTCTTCAAGACCACCAGTTCTCGGGTGGTGGATTGGCCTCCCTTGCTACACCCCCGGAACCGAAGCTAAAACCCTTTTACTATCCATCGCTATCGCTATCTATCGAGACACTATTCCTTGCCGGCCTTGGAAGCTCCCGCTCGGTTCTCTTCTCATTACGAAATGCACATCACCTGGTTAGCCTTGTCCTTCCCTTTGGTAACGGCAAACTCCGCAGGGTGGCGAACGTTCTAGCGTTGATCACTAATCGGGAAAAGGTCAGAGAGACGCCAGCCCCTAGGATGGGCTGTGTGTGTCTCTGTAGCGGTCGGAGACGGTCGGTTTGACGCCATTTGCATATGCAAACATATCAACAGATGAGAGATTCAGAGAGCGAGCGAAAGACGACGGGCCTTGGTTTCACCTTCGTATCCGGAGCTCACCACCGTCGGCGGCGGCCCCCGATAATGCATCTTTACAACCTAATCCTTATTTGCGAGGTTTTACAATCGGCTTGTGCCGCCATCTCCAGCATGCCGTCTTGCGATGTGATGCGATTAGTGTGCGATGGGGCCACATTAGACCCAGGCGCGTCTGTGAAAGGCCTTCGATCGGTCCCGGACCCAGTCCGGTCGATAAATCTTCGACTCGATCTTGCTGAGTTTGATGGTGCTGCTAGCTCGGCTCCGTTGCCGGCAGGAAATGGTTGAACCATCGATCCCCAAGCACAAACGATCGTTCGTTCGTTCGATCGATCGATCGATCGAAGGCCACATCGCTACTGAGTCACCGCAAGGTCTGCGCTGCTGCTGGCGCTCGTGTGCTTTATGCCTCTTCAACAGCAGCAGCAGCAGCAGCAGCATCTCACATGCGAATGAGCGACATTCCAGCGAGCATTATCATCATCAACGGACCCGGAGCTGGTGCTCATCATCATCGTCATCGTCGTCGCCATCGAGAGAGATTGGCGCATTATTGATTCGTGTTCCGTGCGAAAACATTCCACACCGTCTCCACCGGCCTCCGTTCTTCGGGCGAAAGGGCTTGGGGGGAAGGGTTTTTGTGGCGAAAAGCTTCTCAGCATCCAGCACCAGCGAGCAAGAAACGTTTCTCGATGCCACACCGGCCTTGGTCGGTCACAGAGGATTGTATCGAGCCCTTCTCTCGCTCTCTCTCTCTCTCTCTCTCTCTCCCTTGTGCTGGCGACCTCTGGTCCGGGAGGACGTTTTATGCGTGGCGAATGATTTGTGCATTAATCATGTCCGTCGGTCGGTGGTCCGGACCGTTCCGCCGCACGCTGCAGCACGAAAACCGAGACGGAGGATTAACTATGTTCGTGCTGGACGCTGTTCGTGCCGGTCCTGGCCTCGGTCGGTTTATTACCGGACCGCTAGACTGCTGCTGCTGCTGCTGCAGCTGAGCTGGCCAGAGTACGGTCCGTGGATGGTTTGCATCATATACACCGTGATTGCGATTGCGAATTCGTTGTTCGATCCGGTTTCGGTCGCGTGATGATTACACTTTTTTCTTCTTCTACGCCAATGCTGGTCTCGGTCTCGGTGGCCTGTTCCTTCTAGCAGCAGCAGCAGCAGCAGCAGCAGCATCGTCGTCATCGTCGCGAAGGGCGAAGGCAATTGAATCGTTGTGGAGGGACGGAACGATGATGCATTCGAGGCGGGGAGGATAAATGAAATCCTAGCTCCACGACGGTTTTGTTGGGGTCACAGACTACGAGAGAGGATTAGAGATTTTCAGTTCGTAGACGCCAGAGAAGGAGATTGCTGTTGCTGTATTGACCAGAGAGCGATTGGAGGATTGATTTTCGGAGCTGGAGTCAGTGACATCTTTGGCGGTCTTAAGGGGGTTCATCGGTATTTAATTTCTTTTTGTGACACATATTTTTACATTTTTCCCTGATAGCTTATCCTTTCAAGAACATTGTGTAAAATTTTTGGATCAATCGTAGCAAAAGTGACGAAGTTACAAATTCTTTAAAATCCGCGTTTCATACAAGGCTCCATGCTACTCGCTACTTTGAAGAGCGTTTCTCAAAACCAACGTTTTCGAGGTCGGTTTCCATCGTACCGTAAAAACTACTGGGCCGATCGATTTGAAATTTTTAACACATAATTTGTACACTTGTGCTGGTGCTGGTAGCCCCGTCAGGATATCATTAAAATTGTTGATCCTTTTTTTCAAACAATTATGTAAAGCTCGTTTTTTATGGCAGAATCGCAAAAAGCATAACTTTTTCAACTTCAAAAATCTGCCAAAATTCGAAAAATAGGAATATCAACAAAAACTCTCCGAGGCTACATAGATAAACTTATAATCTTTTTAACGAATATAGATTTGTATATTTCAGATGACTCGTCATGTCGCTACGATGGGCACCGTAAAAAGTACCTTTGCGACGACACACCTACCAAAATTAGATGATTAGATGAAATTAGATGCCACGGATTAATTTTACAATGAATGCTGCTCAAAACAATACCAAATATTTTTCAAAAGTGGTGGATTAATATGCCATTTACTTGAAAAAATAAAGTTGAATGGTTACGTCACAAAAAATCGTCAAAAACGGGCCTTTTTTTGGCCCGAAAATACCGAAATCCCCCCTTAAGGATGAGGCTCTGGTATTTAATATTTGTCATTCACTCACATTCATTTTCTAAATTTTTTAAACAGCTCATCCTTTAAAGAGTAATGTGTAAAACTACCTTAAAACATAAGGTTCTTTTCAAACACAATCAGCTTACTTGTTTCGAGGTGACCCCATCGAGGTTTCATCAGAATTGCTGCTACTTTTTTAAAACTAAATAAAACTACGATTACAATTAAGCAAATCATAAAAAGGATCACTTAAGTAACATTAAAATGTTACCTCAATCGTCCGTAATGTATCAGCTAAAAAAGGCTAGCTAAGAATTTATAAAGCAGGAATTGAACAAAAAGTTAATGAGACACATGGAAAAACTTGTTATCCTCCCAAAGGGCATCGATTTGTATAAGTCAGGTTATTCAGCACAGAGCTACGATGGGCACCGTTTTAAAAAAAAAAGTGATAAAAGTGCATAGTTTTTATAAAATATTCCTTACATTACAACCTAGTATGTTTGAAAAGTTTCGCATGTAATACGGCATTCAAATTAAAAATGTAACTTATGTAGCTTCGTTACGAAAAATCCTCAAAAATGGGCCTGTTTTTGGATCGAATACTTATCGAATAATTATACTAGGAAATTTCACGGAAAAACTTGACGCGACTACCAAGTAAAACTAATTTTTAATTAAAAGAACAACCCTTTTTAATTCCTCAGAAGGTCTAGCATGGAGCTAAGGATGTAGTACAACAAAAAATGGTATTTGAAAGCCATGTTTCCACGCTGAAGCTGTGTTTGTATTTTTTTTATTCATACTTCTCTCAAAACCTGTCCAAACGTCCATAAAAAGATGTACTCTAGTAATGAAATGTTCGAATAGAACACAAGTAGAATGTCTTGCCATCAAAAAGCTGTTTAAATAAACCTTGTTGCTGGAGGGCTGAAGGCTATCGACTGATTGAGCTCCGATTGCAGAACATTTCATTTCTCCTCGTGTTACGTATTCGATTCCTTCCAGCTCCCACTTCTGGTTCTGTGGCGTTCATCAGCGTGAGCTAATGTATCCATTAACACCACGACCCCCTGCTGCAGTGCTGCAGAGGCCCGAGTTGTGAGGTTCATCTTCATCGAATGCAGTCAATCTGTTAAGATAATACTGTTTCCGTCGATCCGTGGCGCATCCCATCAAGTGTGTGGTCATGTTTCCGGAAGAGTGGCCAGGGGGCATGATTTTTCCCTTCTTCGAAACACCATCTAATCGACTTCAACCCAACCCGACGAAGAGGAAAACGAAGACGATGGCGATGGCTAATTTATAGAATACCTTTCACTCGTAATCCGATATCGGCCGCCCGGTAAGAAAGACGCATCTCGAGGGCGTACCGCACCGCACCGGGCGCTCGCAAGCAGCCATATCCGATCGCACGTGATGTGCGCGGGTATTTTGAGATTTATTTACTTTGGTCTTACCACCGGGGCTCCGGAGCTCCGGTCATTCGATACACCAACAACGACGACCGCCTCGACCGCTTGCCGCTTTATCGGGATCACCTCAACGGCGGATGGACTTGGATCTTGGGCTCCTCTGAACGCAGTGAAAGCAATTTTGCAATCGACCAAGACAAACTCCCCAGCATCTGTCGGAACTGCGGACTGCGAGAGAAATTTTCCAACCCTTTGCAGGGTGGAAGGTGAGTAATTTTCTTCATCGATTCTATCCGCGAGCGCGACGGTCGCGACGAGTACCGAGGGTAAGCGAAAGGGGGGTGGCAGGTGCCAATCGATGAAGCCCCGGCATGCTCTTGTGCTGCACAGCAGCGCTTATCGGACGGGCAGGGCGGATCTGGTGGTCTCGGACTGTATGTCTGTTGTGGTTGGCCTGGTAATGAAATGAAATCCGCAACTTGCCGGTTGCTGTCGCTATCGATGGCCACGAACCCCATCCGAGTCTCTCTCTCTCTGTCTCGTTGGTCTGGTAATGTCGTGGTCGTGCGGTTGTGGACGGGAAAATTGGAAAAATCTGTTCGATGCAAATTGATGAGTTGAACAATCTTTTCAGCTCCGTTAGATGGTGTTTTGTGTTGGTTGATGGGACATCGAGAGCTTGTCTCGGATAGGTTGTACAAGTGAAAGAATGTTAGAGAAGAGAATGAAAGTTGGAAAAATAAAAACGGGACAATTGAATGAATAAAACAGGCTGGTTTTGAAGAAATAGTTGTATAGAAATGGATAATAAATACGAAAACGTAGTACAATGTGGAAGAAAGTGCATTAAAAGTTAAAAATAAAGCACAGATAGTGGAAATTATTGGAAAAACCAGTGTGATTAAAAATAGAAATTAAAAATTATAGCATTGAGTTTAACTGAGTTTAAAAAAAAGTTACTACTTTCAGTAGCAATTGTAAAGTTGTTGAGTAGACGTAATGGAATATATAACAGCAAAGATATTAATTAAGATACTCATATGTAGAATAGTTAAACAAATTTTAATTGAAAAGATACTTAACTCATATCTGTTTACAATAAATAACAAATCATTAACTGTATCTTTCCTACATTTAGCACTCTGCTCACAAAATTATTGTACTGCTTATACTTGAGGAAAAAAACCCCAAAAGTTTATCAAATCGCTATCTAGTTACTGCAATAAATCATTGCAATTTATAACGCTTCCAAAGTTACTATCAAAACTAATTTAAAGTTTGTTTTTTTGTGTGATTGTTAGTAGTTTGTTGAAAAAAGTTAGTTCAATTTCCTCCTCAAATCACATCCTAAGCCCTGGCCCAGACACCGGAACAAAAGCCTACCTCGCATCGTTCGCATCAATCTATCATTCTTCTTCGCCGGCGTCTGCTGATGTCTCGGAGCGCACACCGAGATCTTGGCATCATCTGTCCTTCGCAGAGGCCCTTCGATCCCTGCCTTAACGATAGGAATCGATCGTCGTTGCGCTCTAACCGGAAAATAGGCGAAGGGCGGCCCAATAAAAGCTCCCGGTGAGCGGACGCGTACATTATGCTTCCTGATGTCTATACCAGACGGGCCATGGGGCCTAGGCTGAACGAGAACGATCGGCACCGAGCCCTCCGGACACCCCCGGATGAAGCTGACGGAAAGGAGATGAGGAAAAATGAAGTTGCACCAAGCACTGTTACACCTTACCGCCGCGTGTTTTCTTTGTTTTTGCTTAGCTCCACCCGGGCAAATCGATTCGATCCGGTCCGCTCCGGTGCGGTGGAGCTGGCTGGCTGGTGCGAGGGATAAGTAGCAGAAAGAAAAATGAGGTCGCGCACGGCTGGCAGGCTGGCCGCTTGAAGGTTGCGCCAAGAGAGCTTCGCGAGTTCCTGCCTCGCAACGGAATCGTTGGCCCCATTGGCCAGCGTGGAATGGTAAAGTAAACGAAATCCAATCGAATCATAATCCGCGAAAAGGAGCGCTGGTGCAATCGTTGGCCAGATTGGCCACCGGAACGATGCGCGGCCACTCGTGGCCAGCGAAAGAAGGGGGGGGGGGGGGGGAAACAGGATTGGTTTCGCGTTCCTTGTAAGCCGCATCATTCCTTCTTGGCCCTAGAGCCCTTGCGAAAATGAAGCAATGAAAAGCAAATATTTCATCTCGTGGCAATCGCCAATGCAATTCAGCGGCCATTCTCTTGGGGGAAAGGGTATCTTGTGATTATTTTTAATTCTATTCTCCGGTTTGCGATGCTACTATTATTTGATTAGGGATCCGCTAGGGAGGTTCGGTGGTTCGACGTAATAGTTCTTCAGGTTGATTGGTAAACGATTATCGAAGGCGTTTAGTTCCAATCAACAAATGCAACAAGTGGCGGGGTTGTGGGTTGTGTTGTTGGAATAATATTGAATTGAGCAAAGTAAAATAGTTTTGAAACGGTTCTCGATTTTTATGCTTTCATTTGATCTTTGTTATTAATTTTATCTTAAACAATTGCACCTTTAATAAAGAAGCTTTCTTTATCTCTAAGTTTTTATCTGCTGTTAATATGGTTTCAGACACTTTTTTTTTCAGATTAATACATTCGTAAAATTAGTAATTTTCATTGTTTCTGTCCTAAAATGTATCGTTAAAGGTCTTTTTCTACTTTATACAGGAGCCTTTATACGAATTGAATGTAGACTGTTAAAATTTGTAAAAATGTTATTTGATTGTATGGCAAATTTATTTCCATTCGTTGACATTTTAATGAACTCTTCCTGGTGTTAGTATTGAAAATATTAATTACTGTGTTCCATTTGCATTTTTAAAAGTTCGGTTTTCATATATTACTACCTTCCCACTACATTGTTACTAGTTTGTTAGCTCATTTGTAACTACGTGTTCGTTAGCGTAACCTCATTTATCTCGTCAATTTTTTCATCAATTTGTGTGCAAAGCAGGTTTCTTTATGTTTCCCCCGTTTATGTTAGCATGTTTTGCTCAAATTCGTATCAATGCGCCGTTTTGCTTGTGTATATCATTATCCTCGCCAAAACTTGCACCCCTACCCCCACCCCCTAAAAAAACAACTTCGATTCTCCTAATGAAAGTCAAATCCATTTGTCAGTCGATACATTTTAAGCATCCTCCAACTTTTCCCTCCCATTTGAATTTCCAATTCCCCGGCTTCCCAGGCGGATCCCGTGCTTCCCCGATTTTTGCATCATGCATCCCTTGGTCTACCTGTCCCCTCCACCTTTTGTCTGGTCTCGTTTTCGGGGATAATAATGTGCCGATCGTCGTCGTCGTCGTCGTCGCCGCTATCGTCGGTGGGTCGTTTGTCGAGGTAAAATTTATTTAAATTAATGCATTGAATGCATGCGCTCGCCTTGCGAGAAACTTTTCGATCCATTTGTTGTTCGCGCCACCAATCTCCCGGTGTTTGTGGAAGATGTGGTGCCTCAGACTCGCAGCACACTGCGACCAGCGCAGACCGAGGCAACGCTCCCTTAACGGAGAAGGTGGGCACATTACGGGCACAGCGGTCGATCGATCGGATCGATCCGAGCGACACAGCGACAAAATGGAACCGAACATCTGATGACGCCACGCTGCACACCACAAATCCACACATACACGTGAGCAGAAGGAACGGTCGCGGATTGGAAACGGCGATGGCGAAAAGTCGGCCAAATGCAGCCGCCCCACAGTGAAGACGAGACGAGAAGATGGTTGCATATGCCGGGCCCGTGTCCGGGCCGGGCCGGGCCTGTGTCCGGGGGTTGCGGTTGTCACTGTGGTCCGCCCGTCCGTCCGTGTGTTGTATTTCTTATTTTGTCAGGCGATTGCGTTCGTTAGGCGTCCTCGCGTTGGCAGCCAGCGACTGCAGCACCAGGGGCCTCTTGTAAACACATTTGGACAGCGCCAACCAAGCAGGCCGCAACCGGTCCCTAAAACCTATTGGTCACACATAGCAACACCATCGGCGAACGTGATCGGTTGGCCGGGGGGTGGGGGGTTCTCGCCTGCCTAGTGAGACACCAGAAGAGAAGCCGAGAGTCGAGATACGGCGTTTGTCTGCCGTGGCGTTCGGCGGTGTAGGCTGCTACAAAGAAACGTCCTCGGAACGGCTGGATGGACTTTGTGTTTCGCGGTTTTCAACGGAAACCACGAACCCACCGGTGAACGAGAGAGAAGGAGAGAGTGAGAGAGAGAGAAAAGAGGCGAGCAAAAATCTGTCGCTCCCATGTATTACTCATATATCACACAATTTATGGGGGGGGGATTCGGTTCTTATTGCGTTTGGCGGTGGACCTTTGAGGGGCTGGAACGTTTCCTGTCCTCTCCAGTCCGCCGGATCACAGCTGTATCGATCCTCTAAGTCGACGCCGGGGCCTCGCCATGGGTCTGCGTTGTTGACAGTCCCGCTCCCAGTCATGCTAGAACTTTTCGCCAGATCCTCTTGCATCTAGAGCGCAGCTCTGCAGCAGTTGCAGTAGCATCAGCACCAGCTTTTTCGCAGAAAACTTGTCCAGGGAACCGGGAGGAGAAGCTTAGAACGGCAGCGAAAAATGTGCAAAAAAGGCAAAGCAACTCAACACCTCGCCGTGGCTTTCGCCGATGTCACCGCATCTGTGTGCTCGCCCCCCGGGGGGGGGGGGGGGGGGGGTGTTGGTGGTGAGGCGAGAAGTATTTTCTGCAAATTTTCTGCTGCATTGCTGATGGCTGGAATTGCTCGACGGGCGCGAACGCGAGTTCCGTCTGTTGCCCAAGTGACAATTCTTTGCCTTAGCTGCCGTTGCCGTTGCCGTGGCTGCTGCTGCTGTCGGTGATACCGGCTAACCGGTTATGTGGCCAAGTAAGGCATGGGTGACGATGCAAATCGATCGCTGGGTGGGTGTGTGAGATGAGGCACAAGGTGGAAGGCTGGGAAGAATGTTGCATTTTGCTGTTTCTCGTTCACTCTGCTCTCTGCTCGCCAGACGAAACTCGATCGTGGAAAATCCTATCAAGTGTGCTGCGCCGGGACTGGCGGCTCTTCTGTGTGTTGTGGTGTGATTATTGGATTCGAAAGATGAGAAGTTTATCATGTTTATCCGCTGGCTGTTGGTCGTCTTCAAACTTGTTTATTGGAGGAAATGGGAACTTTTCGCAGTAAAGGGGAGGAATTTTTCCCTCCCTTTTCCGTGTTTTTCTTTGTAGAAAGTTTGATGTTATCATTAGGTGTTAGGTATTTCTTATCAGTTTCTGTCCCCAGCTTTTTTTGCTAGTGTAACTTGTTCAAGGCTATTGGTTATATCATTTATGAGTTGTGGCATTAGTTAACCCTGTCGATGCTCATCTGTTTTGTCAACGATGTTGATTGAGAAGCTTCTCGTTTAATGTTTTTTTTCTGGCTTTTTCTATCTCATTTTTTCCTCATCTTTTATCGTGTTGATGCTTTTAATTAACTTTAATCCATACCGTAAATAATTTGAACTTGATGTCTATTTGTGCATCTCATGCAAAGGTTATGACGAGTGCATTTAGCGTATGGACTTTTTTATAAGTGGAATCTTCTATAAGCAAATCGGATTTATTATTGTATCAATATCGATTGTAACAGCAAGCGTGGGTTGTTCTCTATTTATGATTTTATGTTCCGTTAAGATACGAGCGAACAACATTACATATAGTGAGGAGTAGACCTTAAAAATAATTATGAAATATCAACTTATTAGTTAGTTTACTTAATTACTCATTATTTCTTGTTCTTCTTCTTTTAAGGGGGGATTTCGGTATTTTCGGGCCAAAAAAAGGCCCGTTTTTGACGATTTTTTGTGACGTAACCATTCAACTTTATTTTTTCAAGTAAATGGCATATAAATCTACAATTTTTGAAGAATATTTAGTTCTCTTTTGGGGAAGATTTATTAAAAACTTCATCCATGGCATCCAATTTTTGTATGGGTGTCGTCGTAAAGGTACTTTTTACGGTGCCCATTGTAGCGACATGACGGGTCATCTAAAATATACAAATGGATATTCGTTAGAAAGATTATAAGTTTATCTAGGTAGCCTCGGAGAGTTTTTGTTGATGTTCTAATTTTTCGATTTTTGGCAGATTTTCGTAGTTGAAAAAGTGATCCTTTTAACGATTTGGCAAATAAAAACAGTTCTACATAATTGTCGAAAAAAAAGTATCAACAATTTTAATGATCTCTCGACCGGACTACTTGGCAAAAAGTGTACAGATTATGTGTTAAAATTTTCAAATCAATCGGTCCAGTAGTTTTTACGGTACGATGGGCACCGACCTCGAAAACGTTGGTTTTGAGAAACGCTCTTGAAAGTAGCGTGCTGTATGAAGCCTTGTATGAAGCGCGGATTTTCAAAAATCTATATCTTTGTCAGTTTTTCCTCGATTGATCCAAAACTTTTACACAATACTCTTGAAAGGATCAGCTTTCAGGGAAAAATGTGTCACAAATAAAAATTAAATACCGTAGTCCCCCCTTAAGCCACTTTCCAATTAATGAATTCTGTTAGAAATGTTTTTTTGTTAATATTGTTTCCGTTCCATTCAATAGATCCTTAATTGATGTCAATCATCATGAATCTGCAGCCATTCCATGTTCAATTGGATAGTAAAATTTCTATGCTACATCATAAACAGCAGGATCATGATTTTGTACATAAATTGGTGCATCCTTCGTATCATTGCTAACTTTAAATCGAATATTGCCAACGAACCATAAAATACCAATAGAAAAAGGTTAAATTTGACGATTCTTCTTGAATTTTCAATTAGAGCAGTTGAATTCTTATAATTCTTATCATTTAATTCCCTCTTCACATATTGTATGAACAACTGACTAATAAAAAGTTGCTGCTGCAGCATTTTTTAAATCCAATCATGGCATCGCCTCCTCCGCTATTCAACCGAATGTACTAGCTTGATAGATGCGTTAGCTCTCTACTTTCAATTTTACACAAATGGCAATACAACGCCTAGAGCAAAACACCAAACCATACTGTCGCGACAACAAACCACCCATCTACGGAAAAAGGATCGTTTGATCAAAGTTTCACCCCCCCAAGTGAAGTGCAATAAATCGTTAGACGTTCGCGTTGCATTGAAAGCACTAGAGCGACACTCGAAAACAACTCTTCTGCCTTCTGCGCCAGCGGAATCTTTGTTTGTGCCCCGCTTCTCGGTCCGTCTACACGCAAACTGATTCTTTCATCACCGTCACCGTCACCACTGCCGCTGTCACCTCCCAAAAAAGGGCAGCAGCCAGTCGGACAGGCGGCCGGGTGCACCTCATTTGCACCTCTCTTCGATCCGATTCGATTGGAGTTCGAGTCGAACGGTGAAGCGTCGCGGTCGCAGAAGAGCACCAAGTCTCCTTTTAAAGAATCCTCGAAATCCGAAAACCACCACCGAAACCACACTGACTGCGAACTGAACTGAACTGAACACTCCCTTTCCCTTTTTTGGGATCCCATCCTCTGGATGTCGAGTGTGATGTAAGACACTGGCTCTGCATCCCGGGGTCTCCCTCGTTAGTGCCATTTTGATGCTGATGATGAGGAATGGCCGCACCACCAGCACCACTACCACCACCACCATCTTGCTGGCACCATGTTTGACCTTTGCCACTGACCAGCACTCGTTGGCTCGTTGGCGTCCAATTCGCCATTCGCCATTCGGTATGTCGTGCCCGGTGTGGCGTGTGAATTATCCGATCGTTTTCCAGCGTCCAGCGCGATCTCCCCGCGGGTGGAGGAAAAGGCCAAACCACCCAAAATGAGAGCGCACACGTACGTTCCCTTTCACGATGCTGCTGATGACGACGAGGACGATGGGGAGACGAGATTCATCCTGGATGGAAGGAAAGGGAAGAGAGAGAGAGACCGCGAGTGTCCTCGCGGTTGGTTCAGTCGGTGGTTTATGCTGCACCGGTGTCGAGGACGCTGCGACGTTTTGCAGTCTTCAGAGTGTAAAAGGGCGCCACCAACACCCTCTGAGGCCACGGACGACATATTTTCTGCGTTTCACAACCCGCGGGCCCCCCCTGGTGTCAGGTTCGTTCGGTCCGGTGAACCATCCGGAGTCGGAGAGTTACGAGCGAGATATGCTGCGCGGAGGTTTATGCTCGTCGGCCCCATCATCGCGACTCTCGGGATGCGATGGGATTATGTTATGCAACACAATCGCCCAAGAGAGAGCGAGAGAGCGGGAGAGTTGTTTATGGTCGGTTGTGTCCACTGCCCTTGGTGACCTCCTCCTGCCCTGTGTGTTCCTTGGCACCACACCGCAGTGCCGTACCGAGCGTTCCCGGCCGGTCGGAGCAGTTTTCGATTTCATTATCTAATTCCGGACCCTGATGCTGGTCCGGGCTTTGGGGGGCGCGCGCACTAATCACGTCGTGAACTGCGTCGTGCCCATAATGCACCATTATTTGGCCACGGCCACGGCACTAGCGCTGGCACGAGGGAGGATCGTGTTGCCGGGATAGAGGATAACATTTCACTTTTGTTCCTCTGCTAGGGCCGCTCCGGTGGATTGGAGATGAAAGCATTCGTCGTTGTGGGTTGATTAACGTGAATAGCGGGGACGCGCGCACGTCAGGTCAAGATTTGGTAAACGATCTTTACGGTTCGCTAATTAGCACAGAGTTTGGTTGACGAAGGTTTTCGCCTTTAAAGCGGCCCATAGACGATCAACTTTATTTGTCAACTCTTGCATGCAAGTCGATTGACACCAATATATTTATCGTGTGTGGGCTATTTGAAGCTTGTGTCAAAAAAGTTGAAGATTTTCAGCCAGCTGAAAATATATTGAGGAGGCTGAATATTGGCGTCGTCTGTGGGCCACAGCGACGAACACGATGCGCCTGTGGCCCTGATTGATGAAACATTAAGGATTAGTCCAATGTTGCCCAAATACGAGGAATAAAAATAAAATGACAGTGCGATGCAATTTTTGCATTAAAAACATTGACAAATAAAGTTGATCGTCTATGGGCCGCTTAAAAAAAAGTATTAAGCGGCCCATAGACGATCAACTTTATTTGTCAATGTTTCGGATGCAAGAATTGCGTCGAACTGTCATTTTATTTTTATTGCTCATATGTGGGCATAAATTGGCCTAGTCCTTAATGTTTCATCAATCAGGGCCACAGACGCATCGTGTTCGTTAATGTGACCCACAGACGACGCCATTATTCAGCCTCATCAATATATTTTCAGCTGGCTGAAAATCTTCAACTTTTTTGACACAAGCTTCAAATAGCCCACACACGATAAATATATTGGTGTCAATCGACTTGCATGCAAGAGTTGACAAATAAAGTTGATCGTCTATGGGCCGCTTTAGCCAGATGTGACAAGCTGAGCGATTTGCGATCGAAGTTTAGCTTGTTTTGCCTTTCCTAGAGATCCTTTTTTCGATTGGAGGTTGGCAACTGTTTTTGTTAACTCAAATTCTCTTGGAATCGAGCCCCGGTGTGCGCTGGTCCGGAGGCTAAATCTGCGAACCTAAGGCTCGGCCAGGTATTACCGTACAAGGAGTAATCGGAAACGCGTCGGATTAGATCTCATGATTACTTAATGGACTGCCGACACCGACGTTCGCGCTACATCAGCAGGCGCTTTGGATATGCGATTGCGAATGCTGCAAATACCTTTCGATGAAGGTGAGCGATAAACACATCTTTAATGTCTGTCGCGCGAGTGGAGCTTTAAGTGGAGTTTTTTTTTGTTTTAACAAAAACCACCCCGGCGTTTGATTGACTTCCAACGGCAACGCGTCACGTTCCGCTGACTATCGTTTTTAATGTTCATTCAGCAGGGTGTTGAGCGGGTGTTTTGTGGAGAAAGAGATATTGAGATAATCACAGTATTAGTGCGGCCCAAGTGGTACAATGCCGGGGTGTAGTGATTGATTGAAATTAGCAGATTATCCAATCCAGCGCCGAGCACCGTTTGCTGCATGAGCTGCATGGTGACGGTGTCGATGCTGATGCTGGTGTACGTACTACTACAGGATCATGCAATTGTTGCTGGCTCTAATTAATGCAACCCCTGGTGGATTACTAAACGTCAGCGGAGCTGTCGAGTGTGCGATGGGTTAAAGGCTTTAATGCTCTGTGGTGTAATTGGACAATTTCTTTAGCAGAGTTTGCAAATCATGGAACTGAATGGTGGACAACGGTGGTGCTGGGTTTTAATGGACTAGAGAAGCATATGGAGAGCCATAAGGGCATCTCAAGTATCAGGGGCATTGAATTCGGTGCCACAATCTATTGTAAATTGCATTGTATTGTAAAGCGCAACGACTCTTCGAACAAAAAAACCTTTCAAAATCATAAGTATTCTGAACCAAGGCACTTCAAAAACATTCGATGAAGATGAGTCTTATTACTGTCCTCTCTATCATCATTCATTCCCGTTGCATCTTTGCTGCCATCGATTGAATCTCAGCAGAGGCGACCCACCAACAGTATTCAATTGCTTTAACAAGGGGACAATGTTTATTGGAACTATTCATTAGCGTCATTTGAGTTTCCGCTTTATGCTGGTCGATGTCGATTCTCGAATGATGCACAGGCGAACGAATGGGACTGTTTTTGATAAAAAAAAACATTGTGACCAAGTACCTCGAATACCAAATAGTGAATTGAAAATAATGGTTCACATTTTGGTTGCTATGCCCGTTCTTGCGAACGAAAAATCTGTTTTACGTTGAATTGGCGGGAAATTGGGACAGAAATGCTAAACCTCGTTCCGGTAGAATTGCTAGTAGGAATCCTGTAGCACTTGATTTCCAGAATTCAGTCACATCATTACACCGCAACAGTATTGCGTATTCCTTTCCATTGAAGTACAAACGGTGTACTAGAATTCCTCAGAAAATTCTATCAAATTTAGGTCAGAATTACGGATTGGCATTCGAAAGACTGACATCATAGACCATTGCGTATTTTTCCCTTCTCGGTATTATGTACGGTTGTAAAAAGAACCACTGTGGCATGAAATTCTTTACTATGATGGCTGCAAGTATTTTCCTGGAAATTTCCGGGATCATTCTTATTTAAACAGTTGCGTTCGAGGTATTTCCAAGCGTGTTAAAAAGGCCCCCCACCCTTTTATTACTCGAAACAAATTCCAAAATTGGCCTGCATATCCTTCCTCGAATTACAACAGTAGTCCATTGTTCAAATTCATCCATTTTCATGTATCGGGTTATATTTTATTTACTAGCAGAACAATCGTATGAAAATGACCTGCAAGAGGTAGAGTTTAAGTTTTAAACTGCACATTGGATAACTGATATCCTTAGCTTAGCTAAATATACAACAAATATTTTGCGTCTATTTCTAGGAAATTCTTACCAAGCAGACAAAACACCTGTTTCCTTCTCCGAATTTATCGACCAGAAGTATTTTAAGATTCGTTTCCAATAAGCAAGAAGCTACTTAACGCGATTCGGAATA
>NC_064878.1:23456595-23499095 GCF_943734665.1 Anopheles aquasalis
CTCCCCCCGAAATGACTAATCAGTATTTTGAAGAATCTCTGTTTGTCTTGGTGTGCCCAAAAAGAAAAGTATGAGAGAGAGAGAGAGAGTAAGAGCAGCGATGGTTTGAATTCAATCAGAATGAATCATACTTTGCGAACTTAGCTCAAAGGGAAGAGAGGCACGCTTCTTCTTCTTCTGGTTTGATTTCATTTCGACGAAGATGCGGAAACTAATTCCACGACGATGCCAACGGGGCTGCATTAGACTGCTGTGACGGTGTCTGTATAGTAAAGGAAGCGGCGGTTCCGATTTGTCGATTGGTTTGTTTTGCTGATTCAATTTAGATAACCGGTTCGTGTGCTGTGCTTGCTGTGCTCCGTTTTTCTTAATTTGAATTAGTGTTTGAATACTCAACCACCAGCTTGTTACCTTCTTTGCTGTCCATAGGCTGCGTTGATTTAGAGGAAATGTATTGTACAGATAGATTTATATCATTTTGCATATATTATGTTTTTTTATTACGCGTTGTTTGCTTTTGAATTAATACTATTTTTTTATGAATCTAGTTTTTGCTCCAATTTTGTTGATTATATTTTTAATTTATTTGATGCAATCATCAGTCTTTAATCCTTTTTTATTTCATTCTTTTTGTACACATGATCATGAAACTGCATGCAAACTACATAGATAAATTTTTGGCTGTTGCCGTCTTCTGTTGCTTTATGATGCTTAATTTTTTTTTCTTCCATTAAATAGTTATCAGCTTCATACTGGTTTATGTTCCTTTCGCTACTTTTTTATCGTTTTTAATTGATTGTTTCACCTTTGTGAATGCTTTCTCCTCATTTTTTAATATATTCCTTCGTTTAACTCACTCTATATACGCATTTTCAAAATTGTGAACAGAACAGAACAGAAATTTTCTTTCTATTCGTAGAGTCTTCCATGACGGTTTTGCAAAGACGCTAATTGATTTTCTCTCCAATCTGTGGATTAATGCTGTTACCTGTTTGCAGTTAGCCAACTACCGCTCAAAGCGTAATTCCAACTCATTTGCTAAAACTTTACACGATTTATCACCCTCGCTTGCTCCAGCTGCTCCATTGATGGATAGTTCTTGCTGTCGCCGCCTATTCGCGTGTTCGCGCGTCCATTTTGTCGATTGGTTTTTGTTTCCATTCTCTCTCCTCTCAGCGCACCCGCAGTAACAAGTGCTTATAAAACGTCAGCTTCAAAAAACCGTCGCCCTCTTTGTCCGTCAACACCGCAAGTGAACCGGTAAGTACCGCGAAGTAAACTAAAAGTAAGACACAAAGAGTAAAATCTATCACCTTAATTAAAATAAGTTCACCCCCGGCCCGCACATGGGAAGCTTAGCATAAATTCACGCTGAAAAAACACGGTGCCACGGACACGGACCTAGTATACCAGAGCATGTCCTTTTTCGAGTCCAGAGGCCGATTCTATTAAAGCAAAACGAGATGTTTTCAGCCTCTTGACCCCGCGACACCCGATCGTCGTCGTTGTCGTTCGCAGGATTGTCGTGTGAATTGAAAATAATAGAAATTTAAACCCCGAAAAACAAACCAAAAAGGGAAGGAGGAGGAAAAAAGCAAACCAAAAAAATAAAAAGATTGAAATGAACACTCCGTTTGCGTTGTTTCCACTCTCCTGCGTCTGCTTGATTTTCCCCAATTTTCCTCCGTTTTAACGTTTAGCCTCGGTCTGGCAATTACGTTAGTGTGTCCTCCTGTGCTCGTCGTCGTCCTCGTCGAGACGGCGCTTCAGGGCGACATCATTCCGGGTTGCTTTTTTTCATTTCATTTTCCCTGGCCACGAAGCCAGCGCCTTCTGCTCTTCTCTAACATCGTTCGGTCGTCGTCGTGGTCCTCGTAGTCGCGTTGGCAAAATAGCTTTACCGGACTGCCGGGACTTGTGTGTAGAACGAAACTCCAAGGATTCAAAGACCACAGAGCTACTATCAGATTGTTGTCAGCTACCTTTTACCTTTTGCTGTACCATGTGGCCACGAACGCGAATGGGCGACCCTTACTCTGGGTCATCGTTTCGCTTACGTTTACGCTTATCCTCAAATCGTTTTGCCACCGGCGCTGATGGCGCAATTCGCAATTGGTTTGGTCACAAGGTCAAAGTGGAATCCCTGACGGTGGAGAACTGAGTGAGAAGAGTGAAGAGCGAAGCAAAAGAAGCATTTGGAACGCGCGCGCGCGCGAGCGTAAAGCGATTACACCGCACACGGACTCCCCGCACACACCGGGTCCGGGTCCACAATCCGAATGTCCCGAGGGTTGGAAAATATAATTTAAAAAAATGGAAGGTAGCCGGACACACACACCGAAGTGCCTGGAGTGGGCAGAGACGTGAGATCGCCACGCAGGCGAAGGACCACACGTGAGTGAGCGTGAGTGGCGTGGTGAATCGCACTGACCATGCCCCCCCGCGTTCCTTCTGGACCTCCGGACTCTGGACTGCGCGTGAGGAGATCGCTGCAGAAGAACGAAAATCAGAAAACGAAGCGGAAATTGTGTCCGTCGTGGTCGTCGAGGATTGCACACACTGATGACATTCATCGGAATTCCTTTGCAGAACTCCAGGGGGGGAGGACTAAAAGAGAAGGAGAGAGAGGAAGGAAGAAGACGTGTCCATCTTTATGGAGTGTGCCTGTCGCGGGTTGTGTCATTGATCGTGGGGCAAACACAACACTTTTGACACAAATCCGTGACCGCGCCGTGGCGTGTATTCCATGGCCATAAAGTACAATATAATCTGCCCGCTGTACGACGATGACGTCGGCGGACAAAATGGCGGCATCGAGAATGGCAACAACAAGGGAGTTCTCACCACACTCTGGTGCGTTAATGGGGGGACCCCACGGTTGTTTCTAGCCAGGGAAGCAGTTCAGTTTTGCGCTTCCTGCGACCTCCCCTGCAGTGCAGTGAGTATAGTGGGTCCACGGTGGCCGGGGTAATCCGACGTTTGAAATCGGTCGAAGTAAAACATATGTTTTGTGCGATAGCCTTATTACCAGGGGCCGGAATGGCGTTACGGACTTGGGAGGGATTGTTCTTGAAGACCTCCACACCGTGGTGGTCGTGGCCCACCAGCGGCGTCGTCGTCGGATCTCGAGCGAGGGATCTGCTCTGGAGCTTAATGACGATTTGCGGTTTACCGGCCGCTCCTCGCGATTGCAATGGTTTGCTTTGATTGCGCACACCGGGTTTTATTCCTTTTTAACTTCTCCTCCATTCATGACGACCAGGCTGAGACTTTCACCGGAAATTGGCTCCTTGGATCATGAGATTGGCTCCTTGGATCACTACATTTGGGAACCGATTGTCAATCCAAGCGAGCTTGAGAGAGCTTGAGATTATTGTAATTGTTTTCTGTGATCTCGTCGTCGTCTCTTCGTCTTTCTGCAACCTCACTGGTCACGTCCCCGGATCCCGGACGCACACACTGGACCATCTTATACAATTATCGGCAAATGAATCGCTCGCTCTGCTGGGGTTGGCGCCATCGAAATGGAGCAAGCGCCATGTTGTGCTATGGTGCTACTCGGTGCGTAATGCACATCATAATGCGGTCCACGAAGCGATACACAGAGAGAGAGAGGGAGAGGAGCGGGGAAGGCCATCACCGAAATTGCTGGCCGAAAGTGCATTAAAACGGTCCCAGGGTCCTGAGCGCGCCATCGATGCTGTTAAATAGAGCGGACACAAATCGCATTAAGTGGATAAATGGCGTTTATAGCCGGCCATAGCTCGATGTCGTCGTCGTCGTCGTCGTTGTCCTGCTAGCAAGCTAATCAGCGGTACGCGGTTCGCTTCGCCGAACTGTCTCTGCCCCGCTCGATGGTCTGGTTCGCATTTAATGTGTCCACGCCATGGCCGGTGGTGGCCACACAGTGACAAAGGGGTTGCGGGCTTAATAGTTTAAAGCACATCCCTGCACCGGCCACTCTCGTTGCGTATCTCCTGCCTGTATCGGTGCTTGATGGTATTTATCATGATCCATTTGCACTGGAACAGAGACCCACCCGCCCACGCCCTGGGCGTTCTTTCCTTTGAATGCGTTTCCAATAGAGAGTAATGGCCATTTTGGCGCGGGGCGGAGGTAGAGACAGAGGCTAATGACGTTAGGGGTTGCCGAGTTGCCGGCGAGATCGGCAGATTTGTTGTTCGGTCTTATCGTGACGAATGGATGTAATGCTCGATGCACAACGTGGAGGGGGGGGCGATTCGAAGGAATTGTAGACGTAGTTCGTCTTCATTCGCGTTGCGTTGCGTTCGTTGAGCCCGGGGCGATGGGGTTCAAATTGTTATTTAAGGGGGGAGGCACGTGGAATGGTATTCCACAGGAGTTCAATAAGTCAATCCTTTGCTGCTGCTGGTAGGGAATGATACAGTGCTCTGCTTAATAGACTTACCGGCCGGCTGCTGAGTGTAAGAGTGATCGTTTAGTTCAGGATTCTGTCTGGAGTGTTTGTGGAATGGAGAAATGACTGTAAGTTCGCCGAGTATTCCTTTTATGTGTAGCGTATCAGGTAACATTACTACATCACTAAAGGTTCATTCGATTTAAGGAACAATTTGTTCATTTGTGAGAGAAGACTTACTCTTCAGGATCTCTTCACGGCTGCTCCTATGTTTTTATTCAATTTTCTAGATAGTTTCTCTTTTTTATGTTACTTACTTGGCTAAAACTGTTATAATGAGATCAAAAACATCAACTTTTTTGTTTAAAAAATACCGAAAATCTGCGATTCTATCTTTAGTATTACCTTTAGTATCGACTGGTCACACTTATGTGGACTTAATGGCTGCTGGTTGATATTGAGTTGTTTGTGAAGCGCTACAATATTTCCTCAAAGCCGAAACGTGAAAAATTAACATTGGTAGTCCTTTTACTGGCATTTACTGCCTTCACTTTTACACCCGAATCTGATTGCAAATTTTCGTCAGCATGTGGCTCTCCAGCAACAACGAACCAACGGAACCAATGCCCCCGAACCGAAGACGCTCATCAACTTCAAACCGTAACGAGACAACCGACCACGAACCGGCCACGAAAGTGGATTAAAAATTCAATCGTAAAGTGTCGATAATTTACCGCATCGCGCCTGTGTTAGAGGCGCCTGTCTCCCGCGATCGCACGCGAGGTGATAAAGTCCTCCATTTTATGCCATTTGGTGCCACAATTTCATGGATCATCACCGTGCTGGCCGTGGTGCAGATGCAACACCAAGACGAGACGAGGCCCGTGTATTGTGTAAGGGCTCGGTACCGCCGTCTATCGACATCAAAGCTCCAGAAGAAGGTCTGCTGCGTAGCAAATATGCACAAAATAGAAGGGGGGCACAGGGAGACACGAGTTATGCAATTGGCGGCGACGCTACGCAAACGCGGTGGCCACAGCTACTAGGCTTCACAGACTGGGGCGCTCGCGCGCATCGCATGCCAGATGATCTCTTCATCTTGATCATGGGAGGCCTTTCCGTCTGTCGAAGCGAGTGTGGCGTAGCAACGTGGCAACGAGGAGAGATTGAAATCGAAGGCGCAACCGAACAGGGAATCCACACCACACATCCCCAGCAACGTGGCCTACGACCTACGTGGCTGCGGTGCTCACTTTTCTAATTGAGGTTAGCCAAAATGATTTTAAAAAACACCAAGAGCGCGCGGGCGCGCGGCTAGTGTGCGTCGGAGATGTAATTATGGATTAGCTATGCTGTGCTTTGGGATTTCGATTTCTTCTTGACCCTCTCACACATCGCCGGCACCATAGTGTGCTCTGCGCCACACTCTATGATCAGACATCATCACCAGGCAGGCAACCAGGCAAGCTGCTGCTGCTGCTGCTGCAGCGTAGTAGCCCTATACCGTTTGGCTCTATATAGGAGCGGTCCACGCGGCAAGGTGAGATCCTAATTGGGGTTTTTGCTGTTTTTTTGCGCTACGTTGCACCCGCTCTTCCATCTTTTCCTCCTGCGTAAGGGTAGTTCCGAGCTCGAGCTCTGGCAACAAATTGAAGACACCAGCAGGCCACGAGTGCCACAGGTCCACGACGGACGGACGACTGTTATGCTGGCTAGGAGCGTGGTTTTCTCACGACATCAAATTATAGGGCACGGGCCCCCCAGGGCTGTCCCTGTGTATGTTCGCCGTGACCGGCGTTACTTTATCGTTGCCCTCGTACCCCTCCATACGCGAGGGGGCCTGATTTATGCACGATTTCTCTCTCTCTCTCTCGGTGCTCGGACTCCCGGTGCTGTCGGTGCCACAGACCACACTATCCGTGCTACTGGTGCTACTATTTTTGCATTTTGGTCGTGGCCACCCTCCTCTTTACATGCTACAAATGGACATGGATGAAGGTTTAGTAGTAGCCAGCCAGCCCGAGTGCCAGAGACCCATCCATTAGTGAGCAGACGGTCCCCGGACTGGACTGGGTAGAAGTAGTTCACCGTGGTCCGTCTCCGTGTCCGTATGGACCCTTAATTTCTACTAAAAATAATAGACGCCGGTGCAAATTAATCATTTTCTTCCACCGCGCCACTTCATCGTTTCTTTTGCTTCGCTCAGCTAGAGAGAGAGAGAGAGAGGGAGAGGCGTTCCAGGGTCTGTCTGCTTTTACCTTTAGGAGTTTCCCAGACGCTCCTAGCACCTAGATGATGGTGCTGATGATGATGATGATGAGGGGGATTGTGGTGTATTTGCCCCGTTTGTTACGCTTCCAAATGGAGCTCTATCCGGCTGCCTCTATTCGTTCGTTCTGGTATTTGAATTCATTTCTCGAATTGTTCGTTTGCCAGCATACAGTCCCTCTCCTGATCTCTCTCCTTCTTCCTGTCACACGTCTTTTTCCATCTCTTTGGACTCTAATTACCCATAATTAAAGCACCGTGGTCAGTGACGGTTATTTAATTACAATAAGCGAGTAAGCGAGCGAGCGGGCGAGCGAACAAAATCAACAAATCGTGAGCAACACCTCCTAGCATCACCACCACCATTTCTGCTCTGCTATGCTTGTGATGCCCTCAATTCCACCTCACCAAACCGGTAGAAAAGGATGCGCGACTTCGAACCTCCTTTTTCGGGTTCGGGGTTTGGCATTCTTTTACCAACGATTCCGAATTTAAGTTTCATGCGGCTGCACGTGAAACTATTTTGGGAATTCTCTGACAGCCACGATTTGTTTGCACGAGCTTTCTGCTGTGGCCATTCGGAGGCTCCTGAAGGAATGATCCGAAAAAGGATGCAGCACCGTTCCACCGCTCGCTGCAGAGGTTGATTCATTGGAAAATTATGCATTTACCAGGCTGCAAAGCCAGCCAGTGCAGCCAGTTAATCCCTTTTTGCTAGGGGTCACTGGTTCGTGTGCTGGAGGTGTTTGCTGCCGGATCGTGAATGAGGTGAGCACATAGTAGAATAGAATATAATAGAAGAGCGAGCGGGCCGGGGTGTTAGCACCTTTCGCTGGATGAATGCAAGGAACAAACAATTGCCCCAAAGACACCAACGTGCGTTGGTGTTTCTTGTGCAAACAGATGGTTTGCATCTTACGGTGGTGAGGATTGTTCTTCTCGGAACCAACAGGCGCGCACGTATAAGTAGCATGTGAGCAAAGGCCTGTGTGCCTATTGTCTAGACCTTCAATCGCACCTGATTTGGTCGATTGTGTTTGCATTCTGTGATTCTCACTTCACCCTTACTCTCTCTCTCTCTCCTCAATTGTGGTCTGTGAATCAGGTGCGAAGAGAAAGGATAAACACACAAGGATCCATGCCCATGTGTCTAACAAATGCAAAGGAAGTGCCATTCACTTGGAAGGCTCTGTCACTGGTGGTTGGTCGCTCGAACTCGATTAGCTCACCGTAGCCACCATCGCAGGCCATCATCGTGGTCCCTTGTGCGGAGGATATCTGTGCGTAGTGCGGTGGCCTCACGGTGTGGCAATGCGAGTGCGAGAAGATGTGAGGATAATAATTATATTTTCATTTCGATGTCAATCTAAAGCACGAGCTGCTGCTGCTGCTGCTGCTGCACTCATAATGGCCGCATCGAGAGCGCAACATTTGCCGCTAGATTTGTGCTCGAGCGAGCACATTTGCGTGGAGCCGCGCGGTCCTGCTCCTGGTGCGGCCACGACTCAACTATGATAATCACATTAAAATGCTAATATCGCTCCTCGCGTCTGTCTGTCTGGTTGGCTGGTTGGCTGGCGAGCAAACGCAACTGGCATTCCAGACACACAATATCCACAGTATGTGTGGGCGCTTTTCGTATCTCGTATGCATTCCTGGAATCTGTCTGGGGCGCAGTGCGATGCGATGTACAATCCCCCCCCCCCCCCCCCCCCCGCGGTCCACTGGTTCCAATCCAAACTAACTTCTGCAGCATCGCGCGATGGCGAGAATGGTTGTCCTCCAACGCGTTGCGAGGCGAGTTTTGTGAAACTGAATTTGGACAGCCGTTCACGTTGGTGGCCGTCATGCCGTTAGTGACGTGACAGGATTTTCGAGCTTCACGTCAGTCAGCAATTAGAGAGATCGAGAGAGAGAGAGAGAGACTGGGAGAGAGAGCGCCAGAGGAGCGAGGACGAATACTCCGGGCGATACTCCGGGCGAGCTTATGCAGGCGTAATAATCGTGGATCCTTGTTCGGTTTTTTTTTAATGTTGCATTTTTTTTCATTCCGTCGTTCGTTCCCTCCAAATTCCAGATCCTGCCCTCGAGCGAGTGCCCCACTTGTGGTTCCTGTCAGTGACGGAATGTTCGGTAGCGCGCAACAAAGTCACGCGGCAGCAGCATCATCATCATCATTCGGAGGATCCAGTTGGCTCTGGTTGGCGATATTGGTTGGTAGGTGACGTAGTGACGGTTGGTAGGAAGGGACAGCGGGTCCCTATCTTTTTCAATTTCCATTCCGTTTAATCCTATATAGTTGGGGACTTAACGGTGTGGAGGGCTGGCGAATGATGTGGTTTCAAACGTGGCTGGACCATCACGCCGAGCACGCAGAGTTCGCTCAGCATAACTAATTCCTTTCTCTCTTCTCTGTGGTCAAAACCGGACGATCCGGACCTCGTACCGGGCAACAATGTGTATGTGTTGTGTGTCCTTGTTGGCTGCTTCTGCTGCTGCTGCTGCTGCTGGTTGCCGCTCGTTCAATTTATTCAAATTTTGCCTGATTGACTGCGGTCGCCGAGCCGAGCTGATACCACCGAAAGGGGGTGGAGGAAAAAAACACTTAGAAGCGCGCTGAGAAATCATTTCGATAATGATAAAATGCGCACCGGATCGCGGGTTCAGTTCGGTGCGTAATGGCGCCATTAACGCCGCTTTGTGAGGTGGTGAGAGTGAAACGAGGGGACTGGGAATTTATGTTTCTTCTTCGCTAATTAACTGATAGTTTAAGCGGCTCAACCTGCCGGCAGGCGCGTCCGTAATGGAGTGAACAAATTATTTGTTGTCTCTCCCTGTGGTGGAGCGATAGTTGGTTAATGTAGACATCGGCACTAGCAAGTCATTTGGGGTTTTTTTTTCTTTGGGCGGGTTGTGGACCGAATTCCGATGCGAAATGTTAAGACTGATTTACTTGCTTTTACTTCGCTGAATCAGCGCACGAGGCTGATGGTGTGGTTTGGAATTTTTCGATAGATCCAAAGAGTATTAACAACGATATTCGAGGAACTTTTCTTTTTATTTAGTTTTTACATAGCCCTCTGTCTGCCGATTGGGACACTCTAGTGGAATGTCTGTAGCATAATCAATTTACATCAATATTATTTAGCTAAAATAATGTTAATTCTTAAATTGACGCTGGATTATTATAATTCTGTT
Organism: Anopheles aquasalis; assembly: GCF_943734665.1. Classification (NCBI taxonomy): domain Eukaryota; kingdom Metazoa; phylum Arthropoda; class Insecta; order Diptera; family Culicidae; genus Anopheles; species Anopheles aquasalis. Next base: position 23,466,440 of record NC_064878.1, read on the forward strand.
CCACCCTATTAGCAACATCAATATTAGACGCCCAATAGTGGTGCTCAGAGAAAATAGCAGTACAGTTCACTAAGGTTAATTCGGGCCCAAAACAGGTTCATTTTGGATGATTTTTGGTGAAGAAACCATTCAATTTATTTGTATCAAGTAGATGTTTTATTAAACTGCAACTTTTCAAGAATATTTGATTGTATTTTGGTGAAGATTTGTTAAAAACTTCACCCTTGGTATCAAATTTAGGAAGGCGTATCCTTGAAAAGGCTTTTTGCCGGTGGTCTTCGGTAGCTGCGTTATGGGTCATCTGAAATATATAATTCAGCATTATTTTAATTTCCATTTTTTCGATTTTTGTCAGTTTTTTAAAGTTGAAAAAGTGAACACACTATGATGGTGACGGAGTGATCAACGATCAAAGCGGGTTCGTCGCTTAAGAGGGCAATCTTTTGATTCGGAACAAAACCGGTGCCCATCGTAGCTGGGTGATGCGATGTCTGACAAGTAAAAATCAATATTCTTCTCATAGATTATAATTTTATCCAGGTAATCCTGTCGAGTTTTTGCTGATATTCCAATTGTGAGATTTTTGGCAGATTTTTGAAGTTGAAAAAGTTACGATTTTGCCATAAAACGAGATTTAAATCATTATTAAAGACAAAGTATCAACAATTTGTATGAAAACTCAACGCGAATTCCTGGAAAATAGCGTACAGATAATATGTTAAAAGTTTTCTAAAGATTTGGACCACTAGTTTTTATGCAACGATGGGCATATGTAAAAAATAAAAATCACAAAAACATTAAATACCTTAGCTCCCCTTTAAATTAAAAGACGAATGTCGAAACCATATACACGCAGCCTCCAAAAGACACAGTTACGTGGTATAAGTCAGAGGAAATTACACACCAAGTGCCCTCTGACTGACCTAACGGAGGAATGACCTTCGAAATTCTTGCGCTAATGAGTCAAAAACATAACCGCATGTATCCAAAGGTTACTGTCGACATTTGGGATGTTCTTCTACCATATAATATCTGGAATAAAGTATCATGAGAACCGCCAAACATGGTGCACGGAACGATCAGTGTGACTGGGATGGTTCTCATGCTTTGCTGTCGTGCAGACATATCGGATTTCAGGCATGTTGGTTGAATAAGACGACATGCAAATACACATTGAAGTGAAACTAATTTACGCTGACAACAAGATAACTCAGCGTTACATCTGAACAACTATACCCCAGTATGATGTTTGTTTCAGCTAAAAAAAAATGTCATAGAAAAAACTGAGAGTTTGTCAACTCTGCCATTTAGTTACATACAAACATATTAAGCTGCACAGCTACCCAATTATTAATTACATTTCAATAGCACTCATCAACTATTGTCAACACAACAGCACAATGGCCAATTCAGTGCCATTGTGAAATGCTGTTTGTAAACCCACTTGAATCGATCACACCTCCTCCTGCTCCTCATCAGCAATGAATGATCCATTTACAATTCCGAACACCGTATGCGAAACACGCTATTGAATATTGTTTTCCAATACTTTCCATTTTGCGTGCCATTTGTCCTTGCCGTCCATTTGTGCGAAAAACGGTGCAAACTCCCATTCCAAACGGTTCAAATTGGTGGCTCCCCAAACATGGCAGGCACACCTGGCACGAACTCTGGCCATCCATCCATCCATCATCACGATCATAAAGCACCAACAGACAAAAAGGGACCGGGAAAGGACCTGTGGAGCTTGTATGTTTGTACTGCTGCCACCACCTCATCGCCCAGACTACCGGTACTCTCTCTTTGATGTTTGCTAGTCTCTCTCTCTCTCTTTCTCTCTCTCTCTCTCTCTCTCTCTCTCTCTATCGCCTTCGTCACTCGGCACGGCCACGCACCACAAACGATTAACCGAAACCGTTTCCCAATCCCGCCCGAACCCGAGGCGCCCGTTCACTATCATCGAGGGTTCCACTGTTGGAATGCAAATAAGCCACCTCCTTCTCCCCATCTTTGCTCTATTGGCCCGGTCCGGGCTCATTGGATGGTGCGTGGACCCTGGGAAAGCACAGCGCAGCGCAGAAGTTGTGAGTTCGACCCCCATTTGTTGTCCGATTGTGCAACGCGCTGGCGTCGCCGTCGTCGTCGTCGTCGTCGTCATTGGCCACACACAATACGCAGTATGAAATGCGAGACACCGACCGCCGTCTAGACCGTGAAGTGGTGCAGCAGAAAGGGTGGCATTAAAAGTGAAACCGTAATTCCGTCTAATCCATCAGCAGCAGCAAAACTAGCTAGCGACCGCGTGTGGTTGGTGGGGCGCGGGAACAAAACATACCATAAATCACTCGCGAACGCGAGAAACCATCGGAGGTCCGACACCAAACCGCGCATAAGCATAATCACTTGGAGTGGAGCTCGGGTGAAGCGTCTCATGTGGCAGCCGTCCCGTCCCGGGGGGGCCTCTGGAAGGAGCGGCGAGTCTGCTAAATGTTATTTTAATTTGAGCAAATCCGTCAACCTTGCCCGATTAAGAAGCCTGGGTCGTCGTCGTCGTCGCCTGCTTGGCCCCGCGGGGCTCTATGTTGGTTTTTCGCTTTTGTTCTCGTTGCCGGCGGAGTGGCGAAAATGGAAGAAAAATAGACACCGTAGAAGGGGACTGACATTGTTTGATTTCGTCTGTGGCGGCGGCGGCAGAGAGAATGGAACGTAACGTGCAATGCTTCAATGCTTAACCGAAATAAATAGTCACCTGGCGCTGTCGCTGGCACTGGCTGGCTGGTCCAAGCAACCGCGTTAATCCTTCATCGGTTTAGGAGTCAGCTGGGAGAGCGCACGGGAGCGAGAGGCATAAGCAAAGGGGCCATACAGCACGGTAAGTATGTTGCTGGTTGCTTGTTGCTGATGATATAAAATGATTATCCATTTACCACCCTCCGCAGGAACAGCAGCAGCAACCTGAGCAGCAGTGTATGCGGCGTGGCAAACGTGCAACGACGACGACCACGAGGAGCACGATAAATAATACCAAGAATGCTGTGGTAAAGCACCTTCCACGCTGCCGCACAGAAATGGCCTAGCAATGCTACCGATGGATAATCAGCATCAGCACCATTGGCCTGCAACCTGCGCCATTCGCCGTTCGCCTTCTACCGCCGACCAGGGAGCATACATTCGTTTGCTGATCAGCAGCCGGAGCACCAGCGGAGGCAGCAGCAATGTTGACCTTTTCCGCCTTTTTTGCGTCGCGTTCCTCTTCGTCACGGTTCCCGGCAGTTGCCTTATGAAGGTGTGGCTGGTTCACGTTGTGAAGAACGCGTCGTCGTCGTCGTCGCTGCCACCGGTCTCGGTTGTTCTGACCGGAACGGAACACCCTCACGGAACCTGGGCTGGTGGCGAAACCGTTTTTTTTTCGGTTGTTGGCCCCTTTGACATTCGCAGGCGAATGGCTTCTAACCACCACCGTACTGTATGCGCCTTTGCTTCATTGGAGATCTGAAAACGAAGTTACCCGTGGTTCGGGAGCCCCCGGTGTTGGGCACCGTAATGGAAGCCGGAAGCGGTGTGTCGCGTGTGTTGACTGGGTTGGCAGGGCTGGCAGGATGCATGCGGTACGGATCACGACGTTGGGGGATGAACAAAACGTTGGTGCTGGAAGCCAAAGGAACATAAGTAACCGCGTCGTCCACAAGATTCTCGCGGTTCGGTTCTCGTTGGGTTTGGGTTTTGGAAGAGGAAGCAGCAGCGTTCAAGCAGCTAGTTGACGTTCTGCGCTGGCTGGCTGGTTCGTTAGAGGCGTCGTGGGATTTGGAAGGCGTACGAGCGTATTTTATCATCAGGCCAGTCAGCGGCGCGCACCGAGCAGCGAGCGTACAATAAACTGATCGAGAAATTTAAAAGCCTGAGGCACCTGGTTGCAGGTTTTTGGTGGATTTTTTTTACCGGGAAGGAAATTTATTTTTTGAATAAACATAAAAATAGATGACAAGCGATCTATTTCACTTACTTTGCACGAAATAGAATTTGGGAATTTAGAGGAAACGAAAGGGAAAGGGGGTTTCCATGTTTTTCTTAACGAAGAAAAAGCAAACAAAGTAAGAAGTCTAATAAAAGAAGAATCTGACAACAACCAAACAATAAAACAGAAAGAAATACTTTTTTAACATAAAATACTACAATAAAAACAGAAATAAAGAGATCGTTTAAGGGGGACTCCGGTATTTGTTTGTTTAGTTTTTGTGTTAGTGACAATTTGTTTAGTGACACATATTTTTAGAATTTTTCCCTGAATGCTGAACCTTTCAAGAACATTTTGTAATTGTTTTGGATCAATCGAAGCAAAACTGACCAAGTTACAGATTTTTTCAAATCCGCGTGCCATACAAAGCTCCATGCAGCACGCTTCTTTGAAGAGCGTTTCCCAAAACCAACGTTTTCAAAGTCGGTGCCCATCGTACCGTAAAAACTATTAGGCCGATCGATTCGAAGTTTTTAACACACAATTTGTACACTTTTTACCGTCGAGATTTTATTAAAATTGATGTTACTTAAAAAAAACTTTAAAAATCGTGTTTTTTTGGTAAAATCTTAAAAAGCATCACTTTTTCAATTTCAAAAATCTGCCACAAATCGAAAAACAGGAAACTCGACAAAAACTTGACGGGACTATCTGGATAAACTTATAATCTTTCAAAGGAACATCGATTTGTATTTTTCTTATAACCCAGCACACAGCTACGATGGGCAAACCGAAATAAGTATCTTTTCGAAGACGCACCTTCATAAATGTGATGCCATGGATGAAGTTTTTATTAAATCTTTCCCAAAATAGAACTGAATATTTTTCAAAAGTTGTAGTTTAATATGCTCTTTAATTGAAAGAATAAAGTTGAAAGGTAACGTCACAAAAAATCATCAAAAATGATCCTTGCCAAATAAAAGAAGTTCAATAAAAAGGAAAGGCGTCTAAAAATATAATAAGATCATGTAAGAAAAAAAAATCGTTTTAAAGGCCGCTAGAAAAACCGAGAGGCTAACGATAGAGTAAACTATCATAAAGAAATAGATATAGAGTTAATAGTCAGAAAATGCAAAATTATCAAAACTTACAGACATCAATGTTAGACCAAGCATACTGGTAGCTTGAGACTAGATTTAGAAGTTCTTCTCTTACGCTATTAAATCAAGAATGATTTGCAATGAAAGAGAATCATGGGAAGCAAACTATTAACAACATGTCAAACAAACATAAATACATCTCGACAAAAAGAATAACACTTTCAAAGCAACGATAAAGTAAATCACGAAAAAGTGCAAACAAATCGGAAGGGAGGGAGGGCGAAAAAAAACAGTTAAACTACGCGGTGAACCCTTCTTGATACAAAACCAGATCTTCTCACCCAAAGCAAAGGCAGCACCCCAGTGCACTGCCCCCGGTAACTTGAGACTGATTTATAGTGAGGCCAGTGATAAAGCTTTCGTGGTAATCTGATGGCGCGAAGGGGAGAGTGGGGGATTCTCGCTCGGGATTAAATAAGAACAAAATTATGCCCTGGCCTGTTGAAGGGAAATTCGCAAATCCTTATCCTGTGCACCGCACACCGTGGGGATGGTATAACTTTCACGATAACCCCATGGGAGAAGAAGTTTACCTTAACTGTAGCCCCACCAGTTGGCGATACTGTAGCGGTTGTTGACAATTTTTCGAAGGTAATGCGAGGTCAAGGAAGGAAGCAAGTGAAGCGCAGCAACAGTAGAATGCAAACCCTCTTTTCGCTCGTCTTGCACCGAGCCATCTGGAGGAAAGAACAGCTGAAGAGCACGAGCAGCGAGCGAGCAGTCGCGTGGAACGACGACGACGACGACGCTCGCGCGACCAATGGTACGGAACAACACGGGCGTGCCCATCCTGTCCCCGTCCCAGCACAACAGGCCAAACGACGGTGCAGCAGCAAAAGAAGCAAGGCAAGATCGGTAACCTAGACAACGCGCTCGCAGGATGGTTGACAAACGATATTTAGGTCCGGGGAACTAATTTTATTGCATACCCAACGGGCAGAAGAAAAAAAATCCAATAATTCACCAGCCCCTCTAGAACACGAACTTTGGTCGCGCTCGGTGCCTCCAACACAGGACGGCTCACGGCACGTCGCGTCGTGGAACCCGTTTTTGCGTTGCTCCGGAACAAACGGAACATCGCGTCTGCGTGGAGCGGAGGTGCTAAGTCGTTGCAGTTCCCGTGAAAGGTATGCAGATGCAACGACGAAAGCGTGGTATGCCATTGGCCCGACTTCTCGCCGTCGTTGTCCTCTGGTGGGGTGTTTGGCGGGGGGGGGGGGGGGTGGGGGCTGTGTGAACATGGCCAACAGCAACGCCAACGACGACGATGCGATGGCGACACTTTGCACAAGGTTGGTGACCGTCTTTCCGTTTGCGTTCGTTCGTTCTTGCGGCTGCTGCTGATGCTCCCACTAGAGCCAAGTCGGATAATGAATTTGGTCTTCTGTTGGTGTGTCTGGCCCGGGGAGGTAGGGCCGGGGTCGGGCATTGCCGTGATGCTACTGCGTCCGCATACTGTGCACATCGTCGTCGTCGTCGTCGTCGTCGGTACAGCCTCCCTTCGCCTTTTAGGCCACGGAATCCACCTTCACGGTTTGTTTGTGCTGCTGGCGGCCATGAGCTCGACGACGACGACGACGACGACGAGATTTGCGTCTGGTGGATAGAAGTTTATGCCGTTTTTTTCTCTGCTGCTGTATCTCGCCGTGACCGTGTCTCGGCTCGGCACCATTTGTGTGTCTGTGTGACGTCCGGCGAAACTAATCTTTAATTGCACATTGCACGAGTGGAGCTGTGTGGAGTGTTGCAAGGCTGTGTCCGGTTTGTGCTGTGTGGCGCTAGCGTGCGGCAAACAACCGGCAAATGGCCGGCAGTATAGAGGACGAGTCTCGAGAGATCCGCAGAGTGAAGAGCATGTTTTTTGTCGCGCGATGAGCGCGTATTTGATGAGGTACGAACCGGAGAGGATGTGGAGAGGACACCGGGGGGTTTTTTTTCGGTATAAACTTTACTGGCCGCAAAGCAAGCAGGGGAAAAAGAAGAAGAAGAGGAAGAATCCAATCAGACGGAAAATCCGTTGAGCTTTTGAGCCCGTTGAGCGTTGAGTGGTTACCCTGGAGACACGCTCCGTCGGACGATTGTCGATAGCGACAGCGATGGTGACTACGATGATGATGATGATGGTGGTTTATTTGGATTTCTGGACGCAACGCGACCAGTCGGTGATGATGATTTTAGATGAAGAGAGAGAGAGAGAGAGAGAAGAAAAAAAGTGAATGTCCTACCCACCTCCCTGTTTAACCTCACTGGCAAACGGAGCACACAGAGCACAGGTCGAGGCTGGCTAATGAATGTCTAATGTTCATAATTATGATCTGTCATTTCCTTTGCGCCAACACATCTCAAGCGAGAACGTGACGGCCACCTTTTTGAAAACGGAATCGTCGCCCGCAAAAGGGTGGAGCGCGACAAAGGCAGCGAGAGAGAAAAAAAGTGCCGAGAAAACGGAATGGAAACGGAATCCAAACAATATTAATCACTTCTTTTTCGGGATGACGAGACTGTGCGAGATGCTGTATGGCCGCTCGTTCGTTCCCATGGACCAGACCGGACCCGACGAGGAGGAGGAGGAGGAGGAGCAGATTAGTTTCGCGTTCCTCCACGAGCAGCTCGATGCGAGAGGGATACGGGATTATGATGTCACCTGACACCGGCGTTCGGTGCCTGCGTTCGGTGTGGTATTCGACACCACGATCCACGGCTCCCCAGGTGTCCCGGTGGTGAGGTGTACGGGAGATTCTCGCCAATAAAGTTCATCCTTTTCTTTCGTCCCTGGACCCTGAAACTGGATGTCTTCTGAAGGTGGGCCAGGAAGCAGGAGGGGGCTGAGGGAAGGATTTATCTTATTTTATTACTGCAGAATGATAATTGATTCACTTTATGGTTTTACGATCACGTAACGGATTTGTTCGGCTCCGGCACCCTCTCGATTGCATCTCGGTACCGCGGCACGACGTTGGCGAATTCAATTGCATCTTTATGGTGCATGTTTTCGATTTGTGCGATTACACCCTCTCGGGGGACGGCAGTCGTCCCTCTTCCCCCCTCGGGGGCCAGTGTTGGAAGCGCAAAAAAATGAAGGAATATTTTATTGTGTTGTGAACGAGGCGCTGGGTGGCTGGTTTACAGGTCTGCCATATTCTGCTGTTGCGCGTCGCGTGGTATGTTATAAAAGGTAATGGTTCTTGTGAATATAGTTCTGGATCCGTCGAGTCAGTCACCAGGCGGATGCATTATTGTGTGGGTTGTGTAACGAGAATCGACAGATGGAAGGGATATTACTAGAATACGGACATTGGACGATTATAATCGTGCGATGCATTGGGCTTTGAGCATTCAGTAGTTTTCTGAGCTATATACATGTTTATAAGAATGGACTTTATTCTGATTTTTATTACTTCGCCTCCTTGTTTGACGGGTGTTAAACCTTATTTGAAAGGCACAATCTTTCTCGATTGTTTATCGCACAGTTGGAGTGTTCCAAGACAATAATACAATAATCTATTTATCTATATAGCAATGATAGTTCAATGGTGACAATAAAAAGAACATTCAGCCATGCATTGATGCTGTTGAAAGTCGTGGATAGTCAAGAGCAAAATAATTGAAAAATCGTTCGATTGATTGAGTGCAATGTCCTCTTTCTTTATATTTACAGACTATATTGTGTCGAGAATAGTGTGATTGTGAATGTGTAAATATTTAAATTGACTTTTCATAGATTTTGCGATGTTTAAGCTCCTATAGATAGAGAAGAGTTTAGTGTTGCTTGCAAATACAAGAGACCATCAGAATATGCAACTAACATTCTGCTAGCACTTCCTTACAATACTAAGTTAATGCCTTTCCAATCAAAACGATTATGAAACATTAGCAAATTCTAAACAAAACTCATGTGTGTTTTGAAACAGATTTATTGCAACTATTATGCATTCAATGCTATCATCGGTATCTGCATAACTAGTAAATCAATTTACTTACCACTATTCTTTATGGTATTGTTATCATATGCTGCATTCATATCAACGATTGGATCTGTTCCTATTGTATTGGTTAATCTTCTGAAGGACTCTCGGTATTATGATTAAGGGTTGATCAGTGCTGGAAATCCTTCTACGGAACGGATAGGTTACAAATATCGCTCGGGTCTCAAGCTGATGTAGGAAGATAAAAACTGATGCTTGATATTATGATAGGTGACATTCACTACTGCACTGCACAGCTATTATCGCTCCTTTGTTGTTTATTCCTTCCTGGAATATGCAATATATTGTGTTGGCCATATAATCTTTTCGCTATCTCCAACATCAGCAATTACTTGATGAATCTCGTGATGAATCAATACGCCAACAACAAAAATATCAAGCTCCTTTGCATTCTGTAGCAACAAACCTACGTTAACTGAGCGACAGTCGAGGGATTTTAAAGGCATTTCTGTAACATACTACTCTAGTTCTAAATGTTTCTCAGCCCAATCGTTGCACTTATGAGCTCTTGAAGATCTCTTAAATCCATTTTGCTAACAAACTGCACTCACAAACACCTTCCATTTCCGCACACCGAAGAAATGGAATTGAAATGACTCACAGCTGAATGAAAGCCGTCGCGCCACCTTCGTCGGTGGAATTGAAAAATCAATCACAGGAGGTGCGGCTTTTTTTACGTCTACCATCTTTTATTAAAATCTCACCACCATAAAACCACCCCTTTCTGTCATTGCCGGCATTGTGCATTGTTGTTGTCGCTTGCAAACACACAGAAACGCTTAGCCTTCTTTTAATTCGAATGCGATTTAATAAAGTGTGCCGCCAGCCTGCCTGCCTGCCGCTCACGATGCTCGCGCATATTCATTTACGACTAAGCTCCCGGCTTTATGCTGCAACGCCGGGGAATGATGATGAATGGATTGGAGTTCATAACAAAAAAAAAACGTGTGTATGCATATCGTGCGAGCCACCCACTAGGGCTCCCGGTGCTCCCCAGGAGCTACAGTGAGCTCTTACCTGGTGGCAAAATGGTGGTGACCAAACGCAATAATTTTATTACTCACTAAGCGCATTAAGTGTTTTATTTCCTTTCTTCCGTTTGTTATTTACCCTCTTTTGCCATAATGGCCGACAACATCGGCCAAAGCAGGCGACGCAGACGACGCAGACGACGAAGAAGGCGACCAGGACGCCCTCGAAGAATGGTGAACCGTTTGGTGGATGGCCATAAAAATGGCACCATAAAAATCGGAAATCCCTTCCCCGTGCTCCCATGGTGCTAAAGGAGCTGAACGGCTGCTGTTGCCGCTGCTGGTTCACCAAACGTTCTCCGATAAACATCCGACCACTCCGGGACCAACCGACCTCACTCGGTCTCCCAACCCAAAAATGAGGTTTGACCCGGAACGGAACGCAAGGCAGGCAACCATATAATCACCTCGCGATCGCGATCACTAGCATAGCGGCCCAGACCACCACCATCACCTCACCTCACTCCTATTTAATGTCTTTCAGATGGTCTTGTGTGACGATCGCGGACCGGTGCACCGTGCCATACCGTGCTGCTGCTGCTGGTGCTGCTGTGGCGCATTCGATCGATTCTGCAGATGCCGGGTGACCTAATCATGCAGGCAGGCAAGGCAAGGCTCACCACGGGAGGTGCTAGGCGCTACAGCGCTAGAGCTGCATAATTGATCACAGCCCCAGTGCGCTCCCCACGGGACACGGAATGTGCGCTCACTGACCACATCGCAGCCCCCCCCCCCCCCTCTTAAACTGACTCATAGGAGTGATGCCGTTGCTGGCAAACGAACGAACGAACGGTGCGAGGGAATTGCATCTGTTCATAATGACGGCGGTGGTGGCGGCTACGGTGGCAAAGGCTTCAACAAACGGCATCGGAGACCTTCAACGCAGCAACGCGCCCCCGAGTGTGCGCTTGATCAAACACCGTGCCAAGCGGCTTAAAAGCTTAAACACTAGGCCGCCGGTGTTTGTATTCAGGGTTGTCAGGGGTCTCCCGGCGATCTCCCTTAAGGTGCCGCGGCACGATACCAACGAGATCACAGGAAAGAAACTATCGTTGGTTGCCTTTTGGCGAATTGCGGAATATTTCAGATGCGAGGACGGCAACATTGCAACTGTTAAATCGCAATACAAAATCCGGAACCTATAATGTATTTGTCGCGCATTTTAAGAGTTCTTCACGGCGAACTTTCAACCGAGCTGGATCAGAGCAAGTTGAATTTGAAAGAAAGTTTCTTTTATCGTTGTCGTGCTCGGCAACGATTGCAACTTTATTTACACCTTTTTTTTTAAATTCTTAACGAAAATTAACAATTAATTAACGGAGCCATGCAAAAATACAAGCTAGAATTAATTCCTGGCAAAGAATGAAGCTAATTTTGGGTTTTTTTTTTCAATGAAACAATATGTTTTTAGCCTTTCGTTTAAATGTTATGTGAAACTACAACTATTCATGAATGTTTGGTGTTATTTGCTTAAAAATACAGCTGTGGCATCATATTTGGAAATGCGTATCTGCCTTAATGTACTTTTCGCGGTGCCCATCGTGCCTTTCTTCTGGATCCTCGGAAATAAACAAAACGATATTCTTTTGTTAGATAAGAAGTTTATCCAAATTGCTTTGAGAAGTTAGTTTTGAATTTCCAATTTTTAAAATTGTTGGTTGCATTTTGAAGTTGAAAATTAATGATTTTTACGATATTCCTTTCCTTAGCTCATTTATTAAAATAAAAAGTATCAACAGTTGCTATGAAAATACAACGGGGACATGGTTAAAAAAGTACAGAATACTCTTGAATAGATAAGCATTCATAAAAATATCTGTCTCAAAAAAAATAGATACCATAGTCCCCTTAAGAGCTACATAGATTTAGAAGAAAGTTTCTTAATTCTTAAATCTTAAGTTAATTTCTTAAGAAGAATTTTCCTCAACCATGATCGGCCACGGTAGTAACTTCATATTAATTTCTATTTAACTTTTCTTAACATAAAATTACTAACGTTGCCATGCACCTTTACCCATTCTGCACACCGCCGTACTTGCCGCCAACGATCAATGCCGACACACCATTCACCGCCAGCGTTAAGCGCCTCCTAGACACTGGTATCATCACTCCTTAGCCCGTCGGATACCGATCATCGCCGGCGATCGATCGCTGTGTGGTGATCGCGCTCGAAAGAAACACCGGAACGACGACGGCACCGCACACATCGGCAGCTCACACGATCATCAAGATGATGGTTTCCCCTCACACCGAGCCCATTTATAAATATTGACACGCGAGCAGCCGCAGCGTAGCTTGCGGTGTGCGATCGCCTTTGATCCGGCACCGAATCCTCCGCGTGAAGGGAGCTTTCCTTCGGTCGATGCGTTGCGAACCTCAATGTCAATCATCAATAGCTGAAGTAACAGCATAAGATCCGTGGAGCTAAAATGAAACACTGTTTTTTTTTTCTACCTTCCACGAAACGCACCGACCGGTGTGGCTGGTGAGCTTGGTGATGGCCACGATCGGAACTCGTTCACAGACACATACACTAATCGTGCACTTTACTAGCGAGACGGTATCTCGCTTGGTTGCTGGATGATTCCATAGCAACAGCAGACGCTACCGCTCTCGAAGGTCCAGGAACGGGCATTCGATCCGCATCCGATCCGCGAAGAAGGTGATGCAAATAGGCGGGTTCCGCTTTGGGCCTTTCGCTTATGCCTTTTCGGAAGATGAATTTCATGGCCATGGCGCGTCTGGCGAGCAAACGGAGATTGGTCCCCCGAGGGCCCCCCCCCCCCCCAATGATCCTTAATCGCTATTTGATGATTGTTATTATTTACGCTGCGCCGGAGTGCCCTCCAAACCGTTTTTCTTTCCTCGTGGTGTGGGTTTTTTTTGTTTCACTCACCTTTCTGTTAACTCACCGAGAGCATCGATCGATGGCCGATAGGATGTGGGCTGGTGTGGCAAGTTAAACACCCGTGCTCTGCTCAGCTGTTAGGCTCTCTTATGGTGCTCGCGGCCATTCGTTCGCTCGTGTGCAACCGAAGAAAACCCATAATCGGGAAAATGCTATCGAGACGGCAGGTGATGCTGGTGGTGGATGGTTTTCTCGCTGTGGCCTCGCCAGGGCCTTCGCGCATTAAGGAGGTTGGACGCGATGAAAAGCGTGAAGCGTGCCTTTTGCTTTCCAGCATCATCGCCACCATCATCAGCACCGTTCGATCGATATCGCGCCTCGGTTGTTGTTGGTGAGATCAGTTATCGCAATCGGGTTTTTTTTGCACGTCTCGCGCGTGGTAGTTGCAGGCCCCGTGCTTGTTAGTGAAAGGGAAAATGGAGGAAAATTGTGGCGAATAGAGTGAGTCGCTCGGACTGAGGGCATTCAATCTTCGTCATCGTCTCGCAGGCTGCCAGAAGGTAATTGTTTTGCAGCCGCGTGGCCATCACTCGATGGATGGTGCGGATGCGGATGGCTTCGCGATGATAAGTTGATAATTTATTTAAAAAGGACAGCGACGCAGCTGTGTACCCGGACCTGGACCTGGCCCTGGTGCTGGTGCGCACTTTTAATGTGGTTTTAAGTGTAGACCAAAGGTCCTGGAGGCGAGCGAGCTAGCCCGTTGTTATCATCGTTATGTTAACGTAGCGTAGAGGGTACGGTGTGATTAACGTTTCACGCGGAGAAACCAACGCATAAATCACACGGAAGGAGTGATGCGTCGCCGTGATGTGACCGTGGGACAGAATGTGGGACGCTTCTTCCGCGCTGGTGTGACTCACGGTCGTTCGGGCGAAAGTTCTTTCCTAAGCTGATGACCAGCAATGCCACCCGTCTTTTGTTCCCGGTGGTTCCTTTTCGGGAAAAGTTTTGCTGTATCGGAAGCGCTGATGATGAAATATTACTGAGCACTTTCGTTGGCACTGGCTGGAGATAATTGGATTTGGATTGCTTGCTACTGCTGCTGCTGCTGCTTCGGGGAAACAAAAGGCTGGTTAGAAGTTTTGGTCCAAGTCTCGAACGGAACGCTTTCGAGTGAATTCGAAGAGACTCAATTCTGCGGACTGATGATGAGCGTGACAGTGAGTGGGATGATGATGGAACATTGGCAGGAATTTTATAATCGTGAAGGAGGCTCCAAGAAGTTTCTTCGCAGCGCACTTGTTTTAAGTGTAGGTTTGCTGATGTGTATTGTTCATGGTTTCAGTTCAGGTCAGCAATATTAGTTGATGACCTCTCTTATTTGCTGGTCCTTAGTCCATTGGTATCAGACTCTTTTCAGCTTTTGGTGTTTGGAAAAGAGAGTAGTAGCTAGTCCCTTGGTAATGTCAACCTTTCAGTTGGAGTAGCCTACTTAGTGCGATTTTCTCAAATTGCCTGTCATTCAGCGGTTGCAGAGGCGTTCTTCATTTTCTTACGATGACAGCTAGATGTGTTTCCTAACCGAATGTCCTATCCTTTTTGTTTCTCAGAATTTTTTGGGGTAGGCTTTGAGCTGATGAAATGCGAAATGCTGCATTTTTTTTGGGTTAAAGTGCATTTTTCCAAATTCGTCAGCCATTGTAGCATGATTAAAATGTTGATTTCTTTATAATTGTACTCTCTCTTGAACATACTGCTATCAACAACATTTCAACAAAAAGTCACTGTAATCCAAATGGAAATTGCAACATTTGGATCTATGGAGCATTTAGTAGTTATGATAGACAGGAACACATTTGATAATCAATGAAGAGTCTGTTTGTATTAAAATATGTTGCTTTTTTTATTTCTAATCTAACAATGATTTGTCTAGTCTTATTCAGGATGATCTTAGTCTAATTGTTACTGAAATTCCTGAGGATCTAAGGTGTCCTGTTAACGATTAATATCATTGAGTTTAGTTCATTGACCAAAAATTGTTACGTAGACTTCATACTACTCCCTCTACTAAATGCTCTTTTCTCTATTTATCAAAAGGTCAGCCATCAGGCACCACAGGAATTTAGCCCGTCCCAAATAAAGCCAACCGGCATTAAAGTATTTCCTTCCTTCCACTATTTGAAATTCACCATCTTCCATCGAAAGTAAAACCAGGATAGAACGGCAAACTCATGCTCATTTAGAGCATAAAGCGTGCGTCGCCAATCCCTCATAAAATTCCCGCCCACCCAGCATGATGTCCTGTTGAGCCATTTCATTCATATCAGCGACCGACCGACCGACCACCAGGAGACCTTCGTCTGGCCCCCAGCAAAAAAAAACCCACTCAACGGATTGTCATGTTCATTTTCGGGTGGCCCACGAAAACCATCTCTTTAAAAAGGTCCTGCCCGAACCTCAAGGTCCTCTCAAAAGTCCTCGCTTTTCGCAGGGTTCCCATCCGGCTCGCAGTTCCTTTTCTTTCTCATCCTTTCAATAATATGCGCGTGGATGGGAGTCTGGTGCCTGGTGGCCGCTGGATTTCTAAAAGCTTCCAGGAAGTCCCGTGCCATGTGGGTGGTGGGAGGTGGAAGGTGGCTGGTGGATTCCATTTGCACCATGCGCCGATTTTTCCACATCATGCTCTTACCACTTGAACCACCAGCCCCCGGCCCCTTCCGGACTTCCGCGATGACCTGAAGTTTAGAAATAGGAAGCAAAAAAAAGCCTTTTTGACAGCCCGTTCCAGAGCCGGGATGATGGGTGGGTGGGGCGGTCTGGAATTAGGTGGCGGAGGGGGGGGGGGGTGTGGGATATGTATCGAAAACCTATCCCCGCCGCTGTCACGGACACTGCGGACGTTTCGATATTATTATTTTCCTTTTCCTTCCTTCTTTTACTCGCTTTATTTTCAATCTGGGCGCCACAATCTAGCCGCTTGACGATGGGCCCCGATGCCGTTCGAGGTTATTTAAAGGCCCACGCTCGCTCGGTCGAGGAGGATATTCCTATTTTGCGCTCACCACCAGCAGCAGCAGTAGCCCTGGGCAACCAGTTCGTTCGTTCGTTCGTTCGTTCGTGATCATAGCAAACGGGAACGATGCTGCCTGCCTGTCTGCCAGCCCTCTCTCTCTCTCTCTGATGCTAATGTTTATCGGAGTCAATTTATCAAATCAATCGAAACCACATCGAGCTGCCGTTGCTGCTCCTGCTGCTGCTGCTGCGGCCTGCTCCCCGGTGTCATGGTTACGCTGGAACGTTCGGTGCGCGGTTCTCACCAATCATCCATTACGTTCGATTACGATGCACAAAATCGCGGTCGCGTTCGCGTTCGCGTTCACGTTGTGCCCTTGCTTCCATGCTTTAAAGTGTTGCTGATGACGCTTGTGTGTTGTGTTGTTTTATTTTTTTCGCCAGCCTACTTTGTACACCCCAGAAGCGGTGCCAGGGTTCTTCTTATGCGTGCGTTTTAATAGCTCGCCTCACTTACGCCCGGTGAGTTGGTTCTTTTCTCGGTTCCTCCCCTCGGGCCTCCGGGGAGCCTTTTCGACTTTTGCTCCCCCAACGGCCCAAGTGCTTCGCCATTGACGCCACTGTGGATGCTAAACACCGACTGTCACGGGCTGTCTGACGTCACAGGGGTACGTTTTCCAGCCCATTTTTCACGCTACCGAGAAGGGAGGGGAGGATTTCTGCGTGCTATCCGCCAGGTGTGCCGCGCCCTGTCCGCGAGATGGTGCCCACGATTTGGCGTCCTTATCGGAGGCGTTAAATCGGTCACATTGGACTGGTTGGAGGGTTGGGGGTGTTTCTCTGGTGCTGACAGGTAAGCTAGCACCGGGAATCCTCCTTCCCGCCACCAGTTACCGCGTGGTGTTGATGATGAGCACGGCTTTCAGTCCACGGCGAGCCTTCTCCAGTGCAGTCGACGCAGAGAAGAAGGTAAACTATGCCAGGATGAAGCTGTGGTCCCGAGGAAAAAGCAGTCCCGGACCGTGGTGCGCGCTCGATGTGGCCGTGTTTTTTTCTTCAAGTGCTGGATTGGAATTTTTCATTATCTTAAGGCCGGCTTTTTGGAGCTGCTGGTGCTGGTAGGTTAATGTGCGATGTTTTGCGATGGCCTAGTTTTCTTGGTCGGCAACTGACGACGACCTGGTGCTTAGTTGAACCGGCTCGCCTACCCCCCTTTTTCTTTGTCGTTTTTCGTGCCAAGCGCGCAGCAGAAAGAAAAGGTTTCACCAAGATGTGGATGCTGCCGGTGCGGTTCTGACCTGCGGCGCCTGGGTCTTTGGTCTTTCTAGTGAAGCGCACAGGTACAGGTACAAACCTGCTCGGTCCCGCCGGTTGGAAAATAGAGTGAAAATAATTAATTCATCGTGAGTACAAAGGCAACCCCATCTCCACCCCCGGAGGCGGGGAAGGGTAAAAAAGGGGGGTTGCGTGCTTTTGATGCCTTTAAAGAGGATCGCCCCGGAATGGTGGTGATCGTTGAATAATTTAAATAACGGCTTAAGCGGCACCGTGCAAGCCCCAAGTGTGTGCGCGCTGGGATGAAGTTGCTTTTCGTCTTTGATTGGAATAAATGTTGTAGACGGGGGAGGAGGAGGAGGAGGAGGAGGCGAATGGTAGCAACATTCCAGACAAATTGCATAAATACTTGCCCTTATTATTCGGTAATTACCTCTGGACTGGACGGATTGGATGCTGTGCCGCTGAGAGGCTGCGGTGCTGCTGCTGCCTTATTTTTCTTTGACTGCTTTTGTGATTGTTCAAGTTTCCTTTTCCTTAGTTCAGTGTTTTGCATAAAAGTTCCAACCTGAAGCAAATCCCATTTTCACAAATTAAGGAAATCATAAACTAGTCTTCTAACAGCAACACCAACCTGCCAGCCAGCCAGCTAGCCATCCGGATCTTCGACTGCACCGAGAATCATGGGACCCAACGCGATCTACGACCGGCCTCCATTAACGCGCTGCTCCATTAACCTTTCGGGAAGCCGGATGATACCCGACTGGACGCCGAATGGCATGCCAACTTCCCTTCCACCTTCGTTTCGACCGCAAAACAATAGTTCGATAAGAGAGTATGGCGGTCCATGGAAAAGGGCGTTGGCATGAATTAAAAAGCACCACCAAACCCCCGAAAAAAAAGATAAGATACTATGCCGGCGATAAAGCGGAGGCTTTCTGGAGAGTAAATTAGTTTCTTTAGCATTTTGCTATCGGTGGGCTTCATTAAGCTTCCACGCTGTTGATATCGATGCCCGATAAGCCCGATCCAGTGCTTTTCCGTCTCTATTTTTCTAGCGTTTTAGCGTCGTTTTTTTTTGTCTGTTGTTGTTGTTTGTTTTGCGTTGGAATTTTGTGGGATCGCAAGAGCGTCTCTTACGAATTACCAATTGTGATTCAGGTCGCTGCGTTGCTTTGAATATCTAATGTTGCTCAATGTTTGATGTGGCTTTGTTTGGTTCAAACCTTGTCTGAGTTGGTGTTGAAGTGAATCAAAGTTTAGTTCTTATGTTAATTTTATGTTAAACTTCATGGATTGCATCTTCTTTTTGACTTTCATAGGAAAGCGAATGTCTTATTACATTTGGAACTCTCTTCCTCATACAAATATTCATTCTTGTTTGTATTATACCCATAAAAAAATAAAATTAGGGGAAAACTAGTTGAACAAGCATCCGTTTGTGTAGCAATTTAATGAATTTAGTAAACTTTGAATGCATGATTAGAATAGGTGGCTGAAACTACTGCATCTCAAATGACTAAAATCAAATATTCAGCGCTGCATTTGACCAGCAGAGTGCTCTAGAAGGTTTTTTACGCGAGAGGAGGTCTTAATTTCCATGTGAAAAACCCTTGTCTGACAATCGATTGACAGTTGCGGAGTGAAAAGCGAATCCAACGTTGCCAGTGGCGACCGTCAACCGTCAATTAGCCAGGAAAAATCACTACGAAAGCGACTACTGGCTTCACTGGACCAGCGAGGGATTCAGTAGTCAGCCTGACAAGCGTTGGCAAACTGTCACTACCTGAATTTTACGAAACAGTGCCAATCCATCAATCCGATTAATGCGCGGGAAAACTACCACTTTCCCTGGAATGGAGGTTACATTATTGATTTTTCATTTCGTGGAAAAAGGATGAATATGGCATTAACTTGATGAGGATTTCATTAGGAAACGAAATTTGGAATTAATACAAGCGGGAAGAAGGTTCGTAAAAGTGACAAAAAATTGTTAAAAAGAAAAGCGTGATCGATGCTCACAATAAGAATTGCAGCTAAAGTGTTAAATAGCGTAATCATAATTCCAACTACTTTAAATTGAATATTTGTGCTTAATAAAACAGATCGTTTCCAATCATTTATGACAGACATTTTTGAGAAACATTTAAACATCTGTTTCCCCTAATTGTTTTGTTATTGCGGTATCAGTGTTTAAATCAGAATGCCTCATTCAAATAGGCTGTCACTACTAAACCGATCCAATTTCAACTTTCAACCTCCCAGTGAAATCAAACAAGCGGTCATTACTTCCATGACTATGGTGTTCAAGTTTTCTCGGAAGGTTAGTACCAAAAATCCCCCTCGATATCGTGTACGATGGTCAGTTGGTTTCGACAGCCCTAATAATTGTACCAGCTCGAACACAAGAACCATCGTCGTCCAATTTATTCCCTTTTTTCCTCAAACTATGGAAATTAAATCCAGTTCTTAAACCAACGTCCATGTGACCCTTTCGGGTAGCGACCAAAAATACCGAAAAACCCAATTACCAAGAACGTATCATGCTTCCAACCACTCTCACTACATTCAATCAGAAGCTACCGGAGGGTACGCACCGCACGAATCACTTAAAGTTTGCCGGAGCGCTGGAATGAGAACTCAAAATGTGCAACATTTTATGCGACTCGAAAAAAGGTACGGACAGCATAAATATGAGACCGAACCCGATTGGCCCCTTCAGGCAAAAGCAACTGTGGGGACAGTGCGCTCTGGGTGCCGAAATCTGTTTGTTAGACCACGGTATACACATATCCTTCTACATTGTCACCAGGCGGAACGAAAGGTCCTTTTGCTAGAATGTAACAAACACGCCCTTTTCGACAACACGGAGAACCCAAAACTGAATCGAAACCATGTTCAATCCAAAAGTCCTTCTCCACCTTCACGGGTCCACCGTACGGGTACGGGTCAATGAAAATACTTTCTACCAGTCACCAGCATGTCCACATGTTTGACGATGACTATGACGACAACGAATCCAGTGCTGTGTCCGGGACGGCACCACATCCGGACGTCATCACAACAATGTCGAGAGCCCGGGTTCCGAGATCTGGGTTCCGGGGTTTGCGTGTTACCACCATTTGATGGCTGCAAGAATCTCACTCCAGGCGAAGGCGAACGCGACAAAGTATGCTAAACCGATCACCAGGCGCAGGTCCGTTGCTACCGCAAGCGCCTACTTGTGAATCATTAATTTCCTCGTGTTGCGGTGTTGGTCCCCCGTTTCTTAAGCCCCTGAACATCCTCCTCATTACCTTTCCCCGGGTTCGGTTCTTGTGCTCTCTGGGATGCCAATACATCAGCTACATGGAGCTGGACCGGACGGACACTGTGGACTCGCCCACATTGACGTTGGCACATTGGCACAACAATAGTTCCAAGAATGTGCGCAGAAAATATCCAACCGAAGGCCGGAGCCAACCCGGGGAGCCCTTGGTCTAATTGGAAAACAATTTCGTTTCTAGGGTAATGTTGCAAAGTTTTAGTAGCTCGTTGGCGGAGGCGGAAGGACACCATCATCATCATCATCATCATCGCTCGTCTAACGGTGTTACGGGTCTTACCGGGGTTGGTAGTTGGTGGAACTATTTCCTTCTTTCCCCCACAACAACAACAAACCCCCGGGAACCGTGCCAGGGAAGGTTTATGTTCCTGGTGGTGCACAAGAGGGCAAGAGAGAGAGTATCGTTGAGTATTCTCCGGATCACACACCAACCCCTCAGGGGGGCCGTCGAACCGACGACCGGAGGTTGTCCGGGGGTTGATGTTTACTCAATTTCCGAAACCGTAATTAACTCCGTCTCGGTATAGGCGAATGTCTCGGTAGTGGGGGGGGGGGGGGGCTAGAGGATATGGTGGGTGGATTTAAAATGTAAAAAAACCCTCCCAAAAAAAACCACTGGCCACTGGCCTTGTCCAGAACTGGCAGAAGAAGCACGAGGAGACTCCTCCGTCGGTTGTAAGCTCATGTTTTTTGGGTTCCGGAGACCGTCAAAGACCTGTAAGGGCTCCTCTTCCCGGCAGTAAGAAGCCCTGTTTCTGCACCGCACAGACTGTGTCCACGGTAGAAGGGAGAGGGAGGAACAGAGGGCATCTTAATCAGATCAGGCCACTGCCACTTGTCTGCTGAAATTCAAGACGCGACGAGTTCGTCTGCCGACTGCCGTCATGTCGTGCGTTTTGTTGCTACTTCTCTCCCTTCTCCGCTAGGACACGGCAAATGAAATAAAAAAAAAACCATCCGATTCCGGCCCAAGGCGGAGAATTAAAGCAACTCCGACGGGAGTGAGGCCCGAGCGCAACTGGAAGGTTCGCTCGTTCACTCGTTGGGGAAGTTTTTAACGGTTTGCTGCCCGTTTTATGGGACGATCAGCAGCATTATTATGTAAAGCTTTGGTTTACATGCTAAAACGCCCTCCACAAACTACTGGCGGCCATTACCTACTAGCGGACAGTAGGCAGTAGGTCGGTCCCGCAACAGAAAAAAACACAATGTCACTCACTCGGTGCGCTTCTCAATCGACCAAATTGCGGCGCGCAGCCATTGCAATACGACGATCAGGAGGTCATCAGGAAGGTGGAGGTACGGGGAGTTCTTTCACAATTTCCAACCCTCCTGTTCCTCTCTTCCTCTTGGCCTCTTTCATCGTTAAAGTGAAATGCAATGAAGTCTGCGGCGGTCGGGCTTGAAGTGTAGAGCGAATAGCAAAAACCCTATTTTCAGCTCATCATTATGTCACCCCCGTGTGTTGCGATGTCTGATGATGAGAGCCTGTGAGAGATAGATAGAGAGAGAAATAAAAAGAGAAAAAGCGAATAAAGAGAGAGAGATAGAAACAGCGAGAGAGAGTGGGATGAAAATCTAATAAAAAGGAAAATATGCTGCCAACAATATACGGCGGCTCCCGGTACACAATCCACCTCCCCCCCCAAAAAGCCAAATGAGCTGGATGAGTTTTCGTGTTTTCCTCCCCCCTGCAAAGGGGAGGAAGAGTTCCGTTGCCCATCCTCAGCCCTCAGTCAGATTCATCCACTGTCCGTCGCCTACTGTTCGCTCTACTTGAAATTCGATCTTCTCGCGGCAACAGGTTTGACGTTTTGTCGACGACTTTGACTTCCATCCCCCCCTCCCTCCGTTTCCGGTGGGAGCAGCAGCAGCACCAGTTTTTCTCGAGGAAAATGTCGGCTGGGGGAGTCGTACAGGACATCGTTCCCAAGTGACAGCGAACCGAAAACATTAACATCGAAAAGACCGCGCCCTTCGTCGGGGAGTCGCGGTAAAATGTGTATCAAGCCCCGTGTGAGGTCAAGTCCCCCGATCAGAGGGGGAGGAATGGGATTGTCCTGTCCCTCCCACTGGGCCCACTGGCCCACCTCGGCTACGAAAATAGAATGAAACGAAATATGCACGCCTCAATGACGCCACGACGCAGACGACAACGACGACGGATGCGTGCGTCCGTGAGTGCGTCGTTTGTGTCCGTTGCGCGATCAAATTCGCTGGCCACATGTGTGTGCATGTGTGTTCAGCCCTTTTTCTGCCATCTCCCCCTGCGCGTGTGTGGTCCTCGGGTGTGGCCATCAATCGATGTCGCTGGTGACGCTGGTGACGATGATGGTGATGGTGATGATGATGATGAGGAATCGGAGGCCACGGGCTGGCTCGGTGGCTTGCCTGGCGTCCATTTTCATTATTCATATAGCGCGTTTCCGGGTCCGGTTTTCCTGGCTTGGCTTTTAAGTTATGTATGGAAAATGACCCCCACCCTGCCCCCTCTCCCCGCGAACGGACACAACGAACCTGGGAAAAAGGCTACTGGGTAGAAGGAAAACAACAACGGCAAAAAAGTGGGGAAAAAAGGAGCTGGAAAAGTCATGTAGCCATGAGACCACTTGGGTGGGATATTTCCCAACCCTCCCTCTCCCGTGGAAAAGTGGTCCGTGGGCACATATGGTCGGTCGGTATCGGTCTGGATTCAATCTGTTCTGTGGTCGACGGGACACAGTATGGTCGTGGCTGAGCTGCAACACGAGTGGCAGCGGTATTGGCAATCGTTAATCATTAATCTTTGAAGTGAAACCGTCAGTGACCAGTGCGCACCAGACCAGCCACCAGGCACCATTCTGGCATGGGTTGTAAACATTCCACGAAGAAGAATAAAAAAAGGTTTTCTTGGTTTGTTTGGGTGGGGCACGCAATTGTGCCAAGAGCTGTGGAACCATCAATGTGAGAAAATGTCATGGAAAGGCGAAGGGGGAGAATACCTGCAAGGATGGTTGAATGTTGGAGAATTCGTGGGTAAAAAGATCTTAATAATAAGATAACTTGCTTGGTGACGTTTGATAAAAGTTATAAATGAGGATTTAACGGTTGAGTTGATCGTGTTGAATGTTTTATTACGTTGAAGAAATAAATAGAAAAGCCGATAATAAAGCAAAAAAAAGGATCATGAAGGAAGACAGGTGTTGCTGGAACATATGAACATGAGATTTGATGTATAGATTCCATTTACATTTAATTTGACTTTTCGACTGTCTGAGATTAAATTAAATCTATGCAAAATCTACCTTGTTGTTTTATTTTTTTTTAAACATATATAAGGACGGACGAGCCGTATGTTTAACCTTGTTTTATGGTAGTTTTATTTTTCCAACCAAAAATTATATAAAAATCATGCATTGAGGTTTAAGGGGAGGCTTCGGTATTTAATTTTGTTATACATATTTTAAACATTTTTTCCTGAATTCTCATCCTTTCAAGAACATTGTGTAAATATTTTGGATCAATCGAGAAAAAACTGGCAAAGATACAGATTTTTTAAAAACCGCGTTTCATACAGGGCTCCATGCAGCTCGCTACTTTGGACCGATCGATTCGCAATTTTTAACACATAATCTGTACACTCTTTCCCAGGTAGTCCCGTCGACCTTTCATAATAATTGTTGATACTTTTTTTTAAACAAATCTTTCAAAAACGTGTGTTTAGGCACAATGACAAAAAGTATCACTTTTTCAATTTCAAAAATCTGCCAAAAATCGCAAAATAAGAAATTCGTCAAATCTGGACGAGACTACCTAGATAAACTTATAATCTATCAAAAGAATATCGAATTGTATCTTTCTGATCGTTCTGATCGAAAAGTATCGTTTCGAAGACATGACTGCCTAAATTTCATCCCATGGATGAAATTTTTAATAAATCTTCACCAAAATAAAACTATATATGCTTCAAACTATTTAATTTAATATGCCATTTACCTGAAAAACTAAAGTGGAATGGTTACGTCACAAAAAATCGTCAAAGTGATCCTTTTCTAGATCCTGGCTAGAAATTACCGAAGCTCCCCTTAAATGACAGTTTTTTAAAGATAAAATGACCTGAAAACATCGTAGAAAACCATTAAAAATCACGTAAAACATCAAATTAATGTAAAGAGATATGTTAACGAATAAAGGAGAATATAATAAAAACGAAAGATGAGGTATGGCCGTAATGAATGCTGCCTTTCATGACGTATCAAATGAACATGAAAAAAAATCAAAATATACGAAAACTGCAATCGGGTGAAGCAAAACTAAACAAACATAGCAATGCCAACGAATAAACGCAGAAAGAGATCGCGTCAATAGCAGCATCTCCAGCACTAACCTCAAACCAAACATGAAGCAAAACTTTAATTTAGTTCACAGAGCATTGCATAACGGAACGAATGCCACAAAACAAACAAACCGATCCGATAGATGAGACGCAGAACACCACATAAAAAGCCATGCAATAGTAATTAAAAACAAACGACTATGAATAATACAAAAGCCACCGAAACGGATACGGAAAACGCAAAAACACATGAGAGGAGAGATGAAAACATGGAAATGAAAATATAGGGGAAGGGAAAAACGAGAACCAGCACCAACCACCACCAACACTTTGCACACAGCGGTTAGTACCTCCTCCTTCCCGCCCCCCTCTGGTAGTTGAAAAGCCGAAAGCAGAAATAACAATTTGCTCAAAAATGCATTCACCACCACCATGAGCACCAACATCGGCCATCGCGACGCCAGTGGAGAGAGATATGGTGAAAAGATGAATATTTAAAAGAGTGAATAAATGATTTCCCATTTACCACCCACCGTACCGGGACAGAGTACATATGTTGTTGCATTTCCCACCAACTGGCTGACCGACCCACAGTGTGTGCCATGCCCACCATCTGATCATCATCCAATTCGATGCGCTAACGGGCCGGTATTATGCATTCCATTCGCCCTTGTCCTTCATCGTCATAAGATGATGATGATGACGAAGATGAAGTGAGCGAAGAATATAGAGAGGAAAAAGGGCGGGGGGGGATATCCCCACCCAAGAAGTGCCCTGTTTTCGTGGGCGCGCGAGCATAATGCGGGCCACCTCCTTCTCCTTCTTCTCTTAGTTCTATGCACGGTCATCACGGTCGCCAGTCTCTACCACAAGAAGTGTGTCCAATTTCTGGGACACCCATAGCGAATGCCACACTTTTGTTCGAAAGCAGCAACCTCTAAGGTCAAGCGTATGTTGGCCCCCCGGGCGACCGCCTAGGCCTCAGGCTTCCGGTCAATAACCGCCACAACGCGCTGAACTTCCGTCCCAAATCCGAAGCGCGACCGACAGGTTGCCCCCCCCCCCCCCCCCCTTCCACGGCCACCGGGGGAATGTCGAGGGAAATTATGTTGTTAAAACTCAAAACGAGCCGCAGCCGCGCACTGCTGCTGCTGCTGACCGAGCGACCAACCGGGGTCCACTGTCCACTGCCTGAGGTCTGTGTCGGCCTCCGGGGCATCGCTACGAAGGGGGAACACACAAATCAAGACAAGACAATCGCCACACAGCAAGCAAGTGAGCAACCGCGCTGGCAGCCAAAACGGTCCGAAGAGAAAGGTCGCAAAAGAAGACGACGGACGGAACTGGACCATGACTGGGGCCGGGGCGGGACCCTAAGGCGCAGTTTGCTGGTCCCCGTCCGGGTCTTATCGGGGCAGAGGAGCGTTCTGGGTGATTTGCCTCGTTGTTGTGTGTTCACTTGGCATGTTCACTGCTGCTGCTGCTGGTGATTGCTGGAGCCCCGGGACCAACGCACAATTTACTGGGCAACCATTTATGCAAAGACCGGCAGCGGAGCGGAGAGCAAGCTAGCGACTCAATGGACCCAACTTTATCAATGTAGTCAACATTAAAAGATGGATGTGTGCGCCTCTGTGTGGTTCGTTTCGGTGGCCATATTTGGGGGGCTTGCTTGCCTGTGCAGATGCGTAGGAAATGTATTTATGTTTTGCTCCGGAAAAGGTAATCTATGAACCACCACCACCGTCACCCTGGCTCCCGGTGTTTTCCCAATTGGTTTTGGTCCCAAATGCCACGGTGGTTCCATTTTTATCGCACGCGCGACATCCGGGGAAATGGAAGAAGCTGGGGCTCCGTTCGCGTAGGTTTGACTTACGTTTCGGTTCTCCAACAGAGGAGAAGAAGGAATCGATTTTGCGCTTCTTACATCTGCATCAACCACTCCGAGAGTCTATTCTCCGAGGAACAGGAACGGTGCTTGTTACCACGGCCACGGTGGTCTTTTTACTTTGGAGAAGAATTGAGATATATTTCGGTGAACATGTGGCGTCTTTCTTTTTCCAACGAATTCACACGCAACATGCGTCATTCCCTGGGGTGGTGTGAAAGGCTCGTAGCCTTTCGGAATCGAAGGCTCGATTGGAGACAGTTAATATATGCGTGTCGCTAGAGGTGATAGCGGGTATCATGTTGTGGTATGATACGGTATCAGTGTATTGAAGAGTGAGTGAGTTAAATTGGAATAGAATGGTGTTGGGTGTCTGGTAAACGGTGATGGGTATTGGTTTCTATAATTGAACTCGTTTTTTTCAATTATTTCTTTACTTATCATGAAGCGCTATCAGTAGACGAGCGGTCTTGCTCTGCTGCAGAAGGGTTTTCCAGCGCTTGCTTCAATTATTCGCTTAAATTTGACAGACAGGCTACGTTTTATCGATCGGTTTGTTTTCAAATTATCGCACTAGTCCTTAAATAGTCTCTAGAATAAATCTCTCAACAAAACAATTTAAAAACCACTCAAAAGCTTCTTTAACAGAAGTGAAAGCTAAACTTCAATCAGCATCACCGCAAATTCCCTTGTCCAAGAGTGATTCAAACACTTTAAAATATGTCGCTTTTCACGTTAAAGTCAACAATCAACCAGAACAAGCTAACGGCTTTAAAGACGTAGGAATGCTACCGCTCCTCTCCCGAGTTAGCTGATCGTCTACTTTAAACTCCAATAATCTGGATAATTTGAATAGTCCAGCCAGAGCAGAGAATTTGCTCGAACCACAAGACTTCCACCACAACAAAAGGGGGCTTTCGACCCGTTCGCCGAATCTTTGTCGATGGAGGAGATCATTTTCAATAATCGTATGCACCAGACCAGGTGCGATATCAATATACCACAATATTGAGGCAGAAACTGAATATTTATGGGTGCTTTGTCTGTGATAGGATTTGTTGCAAAAACAGTCGCTACAACGTATGGAGGCCCATTATTGATGAGGAGTGGGACCATTGCAAGAGAAATATTAATGGTAACATTGAAGGCTTAACAAAGACAATGTTTCCTTCGAATTATCATCTCCATCTATCTATGGCATACAAACTGATTGAAAAACAAATCGTTCGAAATGAATTATTATTTTAAGTTTGCATTTTTTTTTTTGCTGCTACACCTGACACTGAATACTTCAGACATTCGCAAATTGCAATGCCACAATTGCTACCATGCTCCCTCGACTTTGCTAATTTCAAATGCAAATCTCCAGCCAGTCGTCCAACACACTTAACTACTTAACAGTATCAGGACCGAGGCACTGAATTTCCGCCAACTAACATCTCCGCTTTTGATCTTGCACAATCCTTCCAATTAGTCAACATCTTGTGGCACACAAATTGTCTCGACTCCTCGTCGCACTTGTGATGGCATTTTGATTGTAGAGATGACATTTTTAAGGCGACTATTTGCAAGAGATCACTGCGGGACCATTGCACACAAGCAACGAAAATTCTGTGCGCTCTATTTCTCGTGAAAAAAAGAAAGAAAAACCAAGGCTACGATAACTAAGGCCACGGCATGGCAGCGCAGCAGTCGCAACAACATCACTCCATCACTCAATCCATTCGCCGCTGCCCTATGCCCTATGACCCAATTACCGTTTTAAGATAAGACCAGCACCCTCGGTCGGTCGGTTGGTGTGACGCTGGTTGCGAATAAAGAACGGCCACAGTACGGCACGCTATGGCGCGCTGACTCTTTTCCTGGGAAATTGCTTCCTGAGATTTCAAATAACTCGAATTGAGGCTTATTTGCCCCATTGCCGCGCCACCACACCGCAACGAGGCGGTGGCATCAGCATCATCATCAGCATCATCATCGACGGCTTTACTGGAATGAGACCATGGTCCTTTCGAGCAGTGACTGCAAACCCCCCAGTGTGCATGTGCGGGTTTCTCTGCCTTTTGCCAGCACGTTGCACAAATTTGCATCACGTTGCGTTGTCCTTTGCTTCTCGGAGGAGGTCCGTTCTGCTGATGATGCTGCCTTGCTGAAGCTGTACGGTAATGAGCTCACCCCAAAGGAGTATCTCGCCCCATTATCATTCTCTTAAAGCGCTTTGTGTAGCCTACCAGCGGCGGAGCGGGGGGAGGCATTCCAAAAATGGGGCGCAAAAGCCCTCATCCTGCAACTGGAGTCGAGCGAGTAGCAATTTTACGCTTCTTACACACTTCCTCCGGCACTTCTAGTCGACAGGAATGGAAAGAGATGGGCAGAGGGCACCCTCTTTTCGGTGCTACGGTGTGGAGTGGAGTGAGAAGATTCCTTCACAAGAGAACGAGAGCACCAGACACTAGATACTTCCAGGTCAGGCGCCCCTGGAAGTGCGGCACCCTTTTGCTACACCCTCGAGTGGAGGACGTCGCTGACTGGCGTATTATTTACTGCGTGCGCCAGGACCGACCGAGTCTACAGGATCGAGCCGTTGCCTTCGTTGTCCTCAGACCCTCCCCGCCCGGATCCCGCCGGATGTCGACACTCGGTGAACTAATTAATTCTGCTCGCAGAATGCCAAAGAACCGACCCGTCGGAACCTTCCTTCTATTGTTTGGAGCAGCCAGAGCCGGCTCCAGTGCTTTGCAACAGCTTCCGGACACTCTCCTTCCGTTCCGAAAAGGTAGACGTTGGACGTCTTTGTCCGTGTTACGGGCGGTTGGTGGTGGTTGTCCGTCCAGGTACTTCAGGGCGTTGCACGCTGCTAACGGGGAGGCTAATGCGTGATGAAGCCAACCACGAGTCATAATGGTCGGACCCGAGAGAGAGAGAGTAAGGGTGCAAAAATATCTCCTCATAAAACAGGATCTTCTCGACAACACTCACCTTCCCGGGACCTGTGCTCCTGTGGAGCCCCAGGGAGAGTTCCATCGGCAAAACCGAATACTCATGCTGCTGCTGTTGTTGCTGCTGCTGCGGTCAGGTTCTTAGTAATAGACCTTTGGATGACCGGACCAGTCGGTCCCCCTGGCCTGGCCTGGCCTGGGGAAAGTAGCTTGTCTGAGCCCGTATTAATCCCTTTTTGCTCACCGGTTCCCGGTTGTTGGTGTTTCGACGAAGGCCCACTCGGACCCCTTTCTCGGTCGGAAGCTTTCCGCACATTCGGTTTGCAATTAGCTCACCGAATTTACATCCGCAATTAATGGGTCTACCGAATTGGTTGCCCCGAGAAACCGGGTCCCTCCGGAGGGCCGGGTTTATTGTTTTTCACTATTACGCCCGTAGGGTGCTCTGGCGCTCTATTCTTGGCAGTACGACCCCATTTCCGAAAAAAGCAACCTTGTTAAAGGCTAATGCGAACTTCGGCGATTCAACAGGGGAGGCCATGGGGAGGCTGGTCAGCTGTGCTGTGGTTTCACCGGTTCCAGCCAGCGTGCACTAATTTGATCTTGAAAAAGTGGTCACCGGGCGACCGGACCGGGTGATGGCGTGTTACTGGTGATGAAATTTGGTAATGATCAATCGGTTAGCCGGGTGCGTCGTGACACGCAATTTGTTGCAGCATTTTGATTGATTGAACGTCCCCCCGCCCGGTGCGCCCATGGTGCTGATGATGCGTGATAAGTTTTTTTTTGTTGCTCCGCTTTATTTCTCGATTGGCATTCCTTCACGTGATCCATCCATCCCGGTATTGCCTCATATTGGCGCGGTGAGGAGATTACATTTGCGTACTCACCTGTGGGGCCAGCTTGTGGGACAGTCACACAATGGGAGGATGGTTTGTAGAGCGGGGATTAAAATTTGGACATAGGCAAGGCAAGGTGTTTTAACATTCAATTGAAGGGGTGACTTCGGTATTTTCGGGCCAAAAAAAGATTCATTTTTGACGATTTTTTGTGAAGTAACCATTCAACTTTCTTTTTTCATGTAAATGGCATATTAAACTACAACTTTTGAAGAATATTTGGTATTGGTTTGAGCAACATTCATTGAAAAAATAATCCGTGGCATCAAATTTTGGTAGGCGTGCCGTCGCAAAGGTACTTTTTCCGGTGCCCATTGTAGCGACATGACGAGTCATTTGAAATATACAAATCGATAATCGTTAGAAAGATTGTAAGTTTATCTAGGTAGCTCCGGAGAGTTTTTGTTGATATTTTATATTTTTCGATTTTTGGCAAATTTTTAAAGTTCAATAAGTGATGCTTTTTGCGATTCTGCCAAAAAACGACCTTTTCATAATTGTTTGAAAAAAAATATCAACAATTTTAATGATATCCTGACGGGGCTACCTGGAAAAAAGTGTACAAATTATGTGTTAAAAATTTCAAATCGATCTGCCCAGTAGTTTTTACGGTACGATGGGCACCGACTTGGAAAACGTTGGTTTTGGGAAACGCTCTTCAAAGTAGCGTGCTGCATGGAGCCTTGTATGAAGCGCGGATTTCCAAAAATCTATAACTTTGTCAGTTTTACTTCGATTGATCCAAAAAACTTACACAATACTCTTGAAAGGATCAGCATTCAGGGGAAAAATGTTCAAAAATGGGGTTAAAGAAAGTTAAATACCTTAACCCCCTTAACTGGACATACACTTGGTATTACCTCATCCAGGAACTTTTGGTGGATCCTTGGTCTCAATCGGCATTAAAAAAATGAAGGTAGCTAAACACATCAGTACTTTCACACCCTTCATACCCGATTACAATTGAGAAATGGTTTTTATGCAAATTCTAGACAAACCAGATAAATCTGGGCCTCCGACTAGAGTCACCTCGATCAACCATCATCCAATCTATGTCCGATCTAGCGGGACCGAAAATAATATCCTGACCACCGTGTACACCCTTTGTGCGATGGCGCAGGGGAAGTATCAGACACACATTCAATGCTCACCCAATAAAAGATAGTAACCATAAGGCGAAAGATAAGCGAGGGTCACACACCGTACCCTGTCACAACCTGCTCCCTCCGATCAAGCGCCAGCAAGCGCCACTATCTCGAGTTGGAGCGGAATCGGTGGGTCCGATACGCAAATCGTGACTTTCGGTTGACTCAACGACTCGGACATCGGACGGTCCATCGTTGTTGACCACTTTTTCGCCTCATCGAGCACATAATTTACCGTTTCTTGTGTTTTTTCCCCCTCTCTCTCTATTATCAGTTGAAAGGGAGTTGCCGGTGCACATCGGACACCACATAAAAAAAAAACTAGGGACCCGAAAGGCTTCCCAAAAGTTGCCGTTATCTACTAGTTCTCCTCTGTCCTCCGTCACCGCCGTATACCGAGCCGTGGGTCATTTCGCAACGCATTAGAGAGATAGAGCGGGGCGCTATCGCTATTGTCGCATAACCCATAACCGTACGTGCTGTCGAGCGCGGGCGCGGGTCCGAGCGCGCTTGTATGTCGGCATGCCTCTGCTGCTGAGTGTTCCTGGAGCGCACGCCCGGACTATCTTGTCCCGGGGTCCGATCAATCATCCCGTAGCGTAGTCCGGTTGACGGCGGCGGTGATTGAGTCAGCGGGCCAGACAAATCACGGTCTACGCGATTCGGCTGCGTTCCTCTCTGTATTTGGACTTTGAGCAATAAAAGTTGTTTTGATTGAAAGTTTAGACCGGGTAGGGGGTCAGTCCGCGGGGCTCACACACGCTTCTTTGGGGTGAAAATTTGCATTTGAAAGCTTAGCCTTATGCTCCCCTTGCTTTTGCTGCCTTTTTCGAAGGCCGAAAGCCCCCGAAAAGCCCAATGAATGCGCCCTTTCT
>NC_064878.1:23501595-23516595 GCF_943734665.1 Anopheles aquasalis
GGTGCTGTTTGATGAGATTTTCTCCAGAACAACACTTGACAAACATGCGTTTTTATGTATTCATTCACCGTGTGTTTGATGTTGCGGTTTCCGTTGCTTGGTCCGGATCATTTTTCATGCTTTAAACAGGCCGTTAAAGTTTTATAATTCCAGTGTACCGGGGGGTTTGGTTGGTTGGTTGGTTGGGTTTATATTTGTTTCGGGGAGGAGTATTTGAAGCATTTATAGCAGTTTGTTTAATGTTCTATGTTGTATCTTTATTTTATCAGTCTTAAGTACCCTTTATAATATTTACTCATTCACTAATGTGTTTTTAATTATGCTTTATAATTCGTTTTTTATATCTTGCTCACCTTTCGTACACGTCTCTTAATAACTCTTTTAATTAAAATCCCATTAAGTTGCCTTACTTTCCTTCAATTTTCGCATCATTTCCTCCTCAAACAATGCTGACTCTTTAATGAACCTTTCAAAACATCTACCAAATTCCTTTTGTGCTTCCTGACAGTCCGATCAGGTTGGGCGGCACACAACTAAAGTCCTATTCGGGCTGCAATCGAAAACGGGCACGGGCTCAGGACGTGCCAGAACGTGTGAATGCGAATGCGACAAG
Source organism: Anopheles aquasalis (assembly GCF_943734665.1). Lineage (NCBI taxonomy): Eukaryota > Metazoa > Arthropoda > Insecta > Diptera > Culicidae > Anopheles > Anopheles aquasalis. The sequence continues at coordinate 23,502,209 of NC_064878.1, forward strand.
GGGTCCCAATTGTGTTCGCTCGCTAAAAACTACTCAATCCATCCTGTTGGCGACCGGTGAACAGATCGGAACAGAGCTCGCACCCCAAATGACATTATGCTGCTGCTGCTGCCGCAGAGAAGGGGGATCGGAATACTTCCTCGGTCAGTTGGCGGGCCGAATTTCGAACGCATTCCGAAATTTTGTGGACCCCTCAAACGGGCACACAGTTGAACAAATCAATGCGGCATTTGTTCCATTTTTCGGCTCTAGAAGGTCCGGGACAAAACACCTCCTAGGCGGGCGTGATGTTTATTTCGGTGGCACCGGTGACCATTTTGTCTGTCGCAGAACCGGCCGGAGCACACCGGACAGGACAGGAGAGCAAATAATGAGTCCTTTTGAGTTGAGGTGCAGAGCAGCAGAGCTTGGGTTCTTGGGTTTTGTGACCCAGCAGTGTAGAGTTGTACTGCTGGCCAAGCACGCCCATTGATGCGCTCTTCGTTGTTCTTGTCAATTTATTTCTAAAGTGAAGAAAGGATCGAAGACTATTTTCTCCGAACGGACAGTCGTGTGACACTTTTGAGGAAATTGAATTTTTGAAGCCAAAAAGCCACACCCAACAAACGGTGTTGAAGTGACAAGAAAACTAAAATTGTATTTGCACTGCAGCCAACAGACTGTCTCCGCTACTACTTCTGCACATCTAGTTAGTAGGTCTTTCTCCCCCCCCCCTTTTTTTAGCTTGAAGTCCCCCAAACGCATCCAAGCAACACTATGCGTCCCCATTGCGTCACTCACAGTAGTCCCACATGTCACAGCCTGCTTGGTGTTCGAGTTCGGACCGATGCGTATTTCATCAACGAACGTCACTGCGTCGCTCCGTGAACGTGGACTACCAACAGCGCCGTCCCGCTGACAGATAATTAATTTGTCCTGCAAATGCAAATGCAGAACGCGAATTCTAGCGACCACTACTGCCAGCACCACATGACCCTCTATATCCAAACGTTTGCGTAATCTTGCTGTGGGGGTAGCGAAGGTTTTTTTGTGAAACAAAAATCCCCAACGCAGACCAGTAGACCACACGGTACCTGGTACGACGACCGTACCACTCTGCAGCACCGAATGCGTCGGAATGTCACCGCAACAGCTGCTGCTACTGCAAACAAAACGGAGCAATGGAGCTGGAACTCTACTCTCTTCCAACGCGTAACCGAGTTTGATGCGTACAAACACACGCCCCGGCAGTCGCGGTTTATGGTTCGCGCGCTCGCCGCTCTAGTATTCTTGCGGTTCTCTTCCTTTCTTTCCCTTTTGTTTTTTTGTTGCTGCCGCTCTCGGGGTATTCTAGCTTAAGGACATCATCATGTGCACATGATGACGCACATGATGGCCCGCACGGCAGTCTGCAACGAAATGACCGCAATACTGGCGAACTAGTGCGCCATCTGCACCTCACCGTGGTCCGTGAGATGTTCACTGCGATTGACTTCATTAATATGCACAGTTCATAGCACGGTGCAGAGCGACTGTCTACGAACTTCCAATTGACACAATTTTTCAATGTTCCTCGAGGTTTCACGCCAACCCCGTTGAGTACTCCTCTGGTCCTTCTTAGGTTCTTGTTATGCCATGGTTTTAACACTGGAATGAATGACGCATCACTCTCTGGCTTTAATACACTGAAGCACTCTCCAAGCAGGATCTCTTTAAAGTGTCCACGCCCCGAATGCGGTTCCAAGAAGCGATTGTTCCGCTTAAACTTCTGCCACGTCCTTCCACGTCCCCCAATTCTTCTCGATAGCTGTTTTGGAGAAAGTCACTCGTAAAAGCAAAGTTTCTCGGAATGTTCTTGTTTTTGCGTTGGATCTTTGTGTGTTTTTTTCCTTTTGGTTTTTACTTCTCTAACTTACTCTCCATTTTCGTGGAGGATCTCTGTCACTGCGATGTAATGCAATGAAGTGAAAAAAAACTTTTGGCTTCACAATGACCTTTGCATAAGTTGCAAAGCCCTCTTCGAGCTCCTCTCATGGGTATTTTTGAGTTTTTTTTTCTCTCTCTCTCGTTGCTGGTAAGTTATCCCCCGAAAAACACCGAACATGAATTCCTCGTGACATTCGGGGAATTAATGAAGATGTTGAAGATTCGATCAGACAGAAAATGATGGTACAGGACAGGGGATCAGCACTTCCCCGCCCTGGCATAACACAGTTCGATTGACCTCCGAAGCAGATTCAATTGAGAAGCATCAATTCGACCTCGATCCCTGCACATTCTCTCCATTCGCTTCCAAATACAATCCAATTAAAAAATGGAAAACATCCTACAACACAGTGCACCGGAGCATGATTTATGCTCTCTCATCTCCCGTTATGATGCCACAGGGACCACCATCTGGACCACCCTGCCGCCATATCTTCAAAACTCATTATCAATTCGTTAGTGGAAATTTGTTTACGAGTTTGTACCCCCGTCCAGGGACCCTCTTTTCTTCTTAGCTGCCAAATGCTACTCCTGCTGCTGCTGCTGCTGCACCCTTATGCTCAATTGTCACAAAACCATAGCGCAAACATGTCTTGTTTCTGTTCCTCCTTCGACGACTGCTGATCCCGAACCACCGAAAATTGCTCATTCATTCGTGTGCCGGAGAGTGTAATGGCAATAAAAGGTTACAACACAACGTCACACTTCTTTCCAGTGCTTCACTCCAGTCACGGAGAATCCAGCGTATGAGATGCGAATCGAAAGGAAACAAATCGTCATCTAGCGACGGGTGAGGGGGATGAGGTGGAAGCCATAATTCTTCTTCACCCCTGTCCTGTTGTCAAGCGAACGCTCGCACGTTCGAGAGGGGTGCAGAGCATAATGCAGACGATGTTTTGATGGCTGCATTATATGCTACTGCTGCTGCTGCTACTGCTCCTATGTCTTCCTCCCCCCCGTGTGTCTGTGATTCAAACTCATTACTTCCTGCCAGCCTGCCTGCACGCTTCCACACCCCTTTTTTTTTGCTCTAAGCATAGCGAGCATAAGCGTGCGTTTGATTTTCGGCTATACGACCTTCTTTTTCTCCCCATAATATCTTTAGTCTCTCTCTCTCTCTCTTTCTGTGTCGTTGGCTATGTTTGCGTTCACGGGCCCGGATCAGCCAGTAGCACCCGATTATGTGGCTCCAACCAACCGGTTCCAGCCAGACCGCGTAACAATCGTTTTGAATCCCGGTGTCGTCGTCGTCGTCGTCGCCGTCGCCGCGGGGCTTTAAACGTGCTCCGGGCTTAACTACTGGCCAGGCGGTGTGCTCAGTTCAGGTCTGGTTTGTTGTGCCACCATCCGGCCATCCGGTTTTATGAGCCATTGTGTACAGCAGCAGCAGCAGCAGTAGCCCCAAAAAATCGTTGGTGATGCGCAGGCTTCGTATTGTGGAATTGAATATGTCGCGCCCTCTGGCCATGGCCTGCTGCTGCTAATACCGTTAATGTTGCGTTTGGTGCAAAAAACATGAGCTGCGATGAACCATCCAAACCACCGAACCCATTGTGTAGGCGAGTGAGGGCTTCATCTGTGTGTATTTGTTTGGATTTCCGAACCGAAAACCGATTGGCGTGGTGTGGAGATGATTTGATGATGTGCGGGGGAGCGGTGGGAGTGAGGGAACCAGAAAGGTAAACCAATAAGCAGCCGACTTTGAAGTTGCAATCGCTTTATTGCCGCCTTTACGGTCCTTGTCGCGTATCATGTCGCACGTTGAGAACACTTCAAGGCACCGGCCCTCGCCTCGGAAGGTCAAATATCGTACGCAACGCAAAGAATCCCACCACAACCGGCTCGGCCTCCGCACCTTCCTTTGCTCCCGAATTGGGTGAGTGGAATTTCAATGAGAATCGATTTTTGGCCTCGCGAGTGCGCGAGAAGATACCGAATCGAAGGCCTGGAATGTGTGTTGGGCGGGAGTGCTCCATTGTCACCTTTCCAAAACGGCGCAGGACGGCGGTGTCCCGGTGTGCCAACGTTATACCGGGCACGATTTGAAGCTAAATAAAATAACATTGGCAACTGGTTCCACGGGCGCGCGTGTGTGTTGGGACACAGACACCATTTAAATCCCGGGTCAAAAGGATCTCCACGGATATGTACGCTACTACATACGTGGTCGACCGCCGTCGATGCCACTGAAGTGGGAATTTGCATAATGGTGTGCCAAGTAGGATGACGATGATATGGTGCTGCTGATGCTGATGCTGCTGGCGGTGAATTAGTTTTTGCGCAAATCCAGCGGCTTTTAATCGCAATCATAAGCACCGGAGCAGCCAGGAAGGCAGAGGGGAAATGAGGTGGGACTGTGAGGTGGGTTTAAACACATTGTGGAGTTGAAGCGAAATCCTTAGATCGCGGGATTAATTACCGTTTCGATAGAAAGCGATAGAGTTGTCCTGGGGGCGGATGTTGGAAATGAGCTTTCCGTGTGTGGGAATACATAGGATTTTCCAGAGCGGTAAAGGTCGGTTGTTGGGAGGATTCTCGCGATTAGTATTGTCTTTCGTTGTTGTGTCTGTCCGTCGTTTAATGCAGGAAAAGAGTGCAAAGATACAGCGAATTGAACTACATAATTTATGCTTTGAGAGAAGAGTCTCATTTTGAGAAACAAGAGAAATAGAATCTAATGAATTTAATCTATCTTTTTGAATTTAAAGCTTATGGAACTAACTAAATTTAAAAAAAAATAACAAAAGCACACTTGCTGTCAATTTATTATTTCTTTTAGGTTTCTTTTCATAAATGGTGGGCTTATTTAACATATTATTATTATATATTATATATTATATTATTTATTATTAACAGCAAAGCATCTGTTAGCTCAAACACCAATTGTCGATACATTGTGGGTCCCACTCTTCGTTACTTTATAATCAAAAGAACTGCTATCTTGTCTAATTGTTATTCTTGCGATCGTATAGATGATTTTCCGCAGGAGAATTTTTAAGAATTACGTGTACTATTAATCCATATTCGTTGCGTAATCTTTCCTTACAAAATATCGTTCACTTTGTTTGTAATGGACTCAGTTCTGATGGCTTTACCAACGGCTTCATTGAATTAGCATACTCATCATTAATCCACTTCTCATTTTTAGTAACAGTTTGTTGCAAATCCGAACCATTTCTTATTCCGGCAAAGCACTTTCTTCATCAATGGTTCGCTATTGTTCGTTGCATTTTTTCGGTACACCACTTGGGGTTTAATTTTTTGTTATGTATGTCTTATTGATTTATTTTGTATTTAAATAGAATCGTCTTGCACCTTTTACGCGCTTGTTAACGTTTATGAAATAATAGGACAATAAGCTAATAACGCCGTGAGCTGTTAATCTGAATGATTTAATTTTTAATCACTCTGATCTCAATAATCGCCTTGAAATATAAAAGAAAATACTTCAGTAACACGGCGACATGGGACATGGGCGACGGAGACCTTAAAAAAACCTTTTTGGCAACGAAACTTCACTCTCCTCAGAGCCAAGTAATCCTTGACTTTGTGCTTTATTACCATTTTCCCTCTCGCAGCGCCTGTGTTTTAATGAACTACCGTCACCTGCGTCCTTGCTCACATATAAACCGTTTCATCCCTAGAGCTGCTAGATGCTCAATCTCAGCCCAAACCTCCTCTCAGCCTCTCCACGCCCAGCCCCTCGATCTGCCAAAAAGGATAATCAAGGGTTTCGGTCGTTCCATTCAGAACCCCAGGAATTCCCAGCGTGTTAAATCCATTCGACCGTCCAATCGCGATAACATCATCTTCCATCTTGGGTTCCTAGCTTGGTTGCATTGGCTGGGACGGCGGTCCCTGCCTGCTGGCGCCCTTAACACCAAAAGGTTAAAAAATGGAAATAAAATCCTGTTTCTAATCTTCCGAAACAACACTCCACCTCGCTGCCTGCCGATGCGACCTTCCCCGCTCTGAAGGAACCCGGTGGAATCGATAAAGGATTCACGATGGGATCGTTCGAACGTCCCTCCTTTGGCCTGGCTGTGTCCACCATGCGTCACCGTCGAGAACCATATGGTGTGCATGTCGGGGTCGGAGCGCAGGTAGGCCGTCAGCAAAGACCGGAACGCCTCTTGACTTCTTCTCGTCCTCGAATGTGTCCGAGAAGCCAAGTGGTTCAAGTGGTGCTTATCGGTGGTCACCCAAACCCGGTCGGTCGGTGTGTGCCCTAGTGTGTGATGCATTCCACGCCCAAGGTCCAAGGGAGTCGACAACCGATTCATCGAAGCGTAATTGCTCGCCGGCAAGGTCCAGCGTTTCTTGGAACTTTAGAGATCCCAAGGAGACGTAGCGAAGGTGAAGGAGAATAGTGGGAAAAAAAGGAACCAGCTAGCGGCTAGGTGCCCTGGTGGGACTCTGGGCGAGTCACATGGACTTGTGGACGGGCACCATATGTAGATCCCACGGCCACTCTCTCTCTCCCTTTGCGCCTCGATTCGATGTGCCTTTGGACAGCCGATGGATGGATCGATACTTTGCCTCCCTTCCTTCCAGCTCTCTCTCTCTCTCTCTTCCCCACGGGTCCATGATTTAAATTCTAATTCGATTGACGTCCCCAATGCTCGGTATGTGTGTCTGTGATCAATGGATAGAAGACAGAGGGAGAGAGAGAGAGAGAGAGGAAGAAAGAGAAAGGAGACTAGCGCCATGGCGCATATATGTGCAACCTGCAATTGGCCCAGTTTGCCTCGAACAAAGAGTGAACCAGAACCGCTCCCCATCCCGAGTAGTCCTCCTGTCTCTAACACAAGAGTTTCGCTCTGTCTATGTGTGTGCGTTAGAGTGTTTGTCAGAGGCCACAGTCTACTCGGACGAAGTGGCACAAAACAAAATCAGAATATTGGTTGGAAAATGGAAAAAAGACCTCCCTTCACCTTTCCATCGGTGTCCAATGCATTTTCCCCACTGCACATTCCCTCTTCTCGATCCTCCTATATGACGTGGCCTTCTATCAAAGAGAGAGAGAGAGGTAGAGAGAGAGAGGGAGAGAGGGCTGGACAGAAATGATAGCAGCAGCAGTACGGCCACGTGCAAGGACGTGCCGGTCGACATCGACAACGAATCGATAATAATTCAAAATCTGAATATTTGTCCTTCCCCGCCCCCCTTTCTCCCCTTGACCGGTCCATCGATTCCAGCCAGGTCATAGAGAGAGAGAGAGGTTGTCACTGCATTATGCACTTATTTGCCGCAATCGCTACCGTTTCTCGGATCGAACGAGCGAACAAGCGTCCAGTCTTGAGTGCCTTGGGCCATCGATCGATCCGTAGCCGTGCTGTGCTTCTGCTGCTCACCTGAACTCACAATCCCCTCCTCCAACCGGGGGGGGAGGAAGATGCTTCGTTATGACTTGGTTCTTTCCGTTATCACTGGACCTCGGTGTCATACTGCCATTGGACGTGAAGGATGGAAAGAAAGTTCCCCAAAATCCCCTTCTATTCCCCACCGGTGCTCTCTTATCCACCTGGCCTCAAGGCAGCAGCGTGGCAGCTGACACAATTCATTACTTACGGGGGTTTGAGCATATTCCCGAGCCAGGGGTCATCGCATCGCCGGCCAAGCGTGATTCATATTTCGCTTCGATCGAGCTATCACGCCGAAGGGAGGATGGAAAACGAGGGGTTGCTGCTGGGGCAGAGAGTTGATAAGCGCGAAGTGAAGTACCGTGTGCCCCGTGGCTCTCCGGGGTTTGTTTGTATTTATGCGCTGGCATCGACCACCGACCTCCAGTGACCTCCCTGCCCGCCTGTCGCAGGCTGGCTGGCGGATTCGATCGCTTCGCCTATATGTGACACATAATCAAAAATGATTGATTTTGTTCATTTCGTTGCTGCTGCTCGCTGTTGACGTGACGTGCGAGTTTCGCGAATTCTCTCGCGGCATTCACCTCTGCTGCCACCTCTGCTGGAGGATTGGCGAAGGTATGGTCGAGTGCACTCGTCGAAGTCGTTGTCGATGTGGATCGATTGAAGGGGCGTTACTCCGCACCGGTTTGGGGCGGAAGTGGTGTGTTGCAAATACACAGTGTCTCTCGCGTGTGTCCATTATCAGTAGTGGATGCTTCACGACCCTCTGCGTTCATCATTCTCTGTATCATGCACTCTGCAGGTTCGCGGTGTGACTCCAGGTGATTTTCGGGGGGTGCAGAGGGGTTGTTTGAGTGGCAATATGGATCATTTCCGGTTCGCCCTCGCGCACTAATTGTGCGTCACAACTCCAGCAACATCCACACAGCAACGACAACTCGACAGAGAGAGGAAGAGAGAGAGGAGCGTTAAAAAAAAAACTCAATAAATGGGAAAAGCCAAGAGAAAGTTAATAATTGAAAATGGCGACATCCGTGGTGACTCGCTCGCTTTGAGCGGACTGCTAGTGGTGCTCGAGTAAACAAATGGTCGCTTCACACACATCGAGCGCACCTAAAATGCAAATGAATCAATTGGAATCGGCAACTCCAATCAAGCGGCAAAGTTGGTGTACGCGGTACTCGCCGTGGCCGTTGGTGGCCAGAGTGCGATGAAACATATTTGCCAATTTACATGATCGAATAGCGACCGCCAGAGCGTTTTAGATGCTTTCCGCCATTCAATTTTGGTGGTATTTTGTTTGGTTTTTTACGAATCTGCGCGGTTCTCGCGCAATCCTTTTGTGTGCTCCAATGACTCTCACCACCGTGAGGGTTGGGGTGTGATAATTTTCGGTCGCGATTCGGTGTCACGAGCATAGACAAAGTACGCGGCTATGGCGGCGTTTCATGGTGTGGGATTCAATATGTTAACTAGGATTGCGACAATGGGGCCGCGAGAAACCGGGTAACCGGGCTCCCCATTCATGTTTCATAATTATTTTGGTTTGCAGAAGGTTTGGCGGTTGTGGATTTGAATGATAATGGTGCTTGGTAGCATTCTCTGGTTGAGGGAGAGATTGGCAGCATAACGGAGAGTTGGTTTGCTAGCGACCGACAGCACCGGCACTGAATACTAGATCATATGTCATGTATGACCGGGAGCTGAAGCTCTTGGTGCGTACGGTAGTTATGCTCATCACCTGGTGGTGGTGCTGGTACTGTTACCCTGGAAACCACATGAAAGTGGAGCCCAAAACACGCATCGAGACCCATTATTAATCAGTCAACTGGTGTGATACGGTGAGACAGCGGTGTACAGTGGCTTCATTCGTCCACGGGGAGTCGCTCGTGCATATTGCAAATGTGAGGGAAATATTCGGATTTCAATCCGGAAAATGCATCCATGTTATGACAGCATTCTCCTAGAATTCCTCTCACCGGCACCGGTAGGCACTGCTGGGTTCCTGTTGCATTATGTTGCTTCGGGGAAATACACCCGGAATGTGTTGGCAAATAAGATAGGGTTTTAATGATGTACACAATTCGACGGAAAACAGAGCATTGAAAGTGTCGAATTCGGTTACAGTTACCAGGGGCAACTGCAATTCGTGCTGTGGGCATCGCGGAGTAAGCCACACGAATTATAACACCTTGAAATCGCAGTAATCTGTGGCGGAGAAAGGTCCTCCAGCCCATGGATAGATTCGTTTCAACGGTGCAAGCGGTCAGACTGCATCAATCGGTGGATCTAAAGCATTGCACTGGACAAGAATATTCGTTTTGTCGTTCCAGTGTTTTGTCTTTTGTTTGTTTTGTCTAAAAAGAAAGGTTGTGATTATTAAACGTAATAAGCTATTGCTGCTGCTGCATAAAACAGGTATTTTTCATTTCAAATCCCAAATCATTGCAACCCTGAAGGGTGATAAGTTTTCCTTTGGCATTCAAGCGTATATTTTTGACAACATCATTGTCCTCACTAGCCCAAAAGTAATGCTTTCCGACGGTACTATTAGCTCTTTTAATCCTCTTTAGTGTTTTAGTCAATTGTAGGCTCTGTCCAAGAACAAATTGATGGAATTTCACTAATTTTATTGCTGTTGCTTTGGCCTCTCCAATCATCCAGCGTCAATGGCGTCGTCCCTACAGAAGGCGATCGACATCGTAACAAAAGCGACGGCAGAAGATACGAATAGAAACTACCAAGAAGCTCTCCAACTATACGAGCACGGCGTCGAGTACTTCCTCCACGTAATCAAATATGAATCCCTCAGCGACAAGGTAAAGGATTCGATTCGTACCAAGTGCTGCCAGTATCTCGATCGCGCGGAACAATTAAAAGCCCACCTGAGCAAGGACACAACCTCTTCCAAGGTACCGAATGGCGAAGGCGACCGGATCAACTCGAAGTCAGACTCATCGGACAACCAGGAGCAGAAGCAACTGCGGCACCAACTGGAGAGCACGACCGTGATCGAGAAACCGAACATCAAATGGTCCGATGTGGCTGGTCTCGAAGGAGCCAAGGCGGCCCTTAAAGAGGCCGTGATACTACCGATTAAATTCCCGCACCTTTTCACGGGTAAGCGATTGCCCTGGAAGGGCATACTACTATTTGGTCCTCCAGGAACGGGAAAATCCTATCTGGCCAAAGCGGTAGCGACCGAAGCGAACAGCTCGACATTTTTCTCCGTCTCTAGCTCCGATTTGCTTTCGAAATGGGTCGGTGAGTCGGAAAAGTTGGTAAAGAGTCTGTTCGAGCTAGCCAGAACTCACAAACCGAGTATCATCTTCATCGACGAAGTGGATTCACTGTGTTCCGCTCGCTCCGACAACGAGAGTGAAAGTGCGCGACGTATCAAAACGGAGCTGTTGGTACAGATGCAGGGTGTTGGCAATGACAACGAGGGCATTCTGGTGCTCGGTGCCACCAACACACCGTGGACGCTGGATTCGGCCATTCGAAGACGGTTCGAGAAGCGTATCTACATCCCGCTGCCGGAGGTGAATGCACGTCACGTAATGTTCAAGATCCATCTCGGTAGCACGGCTCACACGCTGACGGAGGAAGATCTACGCTTGCTGGCGAGTAAAACCGAAGGTTTCTCCGGGTCGGACATTGCGATCGTGGTGCGAGACGCACTGATGCAGCCGGTACGGAAGGTACAGACCGCTACACACTTCAGAACGATCAGCGGACCATCGCCGGTCGATAAGATGACGATCTGTGACGATTTGCTGGTGCCCTGTAGTCCGGGGGCGCCCGGAGCGATCGAGATGACGTGGAGTGATGTGCCGAGTGATAAGCTGTACGAGCCACCGGTTACGATGTGTGATATGGTGAAGTCTTTGGCCAGCACGAAACCTACGGTTAATGAGGAGGATATGGGGAAGCTGGAACAATTCATGCAGGACTTTGGCCAGGAGGGGTAGAGGTTTGTAAGCGTTTAGTTTGAGACACAGCAGCTTGCCTTAAATCATGTACCGTGCTAAACATGGAACAATTTTCTTGTTTATTTTGCTTGTAGTCACGCAATTAATGTGAGGCTAAAATATCGTCTCTATACCGCACAATGGTATCTTAATCAATCAATAATCAATTCTCCAAAGGACGATATTACCTTTAAGTCTGATTCATCTACACGAAATCAACCAAGCATTCTCTAAATTCTCCATTAAATTGAGATATGATGGGCCAAATATGCAAAACGAAGTGAAAAAATCAGACGTTGCACTTTAATGTCCAAATTCTAGTAAGGACAATCCAACATAAGATGGTTACATGAATCAAATTTGCAAGGAATGATATTATGAGAGTATGTTTTGTTAAAAGAGTTATTAAGATCCCTTAACACAACTCATAGAACACGTTAGAAAACGGTTGCATCCACAATCCATCCCAAGGTATTCATTTCACTAAGTTCTGTTCCCGTCAATCGACTTAAAAATTCGCCAACTTTCCAAATGAAAACGAACGAGGCATTCCCTTTCGAGAACTTACAACCGCTAGTTGTCCGCAACTCGATTTCAGAATGGCGATGCAACGTCGTCCAAACCAGCGCACTCCAGGAGCCCAACTTACTTCCCTGTCCATCGCACAAAAAGAGCAAATATTTAAAGCAAAGCACCGAACCGAAACCGTGCTTCTGCCCGTCCGCGAACACCATTTGGCATTCTAAACCAACATTCGCCAGCGTCTACTTTATCTGCCGAACCCCCTGGCCCTTTCTGGCTCTGGTACATGTTAACTGCTTCTCCCAATATCAATACCGATCGACAGGCAATCCCGTGCGTCGCATCGCGCGTGCACGCTCGCTCGCAGACTTTTCCATTTAGGACGGAACCGAGGTTTTTACGCAATACTTAACACTCGCCGTCATCACCAGCAGCATTCCCAACTCACGCTCGCTCGTGGTACGTGCGATGAGAGGTGTTTGAACGCATATAACATGCCCCAGTGCCGCTGCCGGTGGTGGCCAAGGATGCCCTCACTGGGGAGGGAACGACGGAAGTTATTGCTTTTCGCGTTTTCTTGTCACACGGCGACGGCCCACGCCACATGCGCGTCGCCAAGCGGTCCGCGAACCACGAACTTTGAGCATTCGTTCGACGAGAACTCTCGTCTTGGTGCCGGGGGAGGGGGCGGACTTCATAAAATCGCTAATGATTTCCGTTTTGAGTAGCGCAACGGGGCAAGTCCGGGACCGAAAGGCAATAAACTCGTCGTCTCGTCACCGGAGGAGGACTGTACGGGTGTATTGCGCCCCGTGGCCCTTTCTTGTCCTCCTCCTGGTCCTGCGTTCCATCTGCGAGTCATTGGGTGAGGCCTGCCCGAAGTGACATAGTTGGCGTTTTATTAGGTTGTTAGCTTGATCGATAGTTTATTGGTGTTTGTTGCTCATCTGACCGAAGGTCCTCGGAGGTCCGGTGTTTCGGTGTGAATTGCTTGGATTTTAATTTGCCGCTGCCCGGATCGGATCGGATCCGATGGGATCATCCCGGAATCGCGTTTACTCGCAGTCTTATGACGGTAACGCACTCTGTTTCTCTCGTAGCTCAGTAGATCGCCTTTTTATGGCTTTCTTCTGTTCACTGTCACATCTCGTGAGGGCGGCCAGCCAGACCAGCTAGAAATAGAACGCGTGATGTAAACTGCGCTCCTAATGAGCACGCGGGACTAAAGTGAAGAAAACACAAAAAGTACGGCCAGCTCCACGGTCCACGGATGGTTTGTGTACATGTCTCGCATCTCGTCTGCAATAAACAGGCCGGCCTGGTGAGGTAAGGCCTAGTGGCTGTTTATCGATTTGCTTGCGTCTTTTAATTGCTCAACAGAGGACACGATGACGACGACGATGTATCATGTCGACATGATGGCCTTCGCTCACCAGCCAGCTTGCGACTTGCGTGACAAAGAATTCTTTAATTTATTTATCGCTCAATTGCTCATTAGATTGGTGCGCCGGTCTTGGTGGTTCTGGTTCGGCACGCAATGCCGCGGCATCGTTTGGACTGATTCCGGTTTCCCGCTTATCGTGTGAACTATGATTGATGTTCGAGATAGCTTTTGAAAATGTGCGGCCGCCACCGCCGCCGGTCACAAAAATGGTCGACGACTGGAAGTGGCGGAAAGCGTGGAATCAATTTCCTCGTTGAATTATCGGGGTAATTAGATTTCCGGTAGACTGTTTTGTTTTCGCACCGCCTTCAAGTAGGAGAAGGTTGGCTCCTTGCAATAAATGCGGTTATCAAGGGTGGTCAAAAAGGGGTGATATGATGCTATCCAGTGGTCGCCTTTATCTCGATCAATCTTGATTACTTTATGAGTGCTTTATGAGCCCAGGGTGTCTACGTGATGTCGCATGTCATGTCCCTTTTCCTTGATTTGCTTTTTGTGCTTTATAAGCGAGTAGTGTATGCAGTTTTTCATTTTCTTGTTGTTTCCTTTCTAAATCTGGTTTGTTATCCTGTGTGTTATCTAAAATATTTCAAAAAGATTTTCTCATTTCCTTATTTTGCTCTGCTGAGTCTGATGGCTACCTAACAACAGTATTCCTTCACTACTGCTTCAATTAAAGATTATGATTATTTAATGTTTCAAAGAACGACCGTTTAGAAGACAGTTTGGCGCTTGATTTTATGGAGATCAATCAACCAATATTACGTTGATTATTTGTTTTAGTTTATAAGTTATTTACTATTAGGAAGCGTTATTCATTTGTTTGCATTCTATGGCAATTTCGTTGTAAAATTTGTTAATTGTACTGTTTATTAATTTATATATTTCTAAAATACTATATTTGATGAAAGCAATATAACTACTTTGTTTCTGACTCTTTACATTGTTTACTATAGACGCTTTTGCGTTCATTCCTCTATGATATGATCTTTAAAATTCACTTGCAAGTGTTTAATTTATCGCTTACCAAAGCGCCAGTCCAGCCAAACTCCACTAACAATTCAAATTTATTCGTTCGTTCGTTCCACGTGAAACCATTTAATGTTAGCCAGAATAGTT
>NC_064878.1:23521595-23581595 GCF_943734665.1 Anopheles aquasalis
TCCAGTAAAGGGGGGCTTCGGTATTTAATATTTTTTGTGACACATTTTTTAACATTTTTCCCTGAATGCTGATTCTTTCAAGAATATTGTGTAAATATTTTGGATCAAAGGAAGAAAAACTGACAAAGTAACAGATTTTTGAAAACCGGTGTTTCATACAAGGCTCCATGCAATGTCGGTGCCCATCGTAGCATAAAAACTACTGTACCGATTGATTTGTAATTTTTAACGCATAATCTGTGCACTTCTTGCCAGGTAGCCCCGTCGAGTTTTTATATAAATTGATGATACTTTTTATTCAATAATTATGTAAAACTCGTTTTTTGGCAAAATCACAAATAGCATCACTTTTTCAACTTCAAAAATTTGCAAAAAATCGTAAAAATGAAAATTCAACTAAACCCTCACCGTGGCTACCTGGATAAACTTAAAATCTATGAAAAGAATATTGATTTGTATTTTTCTGATGAGCCATCACGCAGCTACGATTGGTACCGGAAAAAGCACCTTTTCGCAGACACCGCCTCATAAATTTGATACCATGGATCAAGATTTTAACAAATCTTCCCCAAAATGCAACCAAATATGCTTCAAAAGTTAGAGTTTAATATGCCATTCACTTGAAAAAATAAAGTTGAATGGTTACCTCACAAAAAATCGTGAAAAATGAGCCTTGTTCTGGACAGAAATAACTGAACCCCCACCCCCCGCCAAAAACTCACTACCGCTGCAATGTCTGGATTGCAGGAAAGTACATGAAAAGTTCACATTTCTACAATATATCACTTTCTATTTCCATGAAAAGCGATCTACGAAACGGTAACAAGCCGCACAGTTTGCTCGGGAACACATTGCTTACATTGTGGCGCAACAATGGAAGCTATTAAGTTTCAAGATTGCTCCATAAACCTCAAACCGAGCACCGAGGTATTGGTCAGCAACAACAACAGTTCCAAAGCTATACTTTGTGCGCAAGCATAATGGATTGGACGCAACTACATCCTATAGTTGTTGGTTTGGAAAAACCATCCTGAAACCAGCTCTCTGGAAGCCTTGTTGGATCCTTTGGAGAGCGCGTGTCATAATCGCCTTGGAGGGGTATGGAGGAGGAAGTGGAACAAATTCTCCCACCAGTCAGACGATTGTGGCCTCCCAACGGGAGGAGCGCAAGGATTATGCGGCTGTAAATCCGGCCAAAAGTTCGCCGTAATCCGTAAGGGGTTGAGGGGCTAGATCACCGTTCGGCACATGTGTCCTGGATGTATCTGTGCTGCTTGGATGGTGGAGCTTGGTTGCAATCTAAGTTTTGAAGTAATTACATTTCTGTTAAAACTGAACTCTTCTGTATTGTTAAAGGAAGGGGGTAGACTCATTTGTTAAGGCTGGATTGGAAGTACGTTTTAACCATTTTGCTTTATTGAAAAACTTGATCAAAAGGAGTCCATGAACTCGTCTAATCCTGCAGATATCCTGGAAGTATCCAGGCTTCTCAAGTATAATATTCCTGTTAATGTAATGTGGATGTGTAGACTTCGAAAACAGCTCTCCAGGAGGCAGTAATCCTTCGAGCAAATTGTAATTCAACAGCAAATCCTTATCCGAACCTTACCGAATCCTGGCAAGTACTCGCCTGATTGCGAGATGGCTTATCACGAAAACCTCGATTGCGCTTGTCAGCAAAGTACAACCCCAGTGCTCCAGAAGATTCTCTCCATTCATCTCTCCTACCTGGTGCCACTGACGGTAAATTACTCTCTACGCTGGCAAACGATCTCATCAGGCGCAGAATATACGCCGCTAAGCGAATATTGATATCGAATATTTTCGAATTATCGAAACGCATCCCCTGAGGGCGGATAGGGTCTCCACTCGTCGTACAAATGTTTACTCGAACCCTTCCGGTGGGCGCGTGGCAATGTCCCTGTCCCGGGTGTTCCTTCGGTGCTTCTGATGAAGCGGGCAAATTGGTTTCGTTTCGCAAATTGCATAATGAGTTACCGTTGGACTTATTGATAACTCCCCGGGGGGTGGAGGAGGAGTACCCACATCATCCAGCTACAGCTCCTGTGTTCGAGTTCACATTCCAGCTACTTCAGCATCGTCTCCCAGTATCCCTGTACCAAATATTATGTCCGCACCAGCTCCAGCTCGTGCGAATAGAGAGAACCAACCAGCGAAGCCAATTCGCTCACGGTTGACCGGGATTCGTTCGCTTCATCTGCTCCATCCAGGTATTCAACAGCAGCAGGAGCAGTATCAGCCTCTGGCGTCGCGTCCCGAGAGTGCGCAGCGAGCAAAAATGATAAGCCACACAGTCTGTTCCTGTGTCCTGGTGTCTGTGTGTACGTTTGTTAGTTTCCGGCATTCTACGGGCGTAGCTCAATATTGTTATGAAGCCGATTGCGAGAACCGATAACAGGGGAACCAACCCACTACCAGGCAACACAACCAGTGAGTCAATCGATCGAGAGCCCCCGGTAACGGACACGGTGCACTGCGAGCCCGAACCCGTGCTGCATCTGATAAAAGCAATCAATCTAAGGTTTTGTGAAAAGTTGGTTAATTGAAATGACATCGAGTACAGCCCGAGAGAGAGAGAGAGAGAGAGAGAGAGAGAGAGAGAGAGAGAGAGAGAGAGAGAGAGAGAGAGTGCGCATGAAAGGCATGAGATATTGGACACCGGGAGGGAGGGGGTGAGCAAGCCAGCAACCATCAGTTCACGCCTGGCTGTGCCATCGGTTCGAAGCCGGTTTTAATTGATATTGAGTGACATCATTTCCGCGACCTGTCCACTGCTGCTGCTGCTGCTGCTACTCATCATCCCGTCGGTTGATGGCGCCACGACGATGCATCGTGCTCCAGCGGCAAGGACGAGCTGCTGGTCATGTCAAATGGACAAGCGACTGCACACATACAATGGACGATATGATGGCGGCTGATTGCATTCGGAATGTTTTACCGGGAAATTAGGTTTACATTCGGCCGGCCGGTGCGTCAGTACTGCTGCTGATTGGTGTCGTATCGTCGGCCCCCGGGAAATGCTGGAATTCAATCGAGATCGAGAAGTAACAAACTCTCCACTCCTGTTTTACTTCTCTTCGAATGACCGTCTGTCTCCAATTTCAGGGCAGTTGTCGTCGGCCCGCTAGTCACTTGACGATGTCAGCCCTCTGGCTCACGCTTTTACACGGAATCATTACGCGGATTTAATGCGTGTAGCTCACAGCTCTTCTTCAGCCTTTCGGCATATTGCTGCTGCTGCTGCTGCTGGTGCTGTGCAGCATCACAACCGAGCTGCACAACAACGAGCACCACGCTACTACACCTTCCGGGAAATGCGGGGCGAGATCTCAGAATTCGGGCGGGCTCGGTTTTTATCGAATATCGTTTGGTTTTCCTTCGATGAACGGTGAGCGGTGCGAGGTAAATAAAACAACAACCCACCAGCACCAGCACCAGCACCACCTTGTTGGCCGTGTTCGAAAATCCATCTTCATCTTACCGCGAGATCACCGTGAAGCATCGCATCGCTGCGGATCGAGTCGAGAGCGGTTGGGTTACGCGCTTACGGATTTTTGCTTTCATCTCCGCCTCGGCGCGCGCCATGATGCTGTCACGGTTCTCTGGTTTTCCAAGAATTGTGAAAGCTTTTACCGAGGCACCACAATCTGGCGTGGTTCCACAAGCCTTTTATCCAGTACCGTAAAACCGGCGGACGCTCGAAAATAAAGAAGTCCAAAACGCAAAACATACATGCCGGACGATCGGTGGGACCTGGGACCCCGGGTATTCGTGGTCGCTGCCGTCGACAGCATTAAATGCCGACGAATTGATGATTATACCGATTGGCCTGATTATTGGAGAGAACGGGCGGTACGTAGGTGCTAACGGGTCGTTTGTCCGGGGCTGGTGATGTCCGTCAACACCGGCGATGGATGGAGCAGAAGAACTGCGGAATGAAAAGGAGAAGTCTTCCTTTTGTGTGAAGGAGTCGATGCGCCGCACTGTGGTCTGGTGGTGAATGTTGCGTGCATAAATCGGCGTTCTTTTTTGGCGATTTTTTTTCGCGTGGTAAAGGGGGCCAACCACGATGATCATCATCATGATCGGCATCACCTTTTTGGTGCATGACGAGGGCGATTTATCGTGCGCAATTCGTGCGTTCGGCTACAGCTTAATTTCAATCAATTGTGAGTGTCTGTGTTTGTGTACGGTGATGATTATCGAACACCTCCTCTTCCTCCTCCTCCTCCTCTGGGGAGGTCGTCGGCGTAGGCATCATGCCAGAATAATACCGATGATCCGTGTGGTGCGGTGCCCGTACCGGTGATCTGGCATACAATTATGATTAACGGACCAAACATGCAACATCAGGGGTTTTGTTTCGTCGTTTTTTATTCACGCCGTTTCGTGTCGTCGTCGGGAATAAAATGAGGGAATTTGCTGTCGCGGGCCAAATGTGCCCGCCGCACCCACCCTTATGCGGTGAAAGGATAATTTATGATTTATTGTTTGTGTGCTTTGGACAATTGCTGCCCTTTTTTTCCTTTAATGCGCTGATGCGAATGTGTGCTGCTGCTGGTGCTGATGGTGTGAAACGAATGCAGCTGATAGTTTGGTGGAAAGCATTTCACTCGCGCGAGCGCAAGGAATGCAGTTCATTTTTGTAAAATTTATGTTTCTTTTCTCGCGAAAGATGGTACAGGACATGGCGAAGTGGTTGATAAGTGAACGTTGGTGATGATGCTTTCGTAATGGTTTCTAGTAATAATACTCTTTACAAAGTTGTTTAGTGCTTGGTGAGATGGTTTCCAGTGAGATCGTAATGCATCTCCTTTAATAATCGTCTTCTGTCCATTTAAGATGATTTTAAAACGTATTTTTATCGATTTGTTTAAGTAAAAAACAAATTGTAGCTATTTTTGTCAGAATGGAAACGAAATGCATCTCTTCTGTTTTCTGTATCATTAGTTGCAATCGCACATGTACTAGCCATGCTCGTTATGCTATTTTATATCTACGACGACGACAAAAAGTAATCTTTCTCCCCGACGGGGAATCGAACCCCGGTCTCCCGCGTGACAGGCGGGGATACTGACCACTATACTATCGAGGATGTTGAATGGCGTCGAGAGATTTTAATCCGTGATCGCAGCATCCGCATGATTAGTGCTCTCTATGATTAGATTATTTATGTTTGCTTGCTTCGTTTAAGGAGAAAGAACGTTTGAGAGAATAAAGTGTGCACATAAGAGATGGAAATGTAATTAGGATACTAATAAACCAACAAAAAACTGTAGTAGATACAAGATTTTTACTCAGTAAATTTGGATTGGATGATTGCTTCCGTTTGACACTACATTCTCGTTTCAATACCGTTACCTAGCATCCATTTTGATTTGCTTCTAGACCTTTAAATTGCGACTAACAAGTATTGTTCTGGATATTTGTGTGGATATGGATCTACTAAATAATGTTGGTCAATCGTCAAGAATCACGCATTTCAGGATTTGAACTTTTAAGCCGTTTGGTTTGCATATGAAATTACGTAAAACAGCTAGTCAGTTATAAAATGGATTCTATTTTTAACTGATGACGTCAACCATCTCATATTCGAGTTGATGTGTACGTTAGCGATGATGCAGTACTAGAGTCTATTGCTGCTCTAGCTTGAATGTCGGTTTTACATTTTACTCTTCATTGTTTGCAATTTACTCGTGTGTATTTTAGCGCTCATATGCACTAGAGAAACATATGACAGAACCGTGCTATTTACAAATCCATTCCATGAAAGCAGCTTTTTCGCAATTACTGTAACCGTGTACATTGCTCTTCCTGTGCTATATTTGAATATGAATATGATGTTTGAACTAACTCCACATCAAAATAGTTGACTGATGAAATTTAGTCACCGATGCAAGGCATGTGTAGTTTTAATTTTCACTGTTGGCGTATACCTTTGTAGCTGTGAGAATCATAATTGAAATATGCAATGATTGCTTTTTCCTCGGGGTAATTTGCGAAATTAGAAGCGGATAGTTGGGGGAAGGTATGTTAGATGAAACGATATTGATATTCAACATTGCATGGAACAAATACTTTGGGTTTTTTCTCGATATCCTCTTCATATTCAAATAATGTCATGTAGTTGACTAGTGGAGACTTTTTCTAAAGCAAATAGGTTTTGTTTGCGACCTTGCATGATCTGCTGGCTATTGCTATCTCTAGAACATTTGTATGCAGCTCAAATCTAAACGAAATCTTAAAGCGTCCTCTTAGTTTTAGCTTAGATCACTTCTAGGTTGGGCGATGATTTTAACGAGCTGCTATTCTTTCGGGAAAGCACCTCAAGTTGCAAACAAAACCGCCTTTATAGGCGAAAAGAACACCACAGCTTACAACAACGCGGGCAACCGAACTGTCCGTCAATCGTTTAAACCGCACGCACCACCACCCTTCAGCGTGTGAGAAGTAGAGCTGTTCCCCCACCCCTTCGGACCTCAAAAGTTGTCTCAAAAAACCGGTGTTTACCGAAGAAAAGCCGCGAACGTGTAAAGCCGCTCGCATCTCCACGCGATAACTAACACAAACATCAAACATCGATCGCCCGATCGGCCGCGGACTCCAGAGTGTCCAAATATTGTGCACAGCACGCGTGAAGCCCTTTTTGTTGGTTTCATAAGGGGAGAGTGCGGGAAAAAAAAGAAAGAAATAATTAAACCAACTTTCCTCCCTTCCAGCCCACCCCAAAAACGATGGTCGATGGCGTGGCCATTGATGCGCCTGTCGTGCGCACGCCCGCCCGATACCGTGGTCTGCATGATCTCAAATATTTGTCTGGAAATTTTGACACACAATCGACACATACTTCTCGGTCAGCGCCAGCCAAAAAACTGGGCCCTTTTTTCGTGGCGTGGCAGCACTGTGGCAGCAGCAGCTGGAGCAAAGGTGTACCTCCTCTTCAGTCCACTCACTCCCCCCAGTGTGGGGTGCAATGATACGCGACCCAAAAGAGCACGAGCGCCACCATTTCACTTATCGGACTCATACACAGCACAACAACAACAGTAAAAAAAAAACGAGGAGAAAAAGTACAATCGATCCCCGACGCTACGGACCAGAAGGCTCTCAGTACAGTCGCTCGCAAAACAAACACCAGGCAGCCACTTCCTTTCGCTCCTTCCGTCCTTCCTTCCTTCCTTCGGTACTCTGTGCAACATAAAAAAAAACCTCCCGGAACTAGCTCCCCCTCCCCGGCGGTCGCAGCTGCCCGGGGCAGGAAAGTGTTTTTCTTTGTCCAGCTCGCGAGGCGCGAAAGGACTCCATGCTCCACGCTCGATGCTTTCTCCTCCATCGCCAACCCCAGCAGCGTCATAAAAAGAAATCTGAAAAGCAAATCGAACGCCGCCATCGCTAATGTGGTGGTGGTCGACCGGCGGCCGCGGTGAAATGGGCCGACAAATGGCAAACGGGGCTCTGCACTCGGTGGGTTGGTAAGGTGAAGGGTGGAGCGGAAATAATGGTAATGGTAAAATAGTATTGAACTTTGAAGTCTTTCGTGCGCTCGCGGTGCCATCGGTTTAAGGCGGGAAAACTATATGTGTGTGCGTCTGTGGGCACAAGGGGGTGGGGTGGTCCGCGGGGAGGATTTTGGGCGTTGAGTTGTCTAGGATATGAAAAGTGCCCCCGCACATTTAGCTCCGATCCGGCTCAGCTGGCGCTCCGCTGGTGCTGGAGCTGGTACTGCTTCGGTGATTTCCGTCGAGAGATAAACAACAACAAAGACGAACCAATTTTTTGGTTCCGACCAGACCCGGGCCGCATGCCGCAGATAAAAAAGGGGGATTTTCCCCCTTTCCTGACGGTGGTGGTACCGGGTCGGTGCTGCTGCTGCACGATAAGTGGTTGGGAGATGAGTTTGCGAAAAGGGAATGCTATCTATCGCTTTTTAGATTAGATATTACATTGAGAACACGATGATAAGTTTAATTGAAAAATTTCCAAAGAATTTAAATTAATCTGTATGGAAGGTCCTTTAGAAAGCGATTTAGAACTATGTTGTATTAAAAAAGCTATTGAATTGTTTGCTTCTTATGTGTCTTCAGCTGTGCTAAATGAACACAGATGATGATTCTTTTAATCGCATTGTTTATTAATTTTTCAAGATTATTAAAAATATAAAAGTATACTTAGAACTGCATTTTAATACAGTTTTAAACAGTTTATAAAGTTCTTAAAGAGTACTTTTATTTATATTTTTTTATCATATATAAGGACGGACGAGCCGTATATTTGAGTAATATTATTGTTTTGTACAGCCAATGAATGAATGAGTGTAATAATCCTTGGTCGTAGACATCAAATAATTTAGTAAAATCAGATCATAATGCATAATCTTTCTGACTTGATTATAACCCGCACGAAAAACAACAAATAACACGCACGTGAAAGTCCCTTCAGGAGGATGATTGACGTTTAATTTTGCATCAACATTCATTCACAAACCTTTTTTCGTGCTCTCCTATGAGTATCGAACTGCTTATGAGGTCAATTTTCCAAGCAATTTACTTGTACTTTGAGTTTCTTTTGCCCTCTTTCCTGTTTAATGAGCCGTGTATGAGCAATAGATCAAAGTGGTTTAAACTACCTCAATCCCAGTTTTTTGTTTATAATTCCTAATGATGTCGCGTTTTTTCTACCTTCTGTTTTTTCTGATTGGTCTTATTTTTTTCACATTAAATTTGTCCAAATTCCGACCACGAGGTGGCATTTTTTGGCGAGAGGAATCTTTTGTTGAAATAATTTTTTTTCATGTTTTCATCCAAAACAGGGAAAAAAGTTTGATCGTCAAGCACTCTAGCGGAACATGTAACTTTCGAAGTTGAAATCTATTTGTTTGCTTCATTAACGTGCTGGTAAAAAAATGCAAAATGAATACAACTAATGCTCATCATAATGCATCATAAGTAATGACTGACAATTTTTGAGTGATAGATCGGTATGATCTGCATCTGATCGTAATTTCTGTGAATAATATGTTGCCCTAAGCTTTATCTTATGCTACATTACAATCGCAGAAAATCAAAATAATGTTGTACTAATGAAGTTTGATTTATTAAAACATTAAACACATGCTTTGAGCACCATCAAGGATCACCCATTTGGATAAACCCCCGGACCCGAAACAGATGTTTCCAAGTTCCTGAATTACCCAAAAAACCCAAAATCCCTCTAACCTAAAGCGTTCACTTCCCTTTTCCCGGTAACTGCTTCCTGCTACTTATCATCCCCCTCGCAAGCGCACAGCGGCAGGCTCACTAACGGCCACTTTACCGTTTGCCATTGGCTCTGGCCGCACGGTGCAGCACTTTTCACGAATTCGCTGCCGGATTCGCCAGCCGCCAGTTTCATTATTCGCACAAACCATCATAAAGATCGATCCGCGGCATCGGTTGGCTCCCGCTGGCACGGGCCACGGGCCACACAACACATAAAAGGCACCCCTCCTCCCTCCCTTCGTGTGAAGCATCGTGATGACGTCGACCAAAGGGAGGGAGACGGGACGGAACGGAACGGACCGGAACGGAGCCCTCGCGATGATTCGGTCACGCTTTCACAATCGATATTATGAAAATCAGATAGAAATCATCATTAAGCAGAAATAATGGGCTTTTCCGTGTCGGTGTTGCGGGAGCACCCGGGAGCAAACCGCCGAGACCCAGGTCACCATCGCATGGAAAGGGAAAATGCCGAGCGCGCACTGACAGTGGCCAAAGGAGAACCTTTCCCTTCCGTCCGAGCGACGACAACGACGACGACGAGTGTGTGTCTCATGTTCACAGGAGGAGCAGAAGGTGGATCGTGGGTGTGGGGAGGACAACAAGGAACCAACGGGTGGTGGTGGTGGTGCTGCCTTGGAACACAACGGAGACAACCGACCCTTCGGTTGGAAGGGAAAATTTGCACGCAAATCGAGCAGAAGAAGGAGGAAAAGAAACAGCATAGCAGGAGGGGTGGAAGGTAGGTTGGCATGGATTCGCAACAGCATAAAAAAAACACACACACCCAGCCGAGTGGGAGGAAGCCACACAGCCAGCAGGAGGGCCAACAAACTGGAAACGCAATCGCCGCAAATGCCGTTTTCGGTATCCGGCGACGAGCAAATCGATTCTCCAACCGAGAGCGAAAGAGAGACCCGACTGTCCTCGAAGGTGGAGGTAGGGAGAGCATAAAGAAGCATAATTGTGAACTATTGACAATATCTACCAGCATAAACGGCCTTGCAAACATCTGACAACGACACGACAACGACGACAACGACGACGTCGACGAAGCATTCAAATGAAGTTCAGTTTTCGGAAGTGAAGGGCAAAAAGCATCGAGGCACCCGGGGGATTTGCTTTATGCTGCTGCCCGTTCACCACCACCACCACCACCACCGCCTACTATTACCGGACGCCCAAAAGGTAAAAAAAAACCGACGCTAGACGAAAAAGAACCGACAAAAGCGCCAACCGAAAAGGAAGGCAACCAATCATCCTGAACGGAGGAACTCGCTCCTTCGGACCGGTCGGTGGAAGAGGAATGTCCGGGCCTGCCGGTGGTGGTGCAGCAGGTATGCTGTGTGTCTCTGCGGCCTTAGAGCCCGCGCGGTCTAAGAATGGTCAAACTGCACAAGCACAAGAATGCGGCGAGAACTGGGAACTGCATGCAGCCAGGCAAACGGAGCGACGGTGAGCATAAAGCACAACATCATGGCGATGACGACGACGATGGGTTTTGGCTTGGCGTGTTGGAGAGAGGAAGGAGGAAATGTTGTTGTTCTTGTTCTGATCAGCATTATTTCTGTTTTATACCTTCGTTCCTTCTCCTCCTTCGCCTTTTGCTCGGTTTGCCTTCAGTTCAAACACATCTCATCTTGGCACACTTCGTTTGGCACCAGAACCGAGCAAGCTCTCTGTCTCTCTGTGTCTCTCTCTCTCGGTATTTGTAGCAAGCGTTTAGCGGCGGTCTGGTTTTGGTCTTGGACGTCCCTGTGTTCCGTTCCTTGTTCGCATCCGTGGACCAGCCGGCTTCTTGTCCGTTTTTCGAATTAAAAGCGATTAGAGCGAACCGTTCAGCTGCCGTCCGCTGTCCGCCTGCGTGTTCCAATGCCAGTTGTGGCAATCCATTGTGGCCGGGGTGCAGAAAATTTCATTCTGAATGGTCAATACGGAACAGAATGATCGGTCGATCTAGGTAGATCGATCGGTACCCGGGGTCCCTTCCTTCGGAAGCAAATCAATGATCGATCGCTCGCTCGCTCGCCCGCTCGCCCGGTTGTTGTTGTTGGACACAAAGCGGTGATGATTTATTTTCTTTACGGCTGTCCGGCCAGCTATTCCGCCGATTTTATGCCCCTTCTTCTTTTTGATTCGGGGACACAGAGACACACGGAGTTTGTTTAACGTTTGTATTTTGAGAGTGAAATGTGGTGGCAAATTTCTTCGTTGCGAATCCACTGGAGCAAAGCTAGCTCGTGGCAATGGCGTTGATAATGCATTGTTTTGCGTGCAGCTCGTGCAGTAGTTGTAGAGATTGAGGTCATCAATGGCCCCTTTTATTGGCGTATGATAGAGGAGGGTGAGTCAACGGTCAAGCACAAGCTTGGTTTGTTAGACCGTTGTGGAGGGTTTATGGGGACAATGAGTGTGTTTCTGTTTATGTTTTAATGTAGCAACAATTACCGTACTCTAGGGTAGCATAATTTCTATCGATCTGAATGTAGAAAATACCTTTGGATGACGAAGTGAGAGGTGTTTGTCATCTATACAAGTGATGGTTCTAAATCGGTTATTCATGTAACTTTTTAGTTTTCTATTAGGATGTTTACAGTAAGCTTTTCAGTTAGACTTTTAAAAACTTGATCAAAAGTGGTGCAATAATTCTTTTTATCACTTTTTGCGCTGGATTTATCATAAAAGATCAAAGGAGATAAATATGATGTAACCTTCCTCTAGTGGTGTACCTTACATAATTTCATTTTTATTCTCCTCATGGTTCTATTAAACTATTGTCCGAAATGTCTCAAATTGGCCGTGCTACTGACAGTTTCGTGGATTTCCATTATTAAAACATTTTTATTGTCGCAAAACCACTCTGGTGGCGGCAACTAACGCAGACCAAAACATAACTGGAGTCTTGTTCGTGTTTATGGATTGCACGCACGCATCTGCTGTAAAGCATGATTAGGCCCTTCATAACGGCTAATGTGGTTCCCAAACACGTGCAAGTGCGATAAAAATGGTCAATTTTGTGAAATTTATGTACGGAATGTATGTAATCTAATTTATGAACGCATTTTTAATGGATTTTAAACTCGATAAGTGCGGAAAACGATGTGATGCTTCTTAATAGATTTGCAAATTTCTAGATTAAACATAAAACAAGAATAAGTTACAGCTTTTTCACCAATGCATTGTAGTAGCAATTAACCTTAAAACTGTAAAGGAAACAATACCTCTAGTTACATCAGAACCTATAAAATGTTGTTTGTTAATTATCTTGTAGCAATCTCGTTTAAGCAATTTCTTCAGTTGAGTTATTTTAGATAATTTATTCTTACCATGGAGGTTTCGCACAATACCTAATGATGTTGGATACTTTGGTTCTCATTAAGAAGAAGGTATTTTAAAAATCATTTGCTTACCTCATCAAGTTAATGGAAATTAGCATAACATTAATATCAGTAGCTGAAAGCCAAAATGGAAGCATTTTCCAGGCTGCTCCGTTAAGATCTGTTAACCTTGCTCGGTTGGTCTGTTTCTTCACTATCTGATTTACCGAAGAATCATAAGAAGGAACCTACTAGTCTATGCCTAAAGCGTGCTAAACGCTGGAAAGAATGGCTCCATTCCAATTCTGCGCGAGCTATGTAGCAACATTACCTAATTCAATCTGTTATTACCTTCTCGCTACCTAACCTACTAGAATCTCCCTTCACTGTGTTGGTTTAGAGAGCACCAATGGTCATATTCATCATTCAACTCCACAATCCACAGTACCACTCCTGGGCGATAGATGCTGACTTTTAACGTAATAAACGATTCTCATCACATTCCAGCAGTGCAGTAGTGAGATGCTTTGTTCATCAAGGAAGAAAAGTCCAGCCGCTAACGCGCCGTACTCGCCATCGCCGCTCCTCCTGCTGCTGCTGCTGCTATGGTATTCCTTCATTTATGCTTTTGTTTCTTGTCCGACTCCGGGCGAAGGAAACAGCCATTTCATAAATTGAAAAGCATCCTGCCAAGCAATAGAGCCTCGCTGGTCTCAGTGGCTCGAGTGGTTCGGGGTTTGCTAGCTCTGCTCTGCTCCGCGCACCCACCGCGCGGTGAGGTTCCACTCCCATTCAAATCGAGCAACCTCGTACCCGCGTACGGAGCATTATATAGGCCACATAGCGCGCAGCAGGAGCAGCATGAGTTGCAGCGCGGTAACGGCAATCTTTCCATACCATTACCACAAGGCCCCTAGAGAGAGGTCGGAGAGGGAGAGACGGTGAGCCATCCCTCGCCCGGTTCCGCTTGTAGTACCTCACCGTATGGAACCAAGGCCTTGTCCTTCTGACGAGGCACAAAATGGCTCTGTTTGCATTTCAGTTGACTGTTTTACCTCATCTCTTTCTCTCTCCTTTTCGCTCCCTACAACCCCGAGATCCTTTTGTGGGTCTTTCGTTTCACTCCGGTTGTTAATTTTACGGCGATATTATTACCCGTGTCGATGGAGATATCTCGCACTTAAACACACACATCCACACGAGTGCACAGCGGCTTCTGGTCTGGTCTGGTCACAGGAGGGCTCCGGAAAACTCGAACCGGAGAAAAACTGGAGAAAAAAACGGAACGCCATTCAACAATGGTGCGCGCAGGAGGTAAAGAGCAAGACGGAGGAGAGAAGAGACCAACACAGCGAGGGATAATGCTTTTAAATAACGGCGGGGCTCATATCCATATCCTTTCTGGCTTCTGAAGGTCTTCGACGGGGATGTGCAAGCGGATCAGCCGGAGCAGCAGCGCTAGAAACCTGGCAAACATATCGAGAAGGAGAGGAAACAGAACATGGAACAGATTAACCGATTCCTGCCCTGGAGGTCACAGTGCACAGAACCTCGACGAGTCCCCTGCGACGACCTAGACGAAGTAGTTGATTGCCACCATCCAACACGTTCCCGAGGTCTGTTCTGGTATGTCCTTATGATCCCGCTGGTGGTGGTCCTACAGAGGTGCAAAAGCACAACCCATGTCGTCAACCTCATGTCCCATTTTTATGACATCTTTCTCTGGAAGTGACAAGCTTTAAAAGGATTCTTTGCCTCGAATACTTCAATGGTAATTGATGTTTACCGGTGGTGGGATCCGGGATGGCGTGCAGCTGCCAGTCTGCCATTTACGGCCGAGATGGGCCCGAGGATTGGATTGAGTCCTCTCATCTGCAATTGCTGCTGCTGCTGCTGCAACACGCGTCTGCATCATAATTAGCTTACGCTGGAGTGCGGAAATCCCATCTCCCAGGGCCCATCATAACCGAAAACTGCTGAAGACCGAGAGTGAGCGCGTGCGAAGTCGGTCTTATGGTGGAGTTGGCAGCTGGTGGCAATCCCCGCTATATATCCGTTTCTTGTTCAATTTCGGGATGGATTTGTCGGTCTTTTCGGCGATCCCTTCCTTAGCGACGTGGAAGGGGTTTCTTCTTCTCAAAAGACGGTCACAGGTGGTCGAACTTGCGTCGACACGCGATTCCATTTTTCATTTCTCCATCGCTGTTCCATTTAAAATTTGGGGGAAAATGAGGAATTGGTAAACATAGACCATAGACTTGGGATAAGAATACGCATTTCATTCCCAAATTTGATACACGGGACCTGGTGATACATTCTTCTGGATACTGGAGAACGGGGAACTGAAAGAAGAGTCTCCATGGCTGCTGAGTTGCTGGTAAGGCGCATGGCGTTCGACACAATGACCAGGCGGGACCTAATGCCCTAACAAAGCATCGGGCACACCTCCATCATTCATCCCCACCAGCACCATCTTCCCCTACTCCTCCTCCTGCCCGCTCTCGCCCAATATGGAGAACGCTGGAAAAATGGCTGGCCACGAAAATAAACAATCAACTAATTGCTTTCCACTGCCGTCGCGGGGCCTACTGCGCGCGTCCGTCAGTTCCGCAGTGGTACATCGGCGCTCTCTGGTTGCTCAGGTTCACGTTCGGTTGCGTTGGATGCTAGGCAACCAGCAGCACCACCAGAACGGTGGTGGACCAGAACGTGCCCCCGGCTAATTAGCACACGGGGTCTCTCCCGTAATTGCGTTGCATAAATAATCTATAATAACTTCAAATCAAATTGCATTCATCGGAGGCAAATCAACGGTTCCCTGGGCCCTCGCTCGCTCTGCTCCTTCTTCTGGCCCTGGCCTTCGGGTCTGGAACACTGGACCGGGACCAGCCATAGTCTTTCTCCCAATTGAATTGTGTGCGCGCCTCACGTCTGTCGTGCGGCCGCGAACTCTTTCTCTGCCGCCCCAGTGCTGGCCAGGGGGGGAAATTGTTTCGTTATCGAGCCGCAGCGCAGCACCGAGGAAGGTGCAGCACACCCTCGGTTCGATCCTCTGAAAAAAGAAGAAACACACTTTGGAGCAGAGAAAATTCGCGTCTCAATCCCCTCGCCATTTTATTCGCTCTCGTCGGAGCTCACTAGACGATGCCATTGTCTCTGCATCTTCTTTTTCTTCATCATCATCGACAGCAGCAGCAGAAGGCCTGCTTGGATGTGTTTAAATCGTTGCCGGCAACACACTTTCACTGGCAGCAGGCACTGGAATGATGGACGTTTGGCCCTTTGGCAAACGAATTTTCCGAACCCAAACCCAACCCACCCACTCAATCGAGCGGATGCGATGTGCATGCGATGCTCACGATTGTTGCGGGACCACACCACGTAAAGGGGATCGCGAGCGTGCGCCTCGCCTCGCCTTGATCATCGTTTCGCCTGCTTTGATGCGGAGGAAAATTGGGAACGGAATTGGAATGCCAGCGACGACGACGGCGCGAAGAAAGTGGAAGGCAGGGAAGCGAATCGCGCAGATTGGCGAAGAAATCGTCATCGTCATCGCCGTCATGGGTTGCGGGTGGTCGAAAGGGAAAACCACCCCCTTGCGCCCGGGTATCCCCCAGCATGGAATTCGAAAATCTAGGTTAACCTGGTGCCGGTGCTGCTGCTGCTGTCTCCGCTGGTCTCGTGCACGTTCCCGCGGTCCTCATGTTCCGATTCGACGGTCACATGTGTGTATTTGTTTGTTTTTCCGTTTGTTTATGGTGCCTCGATGCTCGGGTGCGGGAAGGATGAGGTTTTGTTTTAAACACAGCACATGTGTGTCGGTTTGTGTGTATCCCCGGATCACGACCAACAACAGTTCGGTTTAGATCGAGAACCGGGAGGGCCCCTAGCAGCAGTTGAACTTCTTTATTTTTTTTTTACTTCTTCTTATGTCGCTCTCTCTCTTTTTCTCTCTTTTTTCTCTTTGAAATGCAGCACGAGAAGCGGGAAAACCCCCCCCCTCCCCCGAAAAATCCGCAGGCCAGCAAATCCATAATGCGAAGGCAAAGGTTCTGTTTTCCCGGGGATTTTCTTCGAGGTTTTCCTTCGAGGCACCTTCGAGGTTCGCTCTGCTGCAGCCCACCATCATCATCCTGCACGTGCGCTAAGCCTCTTCGCCGTTTGGAAAAGAAGATGAAAATATTGACATTTTCTTTTCCAGTTTTTTTTGCTTTACTTTCTTGTGAAAGAAATGGGAAAACCTCTCCTCGAAATGTTCTCGGTGGTGATTGTGGTGGTGCGTAATGTTTGTTATGAGTTTTTGTTTCCACGCACGCACCGCGTCTCTCTGTCTTTTTGCTGGTATTCATCCGGTGGACTGGCCCTAGTTCGTGGATTGTTAAAGGGATTCTGCTTGCTGCATGCAAGAGCGCTAAGCGCCTGCCGTTCTGCCCGCGGGAGTTTGAAGAAGCTCACCGGAGCTAACCTATCGGACTATCGTCTGCTGCCTGAGGCACCGATTATGCCGAGGATCATCATTGGTGGTGGCCCACGGGGGGTTGATGTTGTTCTGGATCATCCTCCTCCCCCTTGAGGAAGTCGTAGGAGCAGCAGCAGCAGGTCGCAAAAGTGGTTTCCATTTCTCGTTGAGCGATGCGCTGAGTGTGTCATGTTTATGATTGTAACTCATGCGGTGAATGAGATTTCCGACTGTTTTTTTCCATCCCTCACTCCCGGGGAAAGGGGAGGGAGATTAATTTTCCGGAGAACGAGAAAGAGGGAAAGCGAGAGAGAGAGAGAGAGAGAGAGATCAGATTGCAGATCCGATTTCGGATTTCCAGGTGATTGTGATTTGGGTTTTTATTTCACCAAAAAGGGTCCAGATTTGTGGTTTAGTAGGTTTTATAAACATGAAAATGCTCATTTGCTTCTAACTTTGCGCTGGAGATCAATCTAAAAATGATTAAAAATAACATTCATTGAGAGAATCAGATTAGATCTCTTCGATGTTGCTCTTTTTGCACGAACAAGATCTCTCGTCCGAAACACATCGCATGGTATCCGTAAGTAGCCTTTGGGGCATTATGGTCCTCTTTTGCCTAAGCATTTTTTTTAAGTGATAAACACTTTGTTGTTTTTTTGTGGCAACCTTACTCTTCACAATACCTTAAATGCGGAAAGTCGCGTGGCTTTAATTTCGCGAGCCATTGGGATATCGAAATGAAAAATGAACGAAACCGAGGAACGTTCTGTGGCATGGATTTAGCAGGACTTTCTAAACCGTACTCACGACAATTTTGTTGCTTTATTTCATGAAGCCATCGTCCAAAACTACGTGCGAAGACATTTGGTGGCGTTATAGCGGTCAGTTTGCTATTGACGAAACGGTAATCTTCCATTGATTTTTCATTCAAGTAAATTAGACCGTTTGGCAAATTCACATTCTGATCAATACCGAATTGACAATCACTCATCGGAGGGAACCAGATTTGACAATTGATTGCTTTAGATTAAGCAAAGAAATCATTGTGACGAAAAATGCCGTGGCTAGTTGATGAAAAGCTTCATTTTTAGGCTCATTTTGAAGCATAGGTTGTATAATGTGGGCCCTCGGGCCAGCTAGTTATCAGTTTACTTCATAGTTTCTAGTTTATTGGTTTTATTATCACTTTGCTCCATAGTTTTTCTGACCAATTTCACTCTCTGGCAACTTTGCTACGTTGAATTCCGATAATTTATTCAAATTTATGAGTTTGAGAGCCTGAACAATAGCCAGTTCCAACCAAATTTAAAGTAATAACTCTATTTCATTAAAACTTTCACTAAAATGCTTTTGCACACTTATAAACAAAAGTATAATCAATTTTTTTTATCGATTTTTAGCGCGCTATCATTTAAAGCTTTGCTAAAAAAAATCAATGTGAAAATTGGTAGAATAAGTTTCTGCACCTATCTCTGTGCAGCTCTTCCACAAAAACCCTGCAGCTCGTGCTGGTGGTGAGTGGTAAAACACACAACACGTGTGTGATTACACCAGACCGAATGCGGAAGGGGTCATTTTAATCAACCTGATTAATAATTAATACTCAGGCACTCTCCCGCTACCTCTGTTTAATTACCCACCTCAAGGCGATTTTTTACACAATTTTCCAATACACCTGAGTGCACCCAGATGAGTTAAGGGCATCGTAGCGCAACGCATTAAAAATATGGTTTTGCCCGCGCACAAATGTGTCCTCTCAATTAAAGCCCGGCGCTCGCACTATCACTGCACACGTGCGCATGTCCTTCGCCAAATTCAATAAAAATGCGGAAGGTACCCCACTGGCGCATCGGCACCGGAAACGGTTCGAACGACGACCATCCGACGGCCGCGAGCTGGAGATGAGCTGCAAATTAACAATTAACCAATTTTCGGCTCACGGAACGTGTGCGGTGCTCGAGCGATGGGGATCCCCTCATGTAACAAGCGCGTTGATGATGATTTAATTACTTCCTCTGCACCAACACGCGAGTGCGAGACGAGCGATGGACGATGTTGCGCCAGCTAGGAACCACATGTAGGAGCACGAGCAGTGCCATTGCGCGACGGTGGCGGCCTTTTTGAGGTGTGAAAAGCCAAAAAAAAACCCGAAAGAGCCGAATGGTTGAAAAATAATAGTCCCAAATTGAATGACACTCGAGCTTCACTATGGCAACCGACCGAGCAAGGCCAGGAAACGGGCACGATACCCGGGACAACCGATTCGGAGGTCAACTCTCAAAGAGGGAGCGCCCCTTAACGTGCAAAGGAAACAACAAGGACCCTTGACGGTATGGGTGACGGAAGGCGTGAGGCCTTTTTGGCGATATGCTTGTGCCCTGCACTCCGAATGCACGCCAAGTGCTACCTCGAAGAGGTTCGCGTTCCTTTCACCATCAAAGAGCACCACCAGAGAGTACCAGCATCATCATCATCACCGTCGAGCAACAGCAGCAGCAATCAGCTCTGTGCCAAGAGAAGCTGGAGTTTCGTGGTCCAAATTAGACACTTATGTAAATCGAATCGCGGGCGCTCGCTGCGGCCATCCTGGTCTGGCACTTGCGGATGGCATTTCGTGGTCTCCGCACGCGGTGCTCGTTTTCTCGATTTGTTGCCCACGACGACGACGACGACGACGACGTTTTCCCTTTTACCTTTTTGCCAATTGATGAGCCAGTGGCTGGCAGTGGCCGGCAACTGAAGGGGAACTGGCCTCATCATCATCATCATCGCTGCGGAGCGGTGCGAGACCAGAGATCTCGGATGGTCGGAGCCGCCTTTACAGATCCAAGGGGCCAGCGGGTCGATCGTTTACCTTTTCGTGCGTCTTTATGTTTCGTTGCTCATTTGACTCTTTATTTCTCTTATTCTTCTCGTTTTCTTCTCGCCTTCTTTTTCTACTTCTTGACTTTGAATAATTATGCTGACCGGCACCGAACGAAGACGCACTTGACTCTCGTTCGATTGGCGTGTCTGCCTCTCCCCGGACCTCTTTGCACCGGGGCGAACCACGGGGGTGAAGAATAGAAATGTTACGCGAAAGTGACCGCAAACGGATTTGGGGACCGGACCGAACCAAAAAGGGGATTTGGCTTTTTTCTGTGTCTTGTGATTGCGATCGAGTGAATATCAATTTGACGTGCACCATATTCGGAAGCTGCCAAGCGCGATATTGTTGTGCCAAAGGGGGAGGGGGAGAGTGACTCCTCTCGCCGGCACACTAATTATGTTTTGATTCGCTCTTGCACTTAGCGCGCCCCCAGCGCGGCCAGCCAGCAGCTTTCAGTGGCAAAAAAAAGGCCGACAAAAGGGTTTTGCATTCGCTTTGGCTGAGGCAGGAAGGATTGTGCAATCCGGACCGGTAGACCGTCGAGAGGGCAGAGGGGTATTTGTTATTATTTGCGGATGAATATTTTATGGGGCCTCAGGAAAGAGGAGCAAATGTGTTTTTTGAAGGGGGGAGCCGCCGTTGGTTTCGGTGCGCGGTGGCGTCTTCGGTTTGGCCATGGGAAGTGGTGGATGTGAAAAGGGAAAAGGAAAAGGGGGGAGGTAATAAACACTTTTCGCGAACAACCTGACCGTTGGTCGATCACGATTTAGTGCAGGACGTTGTTTTTGGGCACTCTAAACATTGGTTTTAGATTAGTGGTTCTTTCTTTGAAACGGGTTTGCTTTACTTGAAGGGCAGTGAAGGTGTTTGATTGGTTATTTTTAAATTTAAATTTATGTTGGTCTGTATTGTACACTTTTGAGACAAAGTTGTTGGTTCTTAATACTTAAAACAAGAAGCAACAGATAGTATAATGTCATAATCAACTCATGGCCCTCCATCATATGCGTAAGCTTAATTCCATTTCGCAAATGTTGCCATTTAGAGATGAATCTAACATTCCAATCTTTGCATCTGATGTCCGCAAATTTGTATGACGCAAGCCGCATTGTGGAGACGAATATCAAACACTTAAAAGGCCACGGTAAAGCATAATGGAAGTGAGATGGATGGTGTTTGAGGACATGGCATGCATCCAAATGGCGTGGGAATGTTTGAATTCATTGATGGTCATAGTGGTGACCAGCAAGTGTATTTGAATGATTTTGCAACCAAATTTGACAGACGTGGTATGGAAAATGGGTTCAGATGAATGATTTTAATTTTATAAAACACTATGATACCAAGCAGAAGGCGCAGAGTGTATAGACACACAACACAATTAGAAATCCTCAGATTTGCAGCAAGCAAGATCTTTTAAAAATATAGAAAAAAGGTAATAAGAGATTAAAGAGCTAGCAGAACGCTCTAGAACACTCCAAAAATCTAGAAAATAATACCGCAATACGAAATAGAGCGATACAAGAAGAATATTGACAGAATATTGACTGATACAGAATATTGACTTTATTATATTCGAATAAATAGGTAGAAATAGGGAGTTGTCGCTGCATTGGGCATGTTTTTTACTCATATTTAGTGTCCTTTTCTGGCTCATTTCAACTGTTGTGGTTCCTCTTTACCATCATTATTAGTCGCTCTTTTTAGGATGCAAATGAAACATTAAAATAAGCAATAGAATCAGTATCTTAATATTATTTTCGTACAATCGTTGTCTAAAAGATGCACTACTTAATCTATTTCCCCAGGATATCTTTAATATTCACATGCTTTTATGTTCTTTCATCCCATTAGACCGATTTTGCTTCAGTTTCTTCCAAGTTTTGCAAACGAGCATCGCCACTGCAGCGTCCATGGATTATTCCATGGCACATTCCAGGTCAAGCTGGGTTTAGAGATGCAACTAAAACTTCTGCAGCCCAAAGGAAAGGAAGCAAAAAATGCCCCTAAGTGGTACATCCTTAAGCTTCTTAAACGAACATTATCCCGTTGTTTGGACCATTATGAGGCGCACCAAGCACACCCTTCTTTCCCCCGATGGCTAGAAGACGAACTCATCACTCATTAACCTTTAGCGATAAGCGCTCGAGTGCAAGTGGCCACTTGAGCTAGTTCGGATGGATCGGTTCGGTTTTAATCTCTTCCTCTTCTTCAATGAAAATTTCCCTCGTTTTTTCCAACATTATGCACTATTCTTTCATGTTAGTCGCACACTGTATCGATTTATCAAATACATATATATTTTCTACAAGACCCCAATTTCTGAAACCTTTTTGGCTGTTAACCGAATATCAGCACTTTCTACATATTACGCCGCGGTATCCATTCGTTTGCCCCTCACCTTCTACAGACTACTTTACGATGTGTGTCCCTCAGCTCAGCTGGTGCCGAAAAACACACACTGAACAAGTATTTCCCTTCATGGAGAGGAAAAAAAAACAGAGGAAAACGCTCGAAAAATTCTTGCCAAAGTACATTTCGGTCCGCCTCTGTTCCTGCACACCAGGAGCCACGGCACTGTGTGTCGCGCGTGGCCGTGGCCGCGAGCCGTATTTATTGCTTGCATTATCTCGCCCCCCCCCCCCTCGCTCCACTGTCCCCGGGGTGTCCCCTGTGACGAAAGAGAACGCGGATTACCGAAAACCAAACCTTGTGCCCGCCCGTCCAACGCAACTTACGTACGCGGACAGAGCGCGGAACCGGCGGGGACACTGCGTGAACGCGACACGAATGAACAAACTTTCGACGGTCTTTCACTCGCCCCAGGGGGTGGACGGGGAGTTTGTTCTTCTTTTGCTTTATTCCTTGGCCACGTATTCGGTGTGTGGTTTTTTTTCTCTCGTTCTCTCTCTGCTTGTTGTTTTGTTTTTGTTGCGACCATTTTCAGTCCTTTCCATTCCGCGCCTGGTGTCGGGGGAGCAGGGGAAAACAGATCCGTTAATGCTATTATTGTAATTATTTCATAATCTGTAATTTGCACGATCAACTATCGCCGGAACGCCGAAATGGGCGCGACCAACTCTTGCAGGAACGAACGAAAGAACGAAGCGAGCGAAGGATTTTCGCGTTGCGACGCTCAAGAGTTAATCCCAAAAGCGGCAAAAGAGGGTGCGTAGTTGGGACAGGGGGGCCGGGAGAGGGTACAATTCGATGACCACGGTGCTGGTTGGTCGTTTCTTTCTTTCTCCTTGGTCGTCCACTTCATTATGCGAGTGCCAGTAACGGAGAGGAAGAGCGGTTCAGTTACGCGATGCTGGCTAACGAACCATTCCGAACGACGGTTGGCGGCACGTACCGTCCACGTACAAGCAGACATCCAAGTCACCGAAGATGCCGATGATGATGATGATGATGATGCTGCGGCTGCGGCTGTCTGTGATGCTGCTGAGAGAATGATGTGGATGCGACTGTTCCGAGTTTGGAGTTGGAGTTGGAGTCGGCTCGATATCGAGTTTTGACTCGTCTCGCATTTCGGAGTCTGTTTTTTTATTTTTTTTTGTGGCAGAAGGAACTCGCCTGTGTCTTGTGTCATTTGGAGCTTTTAATTTAGTTCCACCTCTCCTGCGTCTTTCTCAGCCTCTCTCAGACGATTCAACGATCAATCGATCGGCGAGCCACTTCGATCGTCCGTCCGTCCGTCCGCCCGTCCAGTGGAACGAGCTGAGACGAAATTGAAATCCGTCCCTCGCTGCTCACTCTCCCTGTTCGATCGGTTCCCATTCGCTTCGCTTCGTTATTTGTACATTTTTAATCGACGTTTAGCGAGGTGTCACTCCCGGCGGGTTCCCTCCGTTCCGTTCCGTTCCAGCGTGAGGTGAGCGTTCCTTCGACCGTTCCGCCGATCTCACGATCACGATCCGGCGGTGAAGGGATCGGTTGCTGCCATGTTATGTACCGTTTTGGGGACTGTTTTGCACCGCAGGTTATCTCTTCTCTTCTCGATCCCCTGTTCCACAACCCCCTGGAGGGGGGTACGGTGCAAAATCGGTAATGCATCTTCGAAATGACCTCAGTGTCCAGCGACGAACACCAGCAACTTGGAATCCCAGTCCCAGCACTTTCGGTGGACAAGAAGAGATGCAGATTGTCACTAGTCGTAGTCGTTGCGTGCGATGGTATTTGCAATTTTGCCTTTTGCTCCCTCTCTCCCTACTGCTCTGCCATTATCTTCGGAGTCGTCGTCGTCTCCAGGTGGATGAGGTAACGGTGGCGACGATCATCTTCCTTGCAAGCCGATCGCGAGGTGGAGCAAAAGGGATCGTTGGTTTCTTCTCATTTTATTATTCACTCCCAGAGCTTGATTCTGCGATTTATTTCACCAAACACTATCGGCGCACATTTGCCGGTCGGTTTTGTGTTGTGAATTTATTGGACAACTTTCGGCGTCGAGGACAATGCAGCGCAGCGCAGCGGAGGGAAGAATGAGGCGAGTGGAACGTGCGGATGGTCTTCGTTGTATGTAAATCTTGCTTTACGTGGTTAGGGGGGGGGGGGGTTTAAGAATACAGCAATTTATGTGTCCTTTTACCGTGGCTGTGGCCGTTAATTGATATTTTTTTTGGTTAAAACTTTTCGAACAAATGCTTAAGAGGGGTACTTCGGTAATTTCGGGCCAAAAAAAGGATAATTTTTGACGATTTTTTGTGAAGTAACCATTCAACTTTATGTTTCCAAACGTATGACATATTAAACTACAACTTTTGAAGAATATTTGGTATTGTTTTGAGCAGCATTCATTGTAAAATTAATCCGTGGCATCCAATTTTGGTAGGCGTGTCGTCGCAAAGGTACTTTTTCCGGTGCCCATCGTAGCCGCATGACGGGTCATTTGAAATATACAAATCGATATTCGTTAGAAAGAGTATAAGTTTATCTAGGTAGCAACGGAGAGTTTTTGTTGATATTCTAATTTTTCGATTTTTGGCAGATTTTTAAAATTAAAAATGGTGATGCTTTTTACGATTTTGCCATTAAAAAATAATTTTACATAATTGTTTAAAAAAAGTATCAACAATTTTCATGAAATCTTGATGGGACTACCTGGCAAATAGTGTGTAGATTATGTGTTAAAAATTTCATATCAGTTGTTCCAGTAGTGTTTACGGTACGATGGGAAACGCTCGTCAATGCAGCGAGCTGCATGGAGCCTTGTATGAAGCGCGTCTGTTAAAAAATCTATAACTTTGTCAGTTTTGCTTCGATTGATCCAAAAATTTCACACAATGTTCTTGAAAGGATGAGAATTCAGGGAAAAAATGTTAAAAATATGTGTCACCCCCAAAGCTCCCATTTTAAGATAACGCTTTGTGCTCGCAGCTCGATTCGCTTTCAATCGAGTTTTCAATAAAGCAATCCCTTTGTTTCGTTTTCTTCGTTGGCAGAGAGAGAGAGAGAGAGAAAGAGAGAGAGAGAGAGAGAGAGAGAGAGAGAGATGATGCTGCTTAGCTTCTTAAAAAGCATCTCATCGGAATCTTAAGCTTGGAGGATCGCCTTCACCAGCCCAGCATATTTCAATCTTTTCAATTGCATC
Organism: Anopheles aquasalis; assembly: GCF_943734665.1. Taxonomy (NCBI): domain Eukaryota; kingdom Metazoa; phylum Arthropoda; class Insecta; order Diptera; family Culicidae; genus Anopheles; species Anopheles aquasalis. The sequence goes on from NC_064878.1 coordinate 23,547,112, forward strand.
CGACAACAACAAACAATCTCCTTATAGCCTTACGGTCTGTGCATACAATCTCTCTCTCCCTCTCTGCTAAGCGCATACTTCATGCATCTTTACGACATCAAAGTCAAAGAACTCGTTTCATAGCAACGCGCACACACAGCGCACTGCGTGGAGCTAAGCCAAGAGCCAAGATGTGAATGGAAACCCCACCGAGGAGAGGAAGACGAGAGCGCAAAACCGCCTCGCGACTACCATCGCCTCCTGTGTATGTTTTCCATTGTCGCCATGCGCCCCGGCGTACGGGGTGCGTCTTTTGTTTGGGTGGCCGTTTGTTTATTAATTTTATGTTTATCCTCCTCCTTGGGGGGGGGGGGGAGGAGATCGCGTTCTGATCCCCCGGTTCCACGCCGTTTTGTTCTCCCCCCCGGCGAGCACCTTCCGATAATGGTGCGTTTATGTTTTATGTCGACGATTCTTCTCCGTTGTCGTCGCCGCCTTCACCATTCTGTGGTTGTGGTCGAAGCACCACAAAGAAAACCTCACTCCAGAAGGTGTTTCACTCCCTTTTTCAGCCTTTTAACTGCCGAATCACGCGTAATGTCGCACGTGCACGTGAGTGCGGGTGCGTAATGCTTATGTTTCCCTTCGCTTTTAACACCAAAGCCGTCCAAAGCACCGTAAAGCCCCGTGAGCTGGTCAAATCCGGGCACCCCCAAAACCTCGGGATTGGCCTTTTGGTCGCCGTCAATCACACCAATTCGATGGCCACACTCTTGTGTACGTGTGCGTGTGGTGATTCGATTTTAATTTCTCATGTTACCGTCACAAGTGTGAGATTAAAGGCAAGAGATTAAGAGCGACGAGAAAGTGACCGCGGTGAGCTCCACAGCTTCTCAAACTTCGAAAAAAAAAACTAAAACAAAATCGAATCGCCGATGGTGATGGTGGTTGCGTACCGTTTGCCGGTTGGGGTCCCATATTTGGGATCATCGATGAGGTCGCTTTATGGTTTTTGACGAGGCGAAGGTCACACACCAGCGCAACTGGCGACTGGACCGGCGACCGGAGAAGTGATTTGCCGATTTTATGCCACGATAAGTGCCAGCAAAACGGCAACATATGGCCAGTACGATCCACGAGCTTTTCGTATTAATGTAGGTTAACCACCATCACCACCACGGCTGGGACCCCTTTTTGCCCTTCAACAACACCCTCGGCCCCCCCCCCCCCTCCGGTAGAACTGTTATCGTTCGCATCTTTCCACAGCTTTTACGATTATGTCTTTAACGCTGTTCGGTCTCGGTGTCGGATCGTATGCATCTCGCAACAGGGAACTTTGGGGTGTTTTGTTTTAAGCTTCACACATACACTCACCACACATACATACACGTTTATCATGTGCGTGCGATCGTGCGTGTCAAATCGCTGCCCCGGGGGGGGGGGGGGGGGGGGGGGTGGAAGAGAGCGATATGAAAGCTCCACTCCTCCGCGCTGCGGCCAACATAATGTTTCTGCTTATGAACACCGGCGTACCGGTTTGGAAATGATTTCGAAAAACAATAAAAAAAAACCCCTGTACTTATGTCTGATCTTTGGGTCGGGAATGGAGAACATTAAGCGCTTTTTGGGCAGCAGCAGCAGCAGCAAAGAAAAAAAAAAGAAAACAATAATTTCGGCAAATGGCCATCCTCACACCACTCTGCCCCTGTACCATTCCCTTTCTCCCGATCTAGCAGCACTAAAACGGCATTGTCATCTGCATGCCACGCAATTCTCATGGCCCACCCACCCCGGGAGGGGCCCAAAACATCAAATTAGAACTGTCGATTTGATGGAACGGTGGGGGGGGGCGCATTTGGAGCTCTGTTCTGGGCTATTGTTGTTACCACTGCGCTGCTGCTGTCGAACATCTTTGTGCCAGCGACCACGGATTGATAGCTTTTCCGGACCCGGGACACGGCTCCCCCCCTCAGGGAGAATAGAATGGGGCGTGGAAAACATCGTTTTGCTCCCGGTTTTGCTTGTGGCCTCTCGTGGCTGGTGGTGCTGGTGTGAACTAACTGTGCGGCCAGCTGCGCGTGATCGTCGGGGCCCAAAGACCAACAACAACAACAAAACTGGTGTTCTTCGCCACCATCCTCTCCGCTACAAAGCACGCGGCCGCATGATGATGATGCCATCGCGTGTCAACTTCAATTAGAGGAATAATGAAAACCAGACGTAGAGAGGAAAAGGGAGAGAGCGAGAGAGAGAGAGCTCTTATGGAACTCCGGGTTCGAGTCCGGGTTCGGGGTTTTGTTTCCTTGATTCCGGACTCGAAGACAGCGGTGCTACTGCAAGCCCCTCCAAGTCCCCTCCTGTAGCTCTCGCAGTGAATCCTCGTTCGGCCTCGAGTACCTTTTTCATTAGAGACACAAACAACTGGAACAACCTCGCACCAAACGAGCACACGGAGGCCCTCGGTCGTCTCGGTCGTGAATTCGATTTATGCTTTCATGCAGTGCTCCCCCCCCCCCCCCCGCCCTCGAACGGTCTGCCCCGTTAAAATATGTTATCAAAAAAACACGTAGAAGAGTAATGTGGCCATGGAAGGCCCAACCAGGACCAACCAAACACACATAAACATTGCGCCCGCCCGTGCCCAGAATGGTGGTGGTGAGTTGGCAATCCTTTTCCAGCAGAAGGGACAAGACAGGCTGCTGCTCGTTGGCAGGCACGATTTATTATTAATGATAATACCGAATAGTAGCGACCAGCAGCACCAGAAGGAGAAGAAGAAGGTGGTGCTCGTGGTGCTTGTGTTTGAGACAGACAGAGCAACCACGGTGGTGCCATGGAGAACTTGGAGGAGGGGGTTTTGTACCGTCGGAACGCTAACCCAGCGTGATAGCGAATTCTCTTTCATGATGCTGCTGCTGCTTCGGTTCAGTGGTGGGAGCATAATTATTATTTTCCACCTTAATTCAATCCCGCATAAAATCCCGACTGTTCCACAGGCCTTTCATTTTCCCCACAGCCTACGCAGCACATGAAATCGAATTGTTTCGCGTGCGAGTGGCCTACTACGAGCCACCGAGGATGACGAGGGACGCGGAATTGTAAATTTTGTCCCCCCAAAAACCATTGTGTACCACAACCAGCGGAGGAGGACAAAACTATTCCAAGCGGTTCCCGGGTGAATAGAGGCGAGACTTTTCCAGACGGAACAGACGACCGAGAGCAGTGTTTTTCCGGGGGTGGGGGGCGACCGGGGATGAGGTGTTTTCCGTTGGAAAATATTTTTGGAAATCGACAAAAGTGGAGTGGAAGGAATTTCCATCGCGCGTTTTTGGTGTTTCAAGGGGCGAGAAGGGGGTTGGTAATCTGCCAAAAATGTTCCACACGGCGCGCGTGTGTCTGTAGATAGTTCGATGGTATCGATGCCACGAGCATAATGTTGGCAAACTTCCGACTTCCGTTGCCCCAAACTAACCGACTACCGGTACCTCCCCGGAACCATCGTCTCGTTCCATGCTCGACGCCATTCCAACACACGCGTACGGCACCGAACCCGGGACGGAACCGAAACATCAAACGGGTGGGCAAACGGGTGGCCTCCACCTTTAATACACACCGTCCGACCGTGATGTAACGATGACGTTGGACTTGCTGTGCGGCAGGTTCGCAGGCGGGCTCTGCACGTGGCTCGACCGTCCTCTGCTGATGCTCCGGAACTATTTTCCACCCCCGTATGTGTGCCCGTACCGTGTACGTGTGAAGGAAATGGTTTTTGGTGGGGAAAATGTTTGTCATAATAGTTTCTCGTCCACCGGGCCCATCCTCTGGTGCATTGTTGCGTAGCATCCACCGGTCCGGATCGAGCCGGATCGAGCGGCGAAAACCGTATCCTTTCCTCCTGTGTTGATGGAGGTGGAGAGGATACCTTTTGATTACCGCGGTACGTGGGCATGGGATGTGGGCAAGCGAGGCAAGTTAGTCGAACAATTTCGTCCAACAAACTCCCCCTGGGGGCGTATCACGTTCACGATAACGATTCGTGGGGGCCTAACCTTGTGATAAGGATCGCTGCTCATCGTTATAGGACCCCGGTACGCCCGGTGAAGGTGAACGCCAATAGGTAGGGCGCAGGAGACACAAGGGGGGCCGTAAGCTTATCGATAAGCATCCACTACCTCCTTGCCCTCCCCCCCAGGTTTGGATGGATTCACTCCAAAGACCAGGGCGTTTGGGACGGATAATTCACCTCCATTTGTAAATAATTTGCCGCCCGGCCCAAATTGTTGCACCTCAAGCGGCCCAGACTTCTGGCTTGCCTGTCTGCTTGCTTGCTTGCTTGTTGTGATCCGGTCTGGGATCTTCGGACAAAGCCTTTCGGCTCACCCGGGGGGGAGGGGCCAGTAATCCCTGTTTCGGAACGTCTTCGGAGAATCTTTGTTTCGATCGGTGGCAAGGTCGGCGCATCAATTGCCATCAAAAGGTAAGGTCCGGTCCTGGTACCGGTCTCGGTGGTCCGTGGAAATCCCTCTTTTGATGGGTTTTATTCCGGTTAGCTGAACTCGCTAAGCGAGAAACGCGACTAAGCGCTTTGTATTGCGTGGATGTCACCGAGCGATGGAGGACCGGAGGCGGGGATCTCGGATCTGGAACGCTTGTTTGGTTATCAATTGTTTCAATACTGTGCCAGAGGTAATCTTGATCGGCACTTAACCTTTTGAATGGTAGGCTTTTGTGTAAGTGTTGTTCAATTAATGTTGAATTGTTAAAGAGAAGTAAAACGAACGAATTGTAATTACAGGCCAGCATCTTTAGGATTCCTGCTTGCAGCAACTATCCAGCATTTTGCGCAATAAATACCAACGAGTCGTCCATTTACAATTTTCGATTAGAGACCATTTCCGATATCATTTTACCCATTTGCGTGTACGGATTCGGACACCACATTGTCCACCGTTGTGCTACGGATACTCTTCAACAGAGTGCTCCCCATGCGCCATACAGAACGGCCATTAGAGGAATGTGTTGGATTGTTTCCAAGAAAGAGTATCACTGACCGGCACACCGGCATGGCCGATATTGGCATGAATACCTGGTGGTATTTTCCAAGAATCGAACAGTGCAGCACAGCACAGCCAGGACCAGATCGGTATGCATATGCTTTCTTTCCGGTGAATCGGCAATGGCTGCATGCTAGAAAATGGTATTTTGTGAAACATAATGCCGGCGAACAGATTTTTCATACCATCCTGGGGTCGGTTATGGATAAATCTCCACTGGTCTGCGTTCGTGTTCTCTGGTTTTCTTTGGCCTAACGCATGGATAGGCATTTTAAGAGGTAAGCATAAAGCATTGTGTACTGTATCGGAAGTATCACATGAAGCTACAATTTAATACTGGCGGTTTATTAATTACAGGTTTTTTTTTGTGATGCAACCATTCAATTTATTTTTTCACCTGAATGTCATATTAAACTACAATTTTCCAAGAAAATTTGGTTGTATTTTAAAGAAGTATTATTAAAAACTTCATCCATGGCATCAAATTTGGTCATGCCAAATTTGGACACAATGGTAATGGTGACGGATTGATCAATGATCAAAACCGGGTTCGTCGTTTAACCGTGCAAGTCTTTTGTAGCGAACCAAAAACAGTGCCCTTCGTAGCTGCGTGATGGTTTATTTGATCGATATCAAATCGATACAAATCGATCTTCTTTTCATAGATTGTAAGTTTATCTAGGTAACCCCGTCGATTTTTGTATGAATTTCTATTTTTTCAATGTTTGGTAGCAGCTTGAAGTTGGAAAAGATGTGGACGATTTTGCTAAAAAAAACCAGTTTTACATATTTTTTTTAAATGACAACATTTTTTGTGAAAACTCGACGGGAAACCCTGGAAAGTAGTGCTCTGATAAAGTGTTCAAAATCTCATAAAGGTTCGTTCCAGCAGTTTTCGTGGTACGATGGGTACCGAATTTGAAAGCAAAAGTTATGCGAAAACTGCTTCAAAGCAACGAATTCATGTATAAAGCAGTTTTTAAAAATAAATATCTTTGTCAAATTCACTTCGATAAATCCAAAAAAAAGTACAAAACACTGCTGAAAAGGTCAAGATTTATGGAAAAGTGTAAAACATAAATGTCCCAAAAAATCAAGTACCTCAATCGCCTTTTAATTTAATTCCAAGTTACCTCCACGAACCTCGAATCCAAACTTTTGGCCACTGCTCTCGATGTGACGCATAAGCTTCTTAAAAAATGGGAACAGTTGCGTTACAAATCCATCACCAGCGTATCATAACGCATCAAGAATGGGGCCTAAGTAATGAGAAACAACATAAGCCGCCGCTGATCATCCAGCCAGCATCCAACGTTACATGCAGCAGCATCCCATACAGAGTGCACGGAAGCCTCTCCGCCGCTTGTTTTCGAAAAACACTTAATCCGAACAGCGCTCATCGTCTGGGACGACGACAACGACGACGACGAGCGAACGACGAACAAACTTCCTTCCGACCAATATTCAAATCATCTCCAAACACCGCACCGATCGAGAGCGAGAGAGAGAGAGAGAGAGAGAGCTTCCTCAGGTGTCACGGTCTAACACTTGGCCGTGCTTAATCCCCATTCCGGCCCGCTGCACCATCTCGTGTTCCTCCTACTCAACTTTCCGGAAAACCGGAGCCAAATTCGGAACCGGATTCGCCATAATGCATCACCATCTCGTGGTAGGTGATGGCGGAGGCCCATGTCTCGCTTTAATTGCTAGCTCTTCTGCTGTGCGCATGTGTATGGGTTTGTGTGCACAGACATAATTGAAATGGAGTATAATTAGTACCATCTTTAGATCAAATTATATGCTGCCACTGCCAGTCGTGTGCTCGCGCTCGAGCAGCCGAGTGAGCATCGGTGGCGGTGCGTCCTCCGATGGATCAATGCTCAACGCCAACGCCAACTCCTCCGCAAGGACCGAGGGAGGTGAAGAGGCGCCGTGAGTGAGGCCAATAAAATCTTTATTGCTTCCTTCGAACTTCCGACAACGCCAGAGCGTAGCGCCGCGTTAAAAATGGAATTGATTTCTGACTCTCCCCGGGCCCCGGTCTGAAGACTTTGCCGAAGACTTCCCTCTAATTAACGCACCGCCACGGAGTGCCACGGAGTGGAAGGTAACCTTCGTCAGACCGAGAACCGAAATCCCACATGACGGTGATGGTACCACGGCGTCGCGCTGCGCCTAAAGTGACACATTTCGTGGCACTTAAGCATCCAGGGACGCCGCAAAAAAGGGACCCAAAACATATGGAAGGAAGGTGGTTCGTGGAAGGTGAAGTTGGAAAGCGTTCGTCCGCGGATCCGTTCTCTTTTCACTTCCGAACTTCCGAACTTCACGCTTGACCTTCCACCTTTTTTTTTTCTTCTTCACGTTGTTAAATGTCGAATTCGCACCAATTAGAAGGTGAACTGTCCCTCTGTGTGTGGCTGGTTGGCTTGGGCTGCGACCCTTGGCTCGGTTGTTGTTGTTCCTTCCGTCCATCCGTCCGTCCGTCCGGTATCCTTCGTCACGAAACTTTGTGACCATTTCCGTCCGTTACTTCCTGCTGCGCAAGTGTTTTCCACCTCCCGGTAATCGCTCCCCGGGAATGTTCCCTACGAGGGGACCACCAATCTTCCGCTTGGCCGACCATGGCCATGGCATGGGAAGACACTACGTCGAACTACATTTATCCTAAGAAAACAATTTGATGTCGACCACTGAACATCGCCGGGAACGTAGCGAATAGTTGGCATCACTACGGGGGGGCAACGCCATGGTAACGGTCGAAGGAGAAGCGTATCCTAGAACCAGGCTAGGATCGCTGCTCAACAGCCTTAAACCTCTTGTGTCTTCGCTTCATCTTCGCTTCGTCTTCGTTATCGTTGCTTCCGGGCGAGATGTACACCGGAGTCCCCGGCTTTGACCCCGAGTACCGACGACGAAACGGAACCAGCGCAGAGTGAACTTCTTGCATTCCCGGAAACGCCGCCGGGCCTTCGTTTGTGGCATTCTTCGTTGCCACGTTGCCGTCCTCGGATTCCAGGATCTTCGCTGCTCCCAGCCCAGCCAAGGGCCAGCAGGATCTGGGATCTCCATAGTTTGAAGAAGACAAACGACACAAAAGCGCAAAACCAACGCAACCAACAAACGGACCAGACCAGACCAGGGAACCGGGGAAGGCGATACGCCGTTTTTACTTGTTTCCATCCTCGTATTCCCGAAAATTGGGATCCTGTCCTGTCCTTCCACTGTTCCCTTCTCATTCCCTTTTGCACTCTGCACATTTGCTCCCTGGAAGGAGGAAGAGCTGAAAGAACTAAAGCCAAATGGTTTTCAACGTTCAAAAGCGAACAAAAAGAAAGAATGGAAAAACAAAGTTCTCCCAACCCGGGACCGGGACCGGGACCCTGGCTGGAATAGTTTAAATTTTCTTCGCCTTTACGGTGATGGTCCTCTCTGGCTCTTGAGCCCGCTGGAGGAAGAGCAACAACAACACCTCGAGCCTTTCGGGACATAGAAGCGAACGAGAAGGATCCAGAGGACCGGTACGCCGCCTAAAGCCCGAGGCTGTTTCGTCTGGTCGGTCCGCGTGTTCTCGATTTTGTTTTAAGTATTTGAGTCGCCCCCGTCCTCGTGGCCTCACCGGACCACCACATCCTTGGTGATCGCGTTGGACAGAAGACGAAGACGAAGACGCCGCAGCCGCAGCCTTGAGTCCTGCCAGACGGACCCATCCGTCCATGTGGTTCTCCGTGTGGTTTAGCTCTCTGTGGCTGTGGCCGTGGCCGTGGTGGTCTCCCTATATCGCTGTTCCTTACGTCCCGGGGCCATTTTTATCTTTTTATGCTATTTAGGTCTCTCTGTCTCTCTCTCTCTGTCTGTCGGCTAAACTGCGGTGGCAGTTCGTTCGCTTTGCTGGTGCCTAATGTTCGTCGCTTCCTTATTTCTGCTTCTCCTGTGCTTCTTCGCCGTCTTCTCCCAGCACCAGCAGCAGTACCGTAGTAAGGCCTTCTTTTTTGGGATCTACATTTTTTCCTAAAAGGAGGGATTTCAAACACCCGGCTGGAAAGGCAAAGAAGCGTCTGAAATTTACCTTCTTATCGTCGCTGCAAACTCACTCCCTCTCTCTCTCTCTGTCTATCTCTCTGTTCGTTACTTCTGTTTCAGGGATCAACGCGCGTCCTTGTTATGTCGCGTGAGGCGCCCCAAGCGTCGACCAGCACCAGCACCAGCACCGCAGCTTCTCTCATCTCCTCCGGCTCATCTTGTTTGTCTTTCGCGATGATCCTTGGCTTTTTTCAACAAAAAAAAAAATAAATGTTGAAGAAACGCTGGAAGTTATCCTGCCAGAGAGACACACAGAGCGAGCAAATAGAAGCACCAGCAAAAGTTCCACGCTCCAGAGCTGGAACGATGGCACCTGGAATGGTCTTCCATTTGCGTACTCACGCGATGGCGCGAGCGCGCGCACCGTTGATGCCCCGAGGGCCGGCAAGTGTTTGGCCGTGGTTCAAGTGGCTCTACCAAGCAGCAGTTGCCAATTCCTAAGTCAATTCGGCAGCTTTTCGCTAGAACGCCTCCCTTTTTGCGTCCCTCGAGTCGTTGCAAATGAAGCAAAACAAGTGCTCCCGGTGCAAAAACCACTTGTTTATCACCTCGATTGCGAAACGAGCACGACGGGGCCTGCGGGCAATCCGGGAGATATCCTGCCCGGACGATGAAAACTCCTCGACGTTTCCTCGCCGTCGTCGTCGCGCCTTGCCGGGGATTAGAGCGTAGCGACGACGGAGACAACGACGCTGGGCATTTGCCACCATTGATCCGATTCCGATTCCCATGCCCTGTGAAAATGGGTCCATTTTCACCGGCACCCAGCATAACGACCGACAGTAAGATGTGCTTCGACGTGCTACGGTGACTTAGCGAGGATCTGAAGTTAGGTGAGACGCCACCAAGTTCTGGTCCGGTCCGGTGGTACGGTGGTAGCAATTTGATAACGATTCTCGGAAAGCTTTTTAATACTTAATACCCCTAACCGCCAACCCACTAGCGATTGTAGATTAAGTGGCCGTGGCCGGTGACGTCGGTAACGTCGAGGCACTTCACCTTCACAGGTTGCCAGTTCTTACCAAACTGGATCCTTCTCATTACGTGGGGCTCATTCCACGGGACGGTTTTGTTGATGATCATTCGCGTGGAAAATGCACTTAATTGCGGGCATTAATATTTCATCAGGCCACTGGGCGCTACTTACACCACAGGGCGTTGAGTCGATACTGGTCTAATCCTACAGCCGGGTGAGGATATCTTGGTACACCTTGGAGTCACATCGCGATGTGGCCGCTAGATTTGGAAGTGAGCTTTTCATCGTTTTTCCAACACAGCTGGCAGGCATTCGCTTGATTGAAACCCTGGATTCGAGGAAATCCAGGAAATATGGGTATGTCGTATCCTCATCTTCATCATCAGCATCATCATCAGTCGGCGATACCCTGGAGGGCGTGCTCGGATCATTGGAATTTTCCCGTTAGCTCACCCGGTAGTCTGCATCTAATGAAGCAACATCGCCCTGGGTCTGTGCCTGTCGGTGGTGCCTGGTGAAATCAACGTGTGTCACATTATGTATCAGGAAGTGCCGATCAAAATATCATATGTTCCATTTCATATTCTAATGAAGGCGCACCATGGTAGCGATAGGGTCTGGGTGTACGGACCACAATGGCCCATTGCGCCCGGGAATTCAGCACCAGCGCCCGGTTCACCGTCACGGAACCTTAGCTTCTAGCATTAATACCACGCAGTGAGCAGCGCAGCAGAGAGAGAGAGAGAGAGAGAGAGAGAGCGAGCGACGAAACCGAAACCGATCTAATGAATTTAATGACATTTGGCTGTTTTGTGTAGATGACGACGACGTAGACGACGCTGCCGACGAAAATGTCGCTGATGATGACGACGAGAATGATGGTGATGGTGATGATGATGTCGACGTTGGCCATGATAAGCACGTCATAAAAGTAATCAAACTTTTCTCCCCCCGGACTTTGAGAGACAACTTTTTTCCCCGAAAGTCTGACTCACAGAGAGCGCGCGAGCTACTGCTGCTGGGTCGCCGGTGGACTGTGGCGGACAATTCGGTGGTGGACGCGGGATTGAATTATAGGGCCAGCTCAATTACACGCATGATGCAGAGAGCGGACGTAGCAGCAGCAGCAGCAGCAACAATGGCGCAGAAGTGACAGAGTTGGGCAGCACTCGTGCGTACGGTTGTGTGGCCAGTAGCGACGCCAGGTCTCCGTCCGAACAAACAACCCTCGGGCACCCCTCTGTACATTTGACATCGTATCGGGCAGCACTCAGCGCAGGGATGATGGTCGTCGCATAAGTTTTGGATAGTTTTGTGATCCGCGTGCGGCTACCCTTAGGCCCACGGTAGCCCAGGGGATAATCGGCACCCCGTCGCCATAGGAAGCTGCAACCCTCCTTCCAACCCTCTAGACCAGTCAGGCCCTAGTTCCGTTCGCGAGCGATGATAATTCGATACCACCGAGAGCGAGCGTGCGCGCGCTCATCACAACTGAGGCATCACCGGATGGGGTACCTCAATTGCGTTGCCTCTTCTGTGCCCCGGGGTTTCGTTATGGTTTCATGGCCGACGAGCCACGGAACCGTAATCGGAGAATCGGGTTGACCGACCGAACCGATGGAAAACTCCTCGAAATCACGGGACCTCTGCGGGGTTCTGCGGAAGCTAATCTACGATCGATCGATGAGGGAGATGCTGCCGAGACCGACCGGCAGTTCACATTTCGCGTACTGCACTCATCAATCGTATCCTTGGAATCTCGACCTCTCACTCTCTCTCTCTCTCTCTCTTTCTCCTTCTCTCCAGGGGTTAACCACTTTCTGCTGCATCACCCAACAACTTCCTGGCTAGTGACGACCCTAGAAAAAGGATACAAATTGGACATGGTTTGCTTTGTTTTTTTTTTGTTACGCATTCCGTATTCGGTTGTTGTTGCAGGATGCTGCTGCTCACTCTGCGCGGTACTCTTCGGTTATTAGTTTTAATAGAATTAGCCAGCCTACAAACTGGAAACGTATCCTATGTCCCGGGGTTTGCCTGCATTCCCATCCCGGAACGCAGATCATGACGGATGGTATTGTTATTGTTTGCTTTTCCGCTGTTCTCCTACAGGAAGTGATGACGATATGCCACGCCGTCCGAGGATCTTGGTACTGCACACATGGCACCATTTCTTGCTCGGAGTTCGGTGGAGTTTTGTTTGGTGGATTCGAGGGCCGCGTGAACTGTTAATACGATGTACGATGTCTGCTGATGCTGTGGTGAGCTTCTGAGACGGGGTTGAGGCGCCTTTGGGACCAAAAAGTGCATCCCTCTGAGTGCAAAGCCCGAGTTGATGCCCGAGAGCTTCTTGTTCCCATTAAAACGGGCAATAAATGTCGAGACGATTCGCCTTTAAAGGTGCTTCAGTTAAGGTCCTTCAATCGAGCGTTTCTCCCTTTCTTTCCCTCCCTGTCTAATACTTGAATCAAGCAATCTCACCTCGAAAGGAATATAGAGAGAGAGAGAGAGAGAGAGAGAGAGAGAGAGAGAGAGGGGAGAAAAAACGCGTAATGGCCGAAGGGATTCACCTCCATAAAACAGCGTGGCCACCACATAAATGGTGGTCTCACGCGCGGGTGCGCACGCGGCGTTGATGAGAGGGACGGATCATAAAATATCCATCACGCGTCGTCGTCGTCGTACCCCACGTCGATTCCAAACGATCCATAAAAACCGGATAGTGGAATCTCATCCATCAGGCCAAACGGAGAACTTGGAGTTGCTGGTGGTGGTGGTGTGTTTGGTTGCACACCAAGGACCTAGGACCATACCATTACCGTCCGCTATATGTAGCGATGATGCGTCACGATTATGATTACTTTTCATAACAATTGTGCCAACATTTTTAGTCGATCTAGGCAACCGATGGGCAAAATGCTTCGTTGCTCCAAATCCCGGCCGCGTCGTCGCCCTGGCGACGGCATCGATGCCGATGCAGATGAAGAACGGTGCACGAGGTGCTCGGCGCGAACGTGTCATCGGCTGGCACGGGGACACTTTATCATCTTCTCGCCCGGGATCCCACCTCCCCCCCGGTGGTTCTTCCTTTAGCAAGCGAGTTTTGATTACTTTAAGATTCGCGCAGCACAGAACAGCGAGCCAGCGAGCAAGTTTAGCAGGAAAGGAAGCAGAGCGAGGTCGATAAAAACCGGCAATCGCGCGGCCAGGGCCCCGGATGGTTGGCAAAAAGTTCGCTGTGCGAGCGCGGTCATCGGCATCGGTGGAATTAATTTTGTTTCATCAAATCTTGGACGCAGTGGAATGGCTTTTCTTTGGCGGAGGGTGGGAGGGGGATTTTTTTTGGGGTTCGCTCCGCTGGCTCCGTGTCCTCGTGCGCCCTGGCGGTCGGTCGGTGCGATTAGTATGGGAGGCATGATTTACTTCGTGGCTGGGACCGTAAGTTGCCGGTCAAGTTTGGTTTGAATATTTTATGCGCCAGCGTAAAGTTTTTCGGTTATACGGTTTAAAATTCGTTTAAAGTACCAAGTTCTAAATGTTGGGTAACAGCGTTTGGTTAAGTTAAGACGGAACGTGTTTCTGGTGGAGTGCTAGTCGTTTTTGGGGAATAAGTTGAATTAATTTCAGTTTCTAGGCATCGAGTGATATTTGGATTTTATTAAGGTATTTTCGGGCCAAAAAAAGGACCGTTTTTGACGATTTTTTGTGACGTAACCATTCACCTTTATTTATGCAAATAAATGGCATATTATTCTACAACTTTTGAAGAACATTTGATATAGTTTTGAGCAACATTCATGTTAAAACTATTCCATGGCACCAAATTTTGGTAGGCGTGTCGACGAAAAGTTACTTTTTACGGTGTCCATTGTAGTGACATGACCGATCATCTGAAACATACAAATCGATATTCGTTAGAAAGGTTATAAGTTTATCTAGGTAGCCTCGGAGAGTTTTTGTTGATATTCTAATTTTTCGATTTTTGGCAGATTTTTGAAGTTGAAAAAGTGATGCCATTTGCGATTCTGCCAAAGAAAACGAGCTTTACAGAATTGTTTTAAAAAAAGTATGAACAATTTTAATGATCTCTCGACGGGGTTACCTGGCAAAAAGTGTGCAGATTATGTGTTATAAATTTCAAAACGATAGGCCAAGTAGTTTTTACGGTACGATGGGCACCGACTTTGAAAACGTTGGTTTAGGGAAACGCTCTTCAAAGTAGCGGGCTGCATGGAGCCTTGTATGAAACGCGGATTTTCAAAAATCTGTATCTTTGTCAGTTTTTCCTCGATTGATCCAAAACTTTTACACAATACTCTTGAAAGGATCAGCTTTCAGGTAAAATTGTTAAAAACATGTGTCACAAATAAAAATTAAATACCGAAGTCCACCCTTAAACCATGTTCAAAATGGCATAAAAAGCCTATTCTTGACAGTTTTTCTTCTTTCTAAATTACATAACAATCTAAGCTAAGAAGCAAACTAAAACCTCTTGCTGGGCTTATGAGAATTTCCTTACCAAAAGAAGATCAAATATTCAATATCTAATCCGCCCCAGATTAAACAATACTTCGAACGATTTCTAATGATGATTCCCGGCAATGAACTCCGTTATGAAGCTGCGCGGTAAAAGAAGGTTTTTTTTTGTTTTGTGGCATCCAAAAGAAGAAACAAAATTGAATTATGTACTCTCCGCTTTCTGAATCATCTAGATCAACCGCTAGGAAACGTTTGCTCCGGCTCCATCGCTCGGTCCATCATCGGTTTGTTTACTTTGTGGGCACACAAAACGACGACGACGACGACGACGACGACGACGGGAGTTGGTGAGCTGCAGCTGCAAACATGACTGCCACGGAGCCACGCTAATGGAACGAAGTCATAAATTTGTTGTATTTCATGAGTTTTCCCTCTACGAAAACTATCCGAAAAAGCTTACGCGCATTTTGCTCGCACGCAAGAGCAAGATGCATCTGCCTGCAGCTTGGCGCCGTCATGGTTAAGGATTTTTTGGAAATGGTGGAAATATGAGCGCTGTTTGTCTGCTCATTGAAGCCTCGTTTAGTTCATGGGGGTATCAATGAAGCGGGTTTTCCTATTAAATGTTGGTAAGGGTTTCGGTGAAATACAATGTTACCAAACTAGCCGATTAGTCCCTTCTTTAGTTAGATGTCGATGAGGAACCATTTGAAATGTTTCGACGCCATACTGAAATGTCAAAACCACCACCAAGTTATGCTGAAATTGCTGTAAATGTGGTAGGTGAATTATATTTTATGAAACTCTAGTATAGTTTTGAATAATTCTCCATCTAAATGCTCATTCCTCGTTGAATTGAACTACTACTACGTTGTTTTAGTAATCTAATTCGAACCTGTAACGGGATCCTAAAATGGGAATGTGATTTAAGAATATTTGGCCCAAAAGAACAAGAAAGAAGAAAGAAATTCATTTTCCTATAGCCATCACAGTAGGTTAGAGATCACGACAGCCTATGATAACTGCTCCTCGAAGTGTCAGGAGTTTCATGACTGCTTCGATGAATAAAGAAACCGTTAGGAATGTTCAAGCCATCCGATAAAAAATCCGTTTATTTGCTTTTCATAAATGCATTTTGCAGACTAAAATACAGTAATTACCCTTCGTAACCATCTCTTCCCTCAAAAGCAGCTATGCTAATTCCGCTGTTAGACTTCTTGTCAGCGTACAGCGGTAATGGTGGTATCTAATTGTCAATGAGATACCCCATCGGATGGACCAACAGGCCAGCTTTTCTATTCAAAAATTGGCTCGAATTTATGAATTTAGCAACAATGTCCCTCCCCGAATACCAAGCCGAAGAAACTCTCTTGCACATCGCGGAGGGAAAACCCCCGCAAACAAAAAAGAAAACCAACCCAAAAAGCGCCCTCGGTTGGGGAATGGGGAAAATCGAAGCAGAAGCTTGTCGATGCTATTGTTTGCTTTAAACGCGACACGACTTTGACACGGCAGCGAGGCATGGTAGAAGAGAGCGAGTAGAGACCACCGAGGGAGGGAAACGGCCTGTAAAAAGCCACTTCGACGTCAACGCGAGGCATCATCGTGGTGGTGCTGGTGCGCTACTGGGTTGGTAGCCACTCGGTGGCCAGAGTACGCCAGTCCAAATTACCCATCCGTTTGCGTTACAACTTTTTGCGGCCCACCCGCCGGAGAAGAGGGAAAGCATCATTCGCCGCGCGACCGTTGAAGCAAAAGTCCCACAAATTTCCACCACCACCACCACCACCAGCTGTTAGACAATTTTCCATTACATCTGGTACTTTTGCTGCTTCTGCTGCTGCTGCTGCTTCACGACTTTTTTGCGTGTCTACAGTTCTGCAGAGGAATGATGGTCTGCAGTGCAAGGGGGTGGAAAAGCTTCCCTTACTTCTCCACCCCTTTCTGCCGAAGTGGGTGCCATTGAACAAACTTTTGGGCGCCAGATCTTCCCGAAAAATGCCGGAATGCCCTCGCCGGGAGCTGCGTGAATGGCGGATCGTCCTTGGGTGGTCCTCGGTTTAAAGATTTTCTTCGTCCTGCTTTCCGTTTTCGTTGTTTAACCTCCACTTCCACTATCTCTTGCCCTCTTGGTTGCTCACTCGCGTACCATTTCCGCCTCACTCGACGATCCGAGTTCTCGACGGTGCCACGGAACACAGGCAGCCCTCAGGGCTTTGTCGGTTCGAAAAAAAGGGCGAATAATGAGGAGAAATGGTATCGCGGCGTTGTTGGTGGAAGGTAACTGGCCCCATGCCGTGGCCTTACTTTCAACACTTGCTCTTTCCGGCACTCGGTTCCGGACACAAGCGGACCAACCGACGGATGGATGAACGGCGGTCGACAAGAGAGTGCATTAAAAATCCACGTCAGGAATAAAATAATCATAAACCCGGTTGGAGTAGAGGAAAGGGGCGAGAACCCAGTTCCAGTTCCCCCCCCCGCGCTCGGGGTCGGCGTCTCTTATGACAAATTAATTACCCCGCGTTTCGTGCGCACCTTCCGCATACAAATCCACGCACCAGCGAACCACCCCCCGAAAAAAAGGTTAGATCTAATTTGCGTCCGGGCGGGACACACGGCGGGACGGGGGGTGGCAGGGTAGAAAGGTGAAAACTCCGAGTTCAACTACCAACAGAGCAAAGGCGCGTTCGGGGCAGGTCTCTCGGTTGGTTTTTTTGTTTGGTCGCGGAAGGGAACGAGGTCCGTGTAAACATAATTCACCACCACCACCCCCTGGACTTGGCAGCCATTTGAGCAGCACCAGCAGATGTCCCAGGGTGCAGGGGTGACCGCTAGGGGTGTGCCTCGGAAATCCCCCCGCGAGATCAGCAGGAGGCTCTCGGTACTTCTCACTTTTCGCGTGTCTGGTACTCGACTCCCGGGACAACACCTTGTTTTCGGTGGCCTCCATTCTTCCTGCTCTTAATGTTCTATGCTTTCCAGGGGCGGAGCGGTAGGGGTGGAAGGGTTCGGGGCCACTAGGGGTCCCCCACGGCCAGCCTGCTGACCGGTGGACCCGCATTTTTCGGCTCGATTCGCTCGATGGCCGTAGATCGTCTCGTGACTCAGTCACGGACCGCTGCTCCCCCCCTTCCAGGCCCCTTCCAGCCCCTTGTCGTCATCCGTCGTGGTTGCTTTGATCGTTCCGCGTGCGGTCCACAAAAATGCGTTGGATTTCGATGCGTCTTTCGAGGTTGCACGCGTGTATGTGTGCTGTGTTGTGTACGGGGTTGGATGGTGTGCGTGCGTACGCGGGGGTGCGCGCGTGTGTTCATTCGCTTGGATCCTTGTCGCTCTCTCTCTCTCTCCGTCGTTCTCGCGAGTTCATTCTCTCTGGCTGAGAAAATGGTTACCAGCACACGGGTGGGCACGGGACGGCCATCTTGGCGCTCGGGCGGCCAGTTTCTCATCGCCGGTCCGTGCTGTCACTACGCCACACGGTCGAGACGGACGACGGATTGCCCGACGGATTCACTGTGCTGCACCACCCGTTTGCGTTGTACCCCTTTTCTGCCCTTTCCCTCTCCCATCACGCCATCATCAAACCGTTCGTGCGTGCGTGCGTGCATGCATGCGTGTGTGTCCGTGTTAGTAGTGCGTTAGTATTCCTTTGGGGTGTCCTGAGTGGGGCGCCTCCGCCGTTCCGAAGGATGCAGCCCGTGTGGTGAGGCGCAGCTTCAAAAGGAAAAGAAGAAGACGCAGAGTGAAAACCGAAAGAAAAGCAAGCGGCGACGGCGACAACCAGTTTCCTGTTCTGTGCTGGAGAAAACGAAGCAAGCTTTGGCTGTTGTTCGGCTGCCAGAGTTCACAGTGTGTGGTGGGTATATTTTTTTGCTGCGGGATGTGATGCTGGGAAGTGGTGTTTTTTTTTTGGGGTGTTTTCAGAAGTGTGCCGTGGGTGTTGTACGTGTGTTTATGCTTCCCCCCGCCCCCGAGTGTGTTCAAGGAGCATAAACTGCCATTCTACGCCGGAGGCTATGTTGTGTGTTGGGGTAGCGGGTTCTCTCGTCTCTTCTCCGTTGAGGCGTTGTTTTATGCATTACGGTTCAGGTGTGTATGTTTATCTGCTGTTGTGTGTGAGCAGTTGCTTGTGGTGTATGTGTGCCGTGTGGTATGTGCGTGGCCAGTTTATGCTCGGATTAAGCAGCTATCGAAGCACACGATGCTGAGGCGGCTTGAACCTGCCAAGGCCTACTGCCTGCTGCTGCTGGTGGTGTGCTGGAGGCAGCAGCAATCGCGTTCGCTTTATTGGGGGTCGCATCCGTTGTAGGCCATCAAGGCAGGTCTAATCTTGTCCGCACGGGTTATCAAATGGTTCGTCGATGTGCAGTGCGGAGAGAAGCATTTGTGTGTTTTGGCAGCGACGGTGCTGAATGTGAAGATCGAAGTCAAAAATAAAGGCCGGAAAGTGATGAAAGCACACAGCGGAAGGTGTGTGAAACGGAATACCGGAAACCGTGAGCAAAGAAAAAGGCACGAAAATCAACGAGCAAACCGATCGAGTGCGTGACCGTGTTGTGTGAGCCCGTTGTGTTCCGTTGGTCAACCCGTTGGAGCTCGCAATTGCTGGCCAACCACACAACAACCGAACGTGAAAAAACCCGAAGGAACAGAGGACGAGACCTCAAACGACGCATCAAAGTTGGCTGAGCTGATGATTACCAATCCTGCAATGCACATTCCTGTCTCTTCTGGTCCTGCTCCATCACACCAAACATCAACGCGAGCGAACGAGACGGAGCGATGCTGCAGACATCTCGTGCAGAGGAAAAAAATGGTTAGTTTCAAATGTCAAAAGCAATCCAAGCGTTCTAGGTTCAAAATAGCATCAACAAAACAACAGGAAAAAACGGGAAAATGCCATCTCCTTCAAATGGATGAACCTCCTGATTTGCTGCGTATTCTTTGGGTCTCGCTTCACCGGGAATCCATTTTCCCATTTCCCCCCAGTACAAACTGTTTTTTAAGCGTTCCCGTAGACATTATTTTCTCTGCATAATTCTATATTCGTCAGAAAAATTCCCTTTTTTCAAGTGGAGCGTTCACTCGATGCCCGACGCCCTGCTCGAGAGAGAGAGCGGAGGAGTTCATCCGGATGCGTTCGCTCGTTTCTCTTCTCTCGCTTCGAAACGCTCTCTTTGCGTGCATAAAGGTGAGAGCGAATTTTCGTCAACCGCGAGAGGGTGAGAGTGCGAAAAAGTGCTATCGGGAGAGAGAAAGCGCAAGGTGTGCGTGCATGCGTGAGAGAAGGATACCGAGAGCGGCCCCAGGCCGCTGTGTGATCGATGAACCCGAGCGAGCGAGCGCACTGCGGGTGCGAGAGCGAGAGCCAGATTCTGATTCAAAGATGGCCATTTTGTTTAGCTAGGGCCCTCCGGTCCCTCCGCTCGTTTTTTTCCCCCACGTCCAACTTTGCGTTTGCTCTCTCTGGGTTGGAAACGTTTTTTTATGTTTCTTTTTGGCCCTTTCCCTCCCACCCCCGCGGTGAGCAGCGGATGGAGCGCGGATGAATGAAAATTGGGGAAAAGATTGATTGTAGGGGCTCAAACAATCGGGAAAGGTAAATGTCTGCCTCTGTGTGTATGTTTGTGTGTTTGTAGAGGATACATTGTTAGAGTTAAGGATGGATGGATGGATTCCGGAGCCCCAAACGCCTGGCAGAAGAGCGCAACTCGTTTGTCTCTGGATCTGAATCGGGATCTGTATTGTGACCTAATACACTTTAAAGGAACATCGTACACAGGACTGCAACTCCGTTGCTATGTTTACAACACATCTAGACTGCGGTGACTTCAATGGATGCTGCAATGTTGTTGAATGTTCCAATTATGCAGCAAACTTCTCGCCTCTATGCTCTCCGAAAAGGCACGATCAACCAGTTAGCGCATCGTTTAGCGCGAGAATTAGATCGAAATGTGTGAAGAGGGTTTTCGGCTCCCCTCTCCAACCTCTCGTGCGTGACGAATCGTCCATACCGTCATCGCAACACGCAATAAAAGCCGCGTGTGATGTGTGCTCCAAAAAATAAAAAAACAACCATCGTGGAGCACCAGAGGTCCCAGTGACAAACTCTCGGTCGTAAATCCATTATTCAGCGTGAACCGGTCCAGTGCGTGCATGTGGCCAGCCACCACGTAATCGCAGCGCGAGATGAAATGTGAAACTTTCGGTGCTTTCGATGCTTTCGGTGTCTGTCAATTAGATACAAAGTACATATTTATGCTGCCGCTACTCTTCTATGCTGCAAGGGAATTGGAAAGGTACTAGGGCAGCAGCAGTGGCAACAGAGTAAAAGGCAATGCTGCTCTCCGTGGCTTCCCAATGAGACCCTCCGGGTACGCCCGACGCCCAGTGCGCAATGCATTCCCCAACTTTCTCAATTCAATCGACGTAGCAGGCGGCGGTTTGAGCTCTTGGTGGTGTAGAGTCTAGGCTGAGCGTTAGGCCTGCTTAGGTTTAGTTGGAAGAAAATGGTTCGAAAGACCTTCTCACTGCGCTGCCACCGACGGTCCAGCACCTTTCACTTTGGGCCTCATCTAAGTCAGGCCCCTCTTTGTGTTGTGTTTGCCCCTCGTAGTACTATAACGGCACCTTTCCTAACTCAACGTTGTGTGTGTTTCCGATTGTCTTGAATCCACGTACAAGAGGAGACGGGCATATGAGGTCGCAGAATGCATGCCAGGAATGCATCGTTTGCTGTGCTCAATCGGAAAGCAAGAGCCACTGTCGTACAGTTGCTCAAAATATTGTAGAAGAGTCTGAAGAGAATCGTCTTATTTTGCTGCTAGTCTCTAGATCGATGTCTAGGCCCCCTCTCCCCTTCTGACAACAAACATCAAAGAAGTCCATGAAAGAATGGCAAAAACCAAGGAGCATAATATTGACCGTAAGCCGTGGCGTCGCGTATTTCAAACATCACTTTGTGTGGGGAAGAAACATCAAAGCACGCCAACAACACCTTTCCGAGCGGAAAGAGAGAGAGGGAAAACGATCAAAAAGAAATCAAAATATACACGAGCGAGGATCAGCGTCCAAGAGCGTTCCGGGGTAGCATAGGAGGGTGTGCGATGGTGAAGGCGGTGCACACATAATGAAAATAGAGGAAATAGATACAGAGTCAACATTAGGTGAGCGAGCATAATATAAACCCACCGCACCCCCCCACCCCCTAGAGCCTTCTCCTGGGGGGGGGGGGGGGATGCGCAGAGGCTTCTTGTGGGTCAAGTGCGAAAAACGCCAACGAAGAAGTGCGAGCTTGAAACTCGCAAACAGCAGAAAGCCAGCGAGCAAGGAATCTCTCATCTAGCGCGTCTCTATATGTGAAGAGTTCAAAACACCTTCTCCTCTTGGTCTCTTGGTCTCTTGCTCTTGGTATTGCTCGGTGCCAGGGATATAAAGGTGAACTCGCACTCGAAGTAGAACGGGAATGCTGCGCAGGTGTGTATGGGTGTGTGTTGTGTAGCAGCAGCAGCAGCAGCAGCAGCACCAGCATCAGAAAGGTGAAATGGATTTATCCACCTTAAAAACCAAGTATGTGTGTGCGGGGTTGCCAAGAGACAAGACGCCTGTGTTGCTCTGTCTGTCTCGGTATTGAACATGTTCTTCTTGGAAACCACTAGCATCTCCCTGGCTCCTGGAGCACCTTTCGGTGGAGCATAAATCTTGCTGCTGAAGGTGGAGAAAGAGAGAGAGAGAGAGAGAGAGAGAGAGAGAGAGAGAGAGAGAGAGAGAGAGAGAGAGAGAGGGAGCAACGGAGCTCTCGCTTGTTTAGCTAAGCGAAGTCCCCACACGCGATGGGGTCGTCTCCTCGTCGCCAAAGGATAAGCGAGCAAAGCAGGAATGCCAAAGATTGTGGCCAGTCTTGACCCAGCTGAGCCAACAAAGAGGCACGAGCGAGATGGAGCACGATGGTGTGAGCGTGAGCGCGAGAGAGAAAGAGAGGTGAGAGGTGCTTGGGATGCTGGGGATCTCGGTGTGGTGTGTTCCTCTTCGGAAACTTGCTTGTCCTCTTCAGCCACCGGAGGAGTTTTGTAGCAAATCTCGTTCCCGGCCGTCGAGAGATGAACCCAAAGTAGAAAAGAGCAAAAGAAAGAAAGAGAGAGAGAGAGAGAGAGAGAGAGAGAGAGAGAGAGAGAGAGAGAGAGAGAGAGAGAGAGAGAGAGAGAGAGAGAGGATGAAATATTCTCCTTCTCTCTACTGGGCATGCTGCAGAGATTCACAAGATTCGTTCAACAACCTCCAACAACCAAGTCCAAGCAACCATCCCAGCATCATCTCTCGGATATAAAGCGAGAGAGCGAGAGAGCTTGCTCACCAACACCACCGTAGCAGCATGATTTGGTGTGTTGGTGGAAATTTCAGGTTTCTTCGTCATCACACCAAGAGCATGATGCTACGGTTGCGGCGAACCAACAACGGCAACGTTGCTCTCTTCTGTCCCTTGCAACGTTGGACTCCTGCTGGATCGAACAAACTGACAGGCAGAAAAGAAGGTCCAAAAGATGGAGCGGAGGTTGCTTGGATTGGAGTGATGGTTGGCTGGCTGGCTGGCTGGCTGGCTGGGATGGAAACCTCGAACCGACCCGACACGCCGATCCACAAAGAGACCTTCGCTTCATGAGCAGAGGACGGGCGGTGGTCGTTACCGGAACGCAAGACGGCGGTGTGGAACACCGATGATGGACCCGCGGGACCAAAGCTGGCATTCCAGCCACAGTTCGAGACCGATCGAGCGAAGATGCAGAAAATAGAGAGGGAAAAAGAAGATCGGGCTGCTGGAGCGCACACCTCGAACGAACCCGGGCCGCGATGACGCGATCTGGCAAAAGGCGAAAGCGCGCCCCCCTAGATGTGTTCTCCAGCCGATCGGACAGTATTTCGTACTTGAAGCTACGCTTTGGACCTCTTCTCCTTCTACTTCTTCGACTTTGTGGGTCTTCTTGTGGAACTCGAGTCTCGAGCGGACGATGTAAGTTGTTTCCACTCGATCACGCGCCTGGGATCGATGTGCAGCTCGCGGAACACCAAGCAATTGGAGAAGTGGGGATGGGTTCACTTCATCGTCATCATCATCATCATCATCATCGATGGTGATCGTGGCGTTCCAATCCAATCGAATCGAAGGAAAGGGAGGAAAAAAGGGGTGAAGGAACATCCCGCTCTCTCGTCGAGGGCTGTGCTCTAAATGAACCAAAGGAGAACGCCGCGATTATTGGACGCGCGCTTAGCAGGCCTAGCAGAGACCTCGAAGGGCCTCTATAGCGCGATTACAGCGCGGTGCGGCGAGATTAAAGAGCGAGGAAAACAGCTTCGGAACTAACGGAACGGGGCGGCGGCAGCAGTATCGGATCCAGCAAATTAATCGCTGGCTATTGTTATTCCGGTGGCCACAACAGTCAGTCAGCATTGGTTTTTTTTTATGGAATTTCCTGCCCCTCCCGTACAGTAACCGTTCCGTATTGTTCCGTGCGATGGAGCGAAGCCGCAGACGACTCTGAACAACGTCTCAAGCAGAAAATTTTAGTTTTAAAATAAAAAATATTTAATGTGTTTGGAGATCTTTTTCTTAGCGAATCAAAAAAAGGCTCACTTTATGCTCTATTTTTTAGAGTGAAACGCATAAAACATAACTGTAATCATAAAAAAAACCATTCGTAATTTCCACAAAATAACTTGCTGGATGCTGCTTCACAAACATACAAACAGTGCACTGCAGTGTAGAGAGCCTGCATCGTCCACAAATGTAAACAAACCTTTTCGTTCAGACTGTCAAAATCGTCAAATCAAGTAGCCCTTCTTCTGCGTCATCGCAACGAAAAATGTCGGCTATGTGTAGAGACTCGCTAAAGGAACTTGCTCGCTACAACAGAGTTGTATTCCGTGTAATACAATCTGCCTCATTTCAGAGCGTCCATCACCAAGAAAGAGGACGTAATTAAATGCAATTAGAACTCGCTCGCTTTCATTTCCCAATCCCTCCCAGTGCGCAGCGAAACGGATAAGGTTCATTTCGTCAAATTATCCTCACATTTCGCGACTTTCGCTCTCTAATCACATTACTACAGGCCCCTCGCTCCCTCCCTCCTTTGTCCCACGCTGAGTGCGTCGGTTGATGACGCGTGAGGGTGTAAATAATGAAAAGCGAGCTGCAGCTCATGATGATGATGATGACTGACTGGGGGCTGTTATGATATCGCTACGACCTTGAGAGAAGGACATCCTTTTTTCGGCTACACGGGGGGAACGGTCACACAGCGCAGAACACAGAAGCACAACGTTCTGTGGCTGATAAGGCAAATTTAATCATTTCGTAGCAATTGCCCCCTCGACGGTGACTCGATTACACAGTGAATGAACGAACAGTGGCTTGCAAATGATGGCCACGTGATACTTCTGGCAGTTAATTGAATTGTTGTATCGCACTCGCGCACAAATATTAGCTTTCGACGACATTTCCAATGCGAAAAGAGAGAACGAAAGAGATCAGAGATCAACGTGCAGAGATTGGTGCTGTGCCTGGTCGCTTGGCCAGGTGCCTCTTTCGCTTGTGTTTCCAATTACGCCAAACAATTGATTTAAATCGATCGATTGCGCCCAGATTGCTCCTCGCGCAATGGTCGCGCAATGTTTGGCCTGCTACGAAACGTTGCGAAACGCAACGCAGAGTGCCACAAACGACCGGATCAGAGGTCCAGTTTCTCGGGTTCGAACGATAAATGGACTATCGAATTGGCCATCCATTTCCTTTTCCATTCCATTGGCGACGTTCCTGTTCTCTGCGCGCGGGGTGCGCTCGTTCGTTCGCTCGCTACGCTTAAGCCAATATATTTCATTCTTTTCTACATTAACGCTCCACCATCCGCGTTTCCTCTCCTCTTCTTCGGTTCCGGCCACCGACTCCATCTTGACAAATGGCCGGTGGAACGTTCCCCCGGTGTGTTCCGCAGCTCCAAAAGGAAGAGGATCCGGTGGTCCTTCTTTTTTCCGAACCGAAAGTCCGCTAGTGGTGTGTTCCCTCCAGGCTGTCGTGATTTATGATGTCACGTCGATAGACGACAATTTTGCTGTTCCCCCCTCCAAGGAGTGGAGGGGAAGAGGGACGAGATAGCACGGTGACATCATCTTATCGATGCATGATGCATTTCTGATGGCATTCACCAGCAGCAGCAGTGCTACTACCTCGAACCAGTGAGTCTCGAGGACAATTTGCCATCAAACCGCGAGAGAGAGAGAGAGAGAGCGCGCGAGGGACATTCCTGGCCCCGTGGTATCCGTTCAATAGTGTCCTTTTGAGTCGCTTTCCCCCCGCTTCCCTATCTTTTTCTTCCACTGTCCCCCTGTCTGTGCTTGCGTTAAGGGGATGAATTTCAATGACGAACGAAACCAGAACGAATAAGAATAGCGAGGAGTGTGTATTCTAGCGACAAACTATACCCCCGAGAGGGTGGAGGGTGGTGATCGGGTGGTGGTGGATCGGCACGTGCACCCAGTGGCCACTGTGTCTGCACATCTTGCTAGTTCTCTTTCCTTTTGACATTTATGGACGAGCAAGACAGAGAGGAAAAGGATACTTGGATGGTGGAGGAAACATTAGCGAACGAAACGCCACACAGACAGGCCCCGGGAGGGGGGGGGGGGGGTGGTTGGAGCATGCCTTTGAGCATCATGGAGTGAAGCATAAAAGAGAGAACAGAATGGGAGCACTCTACCACGCAAGGGGTGGCAGATGAACGGGGGGGGGGGGGGGGGGGGGGGATGAAGTGTTTTAGAAAGGGAGAACGAAACTAAGAGCCTCCAAGGGAGAGAGAGGGAGAGAGAGAGAGAGAGAGAGAGAGAGAGAGAGAGAGAGAGAGAGAGAGAGAGAGAAAGGAGAGCAAAAGTAGTATATAGTAGACCGCCAGTCGAGCGCCAACACCATCCCTTCGCTGACACTTTAGCAAGTAAGTGTTCTCCCCCGCCCATTCCCCCACCCTTTTATCATAAAAAAGGGGAGTTTGCGGGGGGGATGATGATGTTGATGAAAAGCGAAATATTGAAAGAACTGCCGGCAGCAGCAGTCGGTTGGTAACAGCAAATCGTCTCTCTTTTCGAAGAAAGCAGAAGCAGCGACAAGGCGACGACGATGACAGCGATGTCGATGAAGCTCTTCTGCTTGTCAGAGGGTGGTGAGTGAAGAAAGTCCTTCTCAGTCCGGGGCGAACCGACGCGGCAAAGTTTAGAAATGATTCGCATAATATGCTGCTCCCTCCTGTACACGACGACGAAGTCCTTGTGCGCCGCGTCCGTCGTCGTCGTGCGCGGATGAAAAGTTTCTCATTTATAACCCCCCCCCCCCCTGGCCACTGCATCGCTCCCTTCCTCGCTGCCACAGCAGAATGTTGTCCCTCTCTGGCACCGGGGAGGTATTTTTATCCTTTTTTTTATCTCGAGTTCGCTAGAAGGACACATCCTCCCCTTGTCTGTGGTATCTGTGAGGATGAGCTGAAGGTGACTCATCCCCCACCAGACCAACAAAACCGTTTTTCCCCGTGCTGTTCCATTGCGCGAATCCTTGTGCCAGCGGGGGGTGGTGATGTTGAGCGTGCGCTTGGGCCTCCACCTCCTGCTCTGGGCTGTTGAATTATGGAATTATTTATGTATCATCAGTAGGCAGCATATATAGAGGGGAATGGTGTCGTGTAGGATGAGGCGAACGCCTCTTCAAAAGGACCAGAAGAGAGATCCACCCGGCACGCATCCACCCGGTGGCCACGGAACGGACGCTCGTGTTCCTTGTCTATTCCCGCCCAGTAATCCTTTGCGATTGTCCCCTGTTCCCAGTGCCACTGTCTGCAACTGTATCTGTATGTGTTCCTCGAGGGGGTGGTTGTTGCCGCCAGAACCCACACACCCACTCACAGCAGCAGGATTGGGATTTATGTGCCTGGATGAATGGATGGCGCTTCTCGCGCTGCTGACGCAAACAAACGCCGCCACCCAATGGAACGGATTCCGATTCCGTTCCCGGGGGTTAATTGTTTGAATTAAAATTTAATTGTGCCCTTTCTCTTGTCGCTGTCTCTCTCACTCTCTCTGTCAAAGGGTGGAAAAAGGGGTGTTCGGCTCAGGAACGCAGCTGAGAAAGCACCCACCAGGCGCTCTGACGCTTATCTGCATTCCATTAGATCAAACGCAATTTAGAGCATCGTAAAGCAATCAATTATACAAAGCAAGGAAATATAATTAAGTTTTGGAAGGAAAATGGGGGGAACACACCCTCGAGCACACTTGGTCGCTCGCTCTCTCTCTCTGTCTCTTTTCGTGGTGGAAATGAAGCGACAAAGTGAGACGTTTTATCGTACGCGGCAGCTGCGTTGCGCCTTCCACCATTTTCCGGGCATCGCCTTCTACGCTTTTTTTATAGCGTTCTACCATAAATGTAGAGCCGTCAGGGGGCTCTCAGGGGGCTCTATCATGCAATTCGTGGCAAGTCGACTACGGCACACGCGAGTGAGCCTCTAAAAACCAAATCAAATGGAGTTAAATCATAAGCGGAGTACGTGACGTATTTAGTTTTATTTCTTATTTTTTGGTAGCTTTCCTGATGTCAAACCGGAGTTTAATGTGGTTTTATTTAAAGAAAAAAACCTTAACATTGTGATAAAAGTGCTTAAAAGTGTGAAGCTATAACAAATACAATTTTTCATATAATGAATCGTGGTTTATTTAAATGAAATCACAAGCTTTTAAAGTAAAACAGGTTAAAAAATCCAGTCACACAGCCTACACCACTCGAAAAACAGCAAAATTAACAATACACACCAGTTACACTACTCATAACAAAACAAAACTAATGAGGAGAAACAGAGCTGAACCCATTTGTAAACATGTTGTCTATGTTACATGTATTACACTCAAAATATACGTAATTTCACGAAAAAAAAACAAGCTTTTAAACTGCGCGACAGCTAGTACAATACTTGTCGTGAGCCGTCATGCTATCATATAGAATTTAACGTTAGTCGACTCTAATCGAATTGCAGAATAGGACCCTATTTCATCTACCACGGAACGGCACTCCGGGAGTGTGCACTAGAATTTGCCGGCCGTTCAGACTCAGAGAGAGAGAGCCAGCAAGACTTCTGGTCTGTTGTCCCCGGTCTGTGGCTCGCAGTGCCGAAGAGTTCTGTGGAGCGCAAAGAGCGCTTCATCAGCTAGAATAACACACCGCGGCCGCGGCCAACGCCAAATAATAATAACAATAACAATAACAATGATTGGATGAATAATAGGACAGACATCACCGCCACAGCCGTTCATCCTTTTCCCTCTCGTGGGGTGCCGATGGGAAATGCGATAATGCGCGGTCAGCAAAGAAGTGCCGAAGCATCACCTTCTGCATGGCATCTGTGCATGTGTGCGTTGCTTGTGGTGACTCTTCAGAAATGTTGCTTCAAGAGAAGAGGTCCAGGGAAGGGATGCTTTGCTGCTGTGTCACAATCTAGCGCGCTCTAGAGGTCCCCCCCAGTTCCTCCTGTCTCTTCGTCATCATCATCATGATCATCATCGTGATCATCAAGCTGGTGCTGGTACTCATACAGACACACTATTATCTGCACGCTATGTGCATCCATTCGTTTCTGGTTTGTTACTGCGTCCCGTTTTTGGTCAGCGAGCGATGCTCTTGCGATGCAGAGGGGGCCCCACGAGAAGAAGGGGTCAAGCATCATCATCACTGGATGGAACGGAACGGAACGGACGCACTAAAAGCCCTGTTTGGTGTGTGCAGCAAAACATAAAAAAGCACACATACAGACTGCGATCAGAGCTCCCTCGCGAGAACGCCGCGAGCCAGAGCATTATCGTGCTATAACCCAAGAGTCCCAGGACCAGCCCCAATCTCTAGCTCCCTCCCTCCGAGCCAACGATGGATGAGTTGAACGAATTTTCCTGTTTTTCTCTCCACTTTTAGTCCGCGCTTCTCGTTCCTTTCGAATTCTTGCTCTTGCAACCAACTCTTGTCTTCTTTCCACTTCGGTTTGGTGTCTTGTGCGCTTGAGGAACGGTGGAGGTGGAGGTTCTTCTCTTTGGTTCCTTCGTGTTTCTTCCTCCTCCTTCACTCACTTCGTTCGTTCCATCGCAACTTTAGTGAGCGGAGTAGAAGAAGTTGAAACCAGGAAACGGACGGTGGTGGGGGGGGGCGATTTAATGTTCGAATCGAATCGGGAACACAAACTTGCGCTGGCTCTCGAAAAGCGAGCGCTGGCCCTGGCCAAGAACGGGTTTTTGAGGTTCGCTTTGCTTCGTGGGGACTTCTTCTTTTTCCTCTCCGTGATATTTTGGTATTTTCTTTCGAGTTTTCTCTGTGTTTTTTTGTTGTTGTTGTTCTTTCGTGGGATTCCTTCCATTTTCGCTGCGGCCCTGGCTGTGACCATGAGTTGCGCGAGTTCATTAGTGAGACACACGATCCAGGGGGGAGTGTCGAGGACAAAGACAAAGAAGAATCCACTGGTTGCGCTGCGCTGGAAAGATGCGACCTTTTCTATCAGTGGATGTGCCTCAGGAGGCTCGCATTCTCTCTAACGTTCGCCTAACACTTGGGACACTATCGCGGACAATATAGAGGAATAGAGGGAAACACTAGTCATGACGCAACTGGTGGAGCTTTTGGGCCTGTCTGGACAATATGATCTTTCGAGAATCCCATCATTATCACTCTGGGAAAAGACACACCAAGGGGGAAGACGTATTGCGCTTCCTTTTTTGTGGGTCGATTTTGACGTTTCGCTTATCTCTGGGACGCACTTTGTTCTCACTGCAACTGCACGAACAAACCGACAAAAAAATGCACAATGCATGTTTGGAAGGAACTGAGAGAAAAAACGAGAAAATTATTTCAAATATTTACATTCTCGCTAATAGGGCGCCCCGTTCCTTCCCGTTTTCAAACCATTTTACCGGTCCGGTTCCATTCCGTTGCCGCTCAGGGCGGATATCATTAACGAAATCGTTGGCTGATGATGATCGAGAGAGGGAGCGCGGAGGACCAAGGACCTCTTCGCTCGCGGTCCGCGTCCCAAAACGTTTTATTTTTTTTTGTTGTTTTTATTTTGAAACAATTTCCATAATCAATTTACCCTGTAGGGGAGCCCTCGCTGGCCAACAGACAGACACAAACACATGCAGCGTTGCAATGTGGTTTTCACGTCGTCTTCCTTTTGCCGTGCGTTCTTTCATCCCCAGGTTTGTGTTCCGTTTTTTTTCTCTCTGTTTTGTTTCCATCTAGTCGTCCACTGTTCCCCGCGCCGTTTGAAAAGTGGCAGCAAAATGGTTCAATTTATAATAATTTATAGTAACCCTGTTGCCCAGGGTTCCAGCGCGCGCCTGCCCTGTATTGCATTCGAGTTCACGTCGTCATTCCCGCCCGCCAAGCCAGGTTAATAATGAGCATATGTTGTTGGCTGTGTTGGCTGGAATTGTCCCCATTGGTGGTGTCCCAGTACAACGCAGAGGCTCGCCTTCGCTTCGGTGATAAGATATGGGGAGCGCATAATGCGCGATTGGAACGAATGGCGAGGGATGATGGTGGTGGGCAGGTTCTCTGGACTTTATTTTTCACCATAAATTATCGCACTCACGCTGAGCCCCATCACGGAAAATGGAAGGACGACGTTCCCCATGACTGGCGGGGGGGCTGTACGGTGGAATGCTTCTCATTGCCACGGATTATGGCAGGACCCGAGATCATCGAGCGAGCGATGAGCTGCTGCTGGTGCTCTATTTGCTGCTCCCCAAACAAAACCCAGTATTATCCTTCGTTTCGTATTATCCCCCAGGTGCCTGTGTGCTTGTGTGTCCAGTCCCCAGGAGCTCATTGTTCCTTTTTTATTTTTTTTTATTTTTTATTTTTGGGAGTAATTTTCGGTCCACACAAATGAATAATTGGGACGCATTATTTTTTACCCATAATTTATGCGCCAGGTTCTTATTGCTCGTTGGGGGTTCCCGGCGAGAGAGTGTCAAGTGGGAAATCAACAAAACCGTCCGTGGAGGATGTCCGTGTCCACCCTTGGCCAGTGCGACGGCGGGGAAGTGGTGGTGGTGGTGCTTTTGCTTTTATTTGCTTTCCAGCGCATTAACCTCAGCTGCGTGTTCTGCTCCTTGCTGGTTCTTGCCGAAAAAAGCACCACGAATCGCCAGGATTTCGACGGAGCAGCAGCAGCAGCAGCAGCAGTGGCTCCCATTATTTGCGAGCTCAAACCGTTTATTATCTTGGAATGATTTAGGTGAACGATAAATAACCAAGCAGTTACCACATGGCAGAGAAGACGTCGTGGACGACTCTCTCGCCTTCAAGAAGCAGAATGCGACACACCTAAAAAGAAAAAAAAGCACCTTCTGTTCTGCGTTATGCGCTATGCTTTTGAAACATAATCGCAAACCAAATTCTTGCTCTAAAATTAACCCAACTAGAGGGAGAGAGAACTACAAAACCGGGGGGGGGGGGGGGGGGGGGGAATTACAACAGTTTCGATTCCCTCTTTTACGATACACCTTGGGGGACTACACCGGTCGTTAAATGGCGGAGAGACACTACCGCCATGGAATAATGCGCGTTCGAGAGTGTGCGCAACCCGATACACACCGTACCGTTTGCCGGTTACATGCTAAATCCCATGTTTCTCTTGCTTGGTTCCTTGTAAATGCAAACCTATTAAGCACTTCACGTCTTTCCCTTTATGTTCCTGCGATCCCGGGGCGGGGAGAATGGAGAGAATCCTTACAATCGCCTGGCCTGCTGCTAATGTGTCGTTTGCACAACACTCCCTTTTAACCAGCCAATGGCCGCCTGGCTGTGTATCGGGAAAACCAACAACTCATTTTCGCGATGTCGAGCTTCCGAAATTGTGCAAAAATCCCCATGGAGGAGGAAACTGTTTCCCTAATAAAAAAGCACGAAGTAAAGCCAAAAGTAAAACCCTCTCGAACCGTATTTTTACTCAGACGGAAAATTTTCGCTGACGCAAAAAAACGAGCTACTTTGTTATTTTGACAGTTTGAAGGAAAAGAATTTGTTTACAGTGTTTACTACAGTGCAGTGGTGTATGTTTGTGGTGCAGGAAAGAGCACCTTATTTTGTGGAAATAATGTATGTTTTATGTAAATAAAATGTATGGTTTGTAGAGATTTCAATGTAGAAAATAGAACTAACTCGAGCTATTTTCGATTCGCCAAGAAATGGGCCTCACACAACATAAGTATTTTTTTTAATGTGCAGATGTTTCATTGCGCTACGAAAATTTCCCTAGCGCCACGTACATTTTCTGCTGATGTAAAAAAAACCACCCAAAGAGGAGGTGCTGCTTACGTCGTTCATTCGGTGGTGTGTCCCTTTCCTTTTCACTCCCCAAAAAATGCAAATAACCAACCACAAACACCGCGCACAACACGCGCGCATTGGGTATCGAGTATCCATT
The DNA here is from genome assembly GCF_943734665.1 of Anopheles aquasalis. Lineage (NCBI taxonomy): Eukaryota > Metazoa > Arthropoda > Insecta > Diptera > Culicidae > Anopheles > Anopheles aquasalis. Next base: position 23,580,180 of record NC_064878.1, read on the forward strand.
TTCCGTGGAAATTAATTTTCTCTTCCATAACGATACCTACCACCCTTCTCTATGTGACGTACGTTACGTGATGATGGAGCCCATCGTGTGAGCTGCCTGAGATCATCACACAACGATGTGCGCTGCCACCCATCAGGTGAAGGTGCCGTTGGTGATGGTTCCCTACGAGCCAGCCCCGGTTGTCCACCGACATTGAAACACCGATAGGGGCCTTTCCATCACCATGATCGCCATCATCATCATCATCGAACGCTAATGCTGTTGCCTGTCTGGTGGTGAGCCAAAGGTCCAGCAGAGAAGGAAGTGGATGGAATGAAGCAGAGAAAGAGAGAGCCCTGGACATCACCGCAACGAGGAGACGAGATAGAAAAAAGACAGGAAAAAAGTGGAAAGTACAAACCCTCCTCCGTGCCGGGTCTCCATTTTCTTCCTCCGCTGAAGTTTCAATCAATCCGCGCGCGCGCTCGCTCGCGCGTCCATTTGCATTTATATCGGCCTCGAGCGGGCCGGGCTCTGTTGGTGCTGGTGGTCTCTCCGATTACCATAGTTATGAGTTTTTAATTATCCTCCCCACCTCTTCCCCTTTACTGTGGTCCCTGTTGGTCGTCTTGGACCAATATGTTTAATGTTGCGGCTCATTTCCTTCTCCTTCATCTCATCAGCGGCGATCATCATCATCGGCCTGCTTCAGTGTGACCAATCGCTGATTCATGTTGTTGGTTGCTTGCAGGCGGCGAAAACGCGATAAGAAGAATGTTGCATGAGAAGTGCATACAGAGTATCTTCCTCTCCCTTTCTCTCTTTCTCTCTAATCCTTATTCTTCCTTCACAAGGTTGCCTGTATGCTGCTCCAGCGTAGCTCTATCGCTGCCTGCTTGCAAGTCAATGCGAAAGACGATCAACAAGAAAGGAACGAAGGAAGGTCGGCAGCAAGCAAGAACCGAAAAAAAAAAATACCTGAAGCTTGGACGTAGAGTCTAACAAATTGGCAAAAAAGGAGCGATCGTAGACGAATTCCAGCTGCCTATGCTGCTCGCATCCGTCCCTCTAAAAACCCACAGCGTGTGTGCTGTTCATTGGCCAGTGAATTTGGGTTTCCTTTTTGAGGCCCCTTCCGGGATCCCGGAGTCACAAAAAGAAAAGGACACGGATTGGTACCCAGACCGTTCGTGTGTATTTTCGACATCCCTGGCTGGTTTCGGTCACTAACTAACCTTCAATTCAGTTCCCGGGGACCACTATACCCCACGCCATTGTTGTGCTGCGCTTCGGAATCGAATTCTTCTCCGAACCTTTTCGGCTCTCTATCTCTCGCTGTGTCCTTTCTTTTTCACCGTTCCCCCTTCTAGGTTGCTGCACAGGTATTTCCTTGTGGTGAAGGTGAAGTGAAAAATTACCTCAACTGAGCAAGCGAAT
>NC_064878.1:23584095-23604095 GCF_943734665.1 Anopheles aquasalis
GTCGATTGAAGTTTTAGAAAATTTAGAAACGGGAAGTGAATGAATTGAATTTGTTCATTTGTTGTGTTGGAGTGGCACCAGCGGACGTCGTTGGATAGAAAGGGGGCGCTGGGGGGGGGGGGGGTTAGTTTGATGTTGGAAGGGGGTCATTAGTTACAACGATCGCCGCTGGGTTGGTGCAATTGAAAGGAAGCGTTCCCAGAAGAGCATAATGAATCAACTCGAATGAGTATTGCTATATTGGCAATTGCTCAAAAATTTCATTGATTTATAAATGTCTTTTCTGTCTTCTAAAGTGCTTCTTAAAGCATCAATAACTTGCTGTTTTTTTTGGTTAACTTGTAATTGTCGGAAAAATGGGAAAAATTCAAGGAAACATTTTACATAACTCCTGGAATTCTGAATCTTCAACTCTATACTCTTCTTTTGATTATAATCATCTTTTTTATTGTTTTCATGAAAAACATGTTTTAAGAAACGATAGAAAAATGAATAAAGTTGAAATTAACAATAGAAAAAGCATTTAAGCATCACGGAGAAACATTTTTTCAGAGCTTTTTGATATGCTAAAAGGTAGAAGCATTTACTGGATACCTAAGGTAGTATTTTGCTTATTTTGAGATAAAAAAAATATCAGAATATTGGGAGAAATTGTCTGAAATCTTTTATTCCGTTATCTACATTACAAAAGAAACAAGATAGTAGCATAGCAGTTTAAAGCAAGAGAAAACCGGATATCTACAGAATAGATTTGATCCTCAAAGAGCATTCTTATGATATCTAAAAAAGGTACACTTCAGTTATCGAAACAATTATTCATAATTCTCGGAAGATGCTACTCAAGATTCTAACAAAGCCTTTATATTTATCTCGAGGGAAACAATTCAACAACTCAGAGAATCAAATTGTTTACCGATCGCGATTTGGACCAGGATATCCTGAAAATACTTCCTTACATCCCATGGAATAATTTGACAACCAGGAAAATCATTACTAAAACCATGAAGCGTGTTTTAATAACCAAGCGCCACTCCTCAACGCCTTGGATCAGCAAAAACGGAAGCAACACTTTGACAAATGGTGTCTCAACTTTCTACAAATACCAGGACACCACCACGAACTGCGTTGGCATTAGCAGGAAAAGCAGCGAGCTACGCAAGATCGTGTTTAGATTCTGGAAAAGCATTAAAACCAATCCCATCCAGCCCGGCAAATCGACGACCCTGTGTGTTGTTTTAGGTCAGTAAAGTTGAATTCAAGTTTTACAACACAACACTGGCCGCGGCGCGAGTCCAGGCGCAAGAACTGGCCAGGGCCTCAGGTGGTGGAATGTGGAACCGAACTCTAGTGCGCCGGTGCGCCTTGAGGAGCTTCTGCGAAGAGCCAATTGGCACCGGAATCGGTTGGCAGCAAGTTTTAGCAACATTTGTGCCACGGTGCGCTGAAGGTGGTGCCCGGAGCGCCCGGAGTAAAGTAAATACACATCTACACGATGGTACGAGCTGCTGCTGCTCACTCGCAGGACTCGCGGACTCGCTGACTCCACCAAATCGGGCCCACTGGGCGCGCACCGGTCCCAGCAGAACTTTTAGCAGAGCAAACCTCTCCAACCCGCCCATCGCGCCACCATTTCTGTGAACGGTAAAGTTTTGGATCGTTCAAGTCTTTCACTCTCCAGAAGGAGAAGGCTGCTCCAGCACCTTTCTCTTACTTCTTGGTCTACGGCTGGTGGACAGGAAATTTGGTTCGCAAACTACTACTGCCTGGCTGCCAGCTCGCGAACACGCGTAGTAGGAAAACGAAGGAAAAACTAATGCTAAAGTGAATGTAAATGCATAATTAATTCCAAACGTTTCTTGGGCGAGAGGAGACTCAGCACTAGCAGAGGCAGCTATATCCCAGCCGCCCTTAAGCCCTTCTTTCTGGCTCGTCGTTGGTGGTTTGGGGAGAAAAAGGGTGGAAAAGTTGGTCACGAGATTAAAAAGAATAAATTTAACTATTTTACCTTTTCGAGCCAACCCCTGCGAGGGTGCCAGTCAGCGAGTCAGCAAGCGAGCCAGCTAAATGAACCGCCACTGAGCTCGCATTCGTTTAGCATAACATGCGCCGAGGGTTAGTTAGTGTTTAGCAACAACCTTCGCACGCAATCGCGGTGGTGTGTTGGTGAAGTTTTCTCACCATTTTCTAAAGTAACTTTGCCTTTAACTTTAGCTCCTTCTTTTTGTTGTGTTTCTGTCGCTCATGCTGGTGCTGGTTCAGCATATTAGTAAGCAGCAAAAAAAGAAGAAAAAAAACGGAAGCATCGGAAACACCATCCAACGGATTTGTTGGAACAAAATGTCTTCTTGGTCTTTGTCGCCGTCTTCAGCAGCAGCAACAGCAGCAAAGGCGAAGCGACGTTGTCGCGTCCAGTGTGTGTCCGGTGCTGGGAGAAATAGATTTACGGTTTCCGCGCCGTGTCGCGCCGTGAGGTGGAAAAATATAAATTATCCGCGCTCACACCTTCCAAACACCCTGGCTGTGGTGTGTGCCATATGGATCTGTCGGGTGGGGGGGGTTTTGGGCATTGGGTTGGGCTCTTCCGGTGACGGCTCGAAAGTTCCGAAAGCGAAAGAAGCGTGCCTGTTGGATGGTGGTGGAACAATGGACAACGTGAAAAAGACCACAAGACCTGCGCCGGATTGATTGATGTCCGGAAAGTTTTGTCCAGCCCCAACTACCCTCCCACTAACTGCTACTAATGAACAAAATGGTTCAAGAAGAGGAAGCTGCAGAGCTCCTTCACATCGTGATGAATCCCGGGGACAGCAGCGAGAAGGAGCGCGCGAAAAGAGTTCCACGACTGCTGGATTCCGGATCACGATCTTCCGAACTTTCAGGAGGACCAGCATGATGTCCGTGACCGACCGGCCAAGGCACGGAACGATTTGTGGTGGTGCGAACGGTAATTAAGAATCTTCCATGGAACATTTCTTGGCGCTTTTGTCGTATTCGTGTGTGTCCGGACTAATTCGAGAGGCGGGAAAACCATAATGATACGCTTAAGTGTCTATTTCCTTTTTACTTCTTCGCGATTCTTGCTGTGAGTTATCGTTGGACATCCTCCTAAGGATCCTTGATGTGATACAGAAGTTGTACAAAGCGGCGACGATCGCAAATGATCTTCAATCTCAATCATCTCCATAATAAAAAACCGACACATCAGCAGCACGATCGTGGCGGATATTATTTATTTAAATCACAAACAAAATCTTGTCACGTATTCGTTCCGCTCCACTTCCTCTGGCGATGCGTTAGTTACGCAATGGACGCAGCGGACCACCAAAGTCCCCTGTTGGCCATCAAAATGCTAATACACGCCACGATCACGATCGTCGTTCGTTTTTTTTCTTCTTCTTCTATTTTCCTGTCCTTCCAAAAAAGCGCGCCGAGTAATTAAAACACAAAATTGGACAGTTCCCCCCTAGGAGAATCAAGCGAGCGAGCGCGCTCGCGCACGCACATGTGTTTCGCTTGGTTTATGATGACCGGAACAATAATAATATTTTATGTTTTATCGCACAAGCTCTTCCCCTCTTCCTTTCTCTCATCTGATGTCGTGTCATCTGATGGTGAGCACTGGCGAGAGATAATTTACGATCGAAATCGACCGTCGATCGGTGAAGGAAGAACTGTGGACCAAAAAAATAAAAAAATAAAAAGAGTTTGGAAATTCGAAATGCGTCGAAACAACAACACTCTCGATCGTTGTCAACCCTCTCCTCCATGGCGCGGGGGTGGACTTTATGGATTTTTGTGGATGTAACTTTTAATATCTCCATCCAGCCATCCAATTCCCTCCTCTTGGTCGTCGTGGAACAAGGCGGTCATATGGTGTGATCCCGAACTTCTCGTGTCCATATTCCCTCCAGATTTTCCAGAGCGCAAATCGGTGCCCGGGAATGTGAGTAGAGTATTTATGAGCCACAGGGGAGGAGCAGGACCACAACCACCATGGCGGCTGCTCGATGTCGTCGTTGTTCGCGCCTCAACAGAAAGAGTCGATCGAACTGTTCTCTGCTGCCCAGTTCCGAGCTCTGATGGATGATGGAGAACCCAGTTTTTGGTCGAAGTTTTGTTCCCGGGAGGGACGTGATCGTCGCCGCGACCGTTGTCACTAGACCCAAGAGTTTGTTCATTTATTAGCCATTTTTACGACTCGCAACGCGCGTAGTTCTCGGTTCCATATGTGCCACAGTCTTTTGAGGTGCTTGAAGAATCAATTGCGAATTGCTGCGTCGATGGCGCACGGTGATGATGGTTAAGGGGTGTAGAACTGGGAATACTAAACCCACCCCGTTGTTGGTATGTTCCACAGCACCGCTACCATCATCATTATCCTCCTCCTTCCCCCCTTTCTGCTGGTAATAAAGTAATTAACTAACCGAAGAGAAGGAAAGGAGTTCCTTTGCGGGATTTTCGGCGGAGAACCCTTCTGCTTGTGGTCCTCGTCATGCACGAGTTGTGTTGCGGTTTTGCATCTTTCGCAGCAACCATCGCCGCCGCCGCCGCCAGTACGTGGGCGCGAACTGTGCGCCTTTATGATGACAGATTTGCTATGCGGTGCGGTCCCCGGTTTCGGCAGCGAGAGGGTGGTCCTCTCGTGTTCCCGTGGGGCCAACTAATTAACTGGAAGAAAACTCATCTCGCGAGCCTCGTCTGTGAGTCGGACACGCGCGCGTGGTCGTCGTCGTGGTTGGTTTCAATTTCGCTTCGCCTGTCATCCAATCCAAGCGACGACTGCGAAGAAGAAGTTTGATGTCAATATCAAAGGCACAATATTCCGCAACAAACACATTCACAGAGACAGTCACATATTGCCCCGGAAGAGAAGAAGTCGCGCGGTGATCATAATTATTCCCACACGACCACACGCACCGATGATGGATGTTAAGGGGGGTGGGGCGCCAAGCAGCCAACACCGAGAGATAGCGGCACCGCAAATACATCATTATGCTTCTGCCGCTCCGGAACCGGAGCGAGTAATGTGAGTGTCTCTTGCAGGCGCTCTTTGGTTATAATTGGACGTCGGAACGTCGTCGTGTTTTCTCGCTTTATGATGCTGTTGGCTGCATTTGTGACCTCTGGTTTGGCCTTTCTCGGGCGCTCGGGGCAAGAACGATTTCTTGAGCTGAACGATTAAGGAGTCTTCTGTACAGCAACAATTATCCGCCACGCGAATACCATTCCACAGCCTTCTTCTCCGAAATACTGCGTGGCTGCTGCGCTGTCACTTGCAGTAGCGCTCCCTCAGGGCCTGCTCTGTAATTAAACCTCACTGGAAATCGACATCTCAGACAGATGGTGTGGAGATGCTGTACTCACCGCCCGGGTTTGACACCGCTACAGCATTCGTTAATTAACCTTTTGTGTTGTTGGCTACCGGCGTTACAACGAGGAACCGAACTCACTCGTCGCCCCTTTCGTTTGTCAAAGTCAAATCGTGAGTGCGTACCACAGGAGTGTGTGCGAGGCTGTTGACACCTTCAATCATCAACTCACCGGTGACGACGACGACGACGACACTGGCAACCCTATATCGATACACGGTACCACCGACACGATAAACAACTTTAGTTTACAATTTGGATTGGAAACCGAGCACCACCGAGCAGCAGAGGAGAAGACAAACAAACACTCCACCAACCAAAAACCCTTCTTAACCTCCCTCTGCTCAGCCAACCGTGTTGAAGCCCCTTGGTTCCCCGGGTTTTGTTATCCTTTGTTCTGCACCAACGCTCACGACAACGACGACATCGACGACGCCGACGACGACGCCGACGACGACGATGAAACTTTATTGAAAGAAGGATTTTATCGCTCCGAAAGCGCAAAGGTTGCTTTGTTCCCGCACTCTTTCGCTCTCCCTGTGCGCTTTTTCCAATAAATTTTCGCTCGATTCGGATCGGCAGCAAGCGTTTTTGCATACTTCGAGGCGCTCGTTCGAAAAATCGATCCCCATTCCGTTCAATGAACCCCGAGGGCCGCAGCATGATTTCCCAGGGTGCGTGTTGTGCGCTGGGAAGAGAAAAGGCGGTTAGGAAAATTGTGTTCTGCAAAGTTTAATGCACTGTGAGGTGGTGGTAGGATGCACAGCAATCGTTCATCGTCCTCGACGCTGTCGTCCCTTTCTCAGGACGACAACTCCAAGGTGACGATGGACTCCACCAGTGTCTCCCTGAAAGGAAAAAAAGGTTGTCTTCGCGATAGAAAATGCGAGCAAACACAGCCACCTCGAACATTGTGTTTACTTCACGCACGATCGGATCATCACGACGCTGGTGGGGAATGCTTGGTGGATTGGCCGTTGGATGAACTTTCGCCTCTCGCTAAACCCCTTTTTGGCCGCTTGCTGTATGTGTTGGTGTGTCTGTATGGCAGCGCAGGTCCCGTCCATGCCAGGCCAAGCCAGAGACCACCACCAGATCGAATCCATAAACCCGGAGATCGTAAAACTGGAGCAATTGGCGAGAATATTAGCTTACCACCCTCCCGCTCTCGCAGGCGCTTCCAGTGAAAGCACCGCGAACCGAAAATGACCGCAAAAACCCACCGCACAACATTACTTCCCTTCAGTGGTCCTGGCCCGGCTGCTGGTCGATTCCAATATCCAAGCGGAGGAACGACGGGAACGATTGCGTTTAACTTTGCTGTAAAAGTTAATCGATCATTAAATCGGTAGCGGTGCGCAATGGGGATGATGAATCCACGGGAGCACACCAGCACCGTTCGTGTGGTCCACGTCCATGGCTTCTACTGTGGATTCGGTTGGTGGTTTAGTGGACAGTTGTTAAACCTCTGCTCCCACCATCACCTCAGCTATTTTCGTTCTGTTCCATGCCCGTAAAAAGCCTCGAATGCCAGTTAATTAAAAGCAAAACCACAAACGTACACACGCGCACACACAGAGTGGCAGCCAGTGGCCACAATCCGGGCCGCGTTCCACGCGGAACATTGATTTGTTGATGTTGTTGCACTCGCCTCGCCCCCCCCCCCCCCCCCCCCCCCCCCCCCCGGGAGAGTGATCTGTTTAATGGATTCTATCTGCGTCCTACTCGCTCGTCGCTGGCTAGCGTGGCCTGTCCCACTGTGTCATCGCGCTGGGGACAGAAGGGAACGTTTCGCTCGTATAAATCGGAAACGTGATACGGACGAACGAACGGACGGACGGACGGATCGAGTTGCTGTGTACGGGGTCACCGTCAGTCGCGCGTGAGGTCACCGCGTTGGTGGCGTCGTCGTGGGTGCGACGCCACTCCCTGGCTCAACAAGGACTTTCCATCACACCGATCTTACCACAAATGAGAAGTGACACTGGCACTGGGAGGGGAAACTGATGCACATTCGGTTGGTGACGATCACCCGCGCGGATTGCAGTGCACCGCTCGCGCGCGTGTGTCTGTAACTAGTTTAAATTTATCTCCATACCACGCCCCCCACCCCCTCCTCCACACAATCCGTGACCTATTTCATCTCGTCATTGGAAAAACCAAGTCAATCGGGATCGGTTTTGGTTTTTGGGATGCTGCGGGGCGGTTGCTTCTGTTGCTGCGCTGCTGATGACGATGATGATGATGATGATGATGATGATGGTAGTGGTGGATGAGTGGTTTTTCACCAGCAGGGGAGGGGGAAACGAGTGGGAATTTTATGGTTTTTCGTGTTGTGTGCGCGATTAAACAATAGTTTTATGTACTCGTCGATTCGTGTCGACTGCACAACCGGAACTGAACCGGGAGTTACGTTCGGGAATCGATCTCGGGATCAATCCACGGAGCCGATTGTGGTTGTTCCCTTTGTTTGTGCGTTTGGTTCGGTTTCATTTGCTACCGCTCTCGCCGGCCAGCTCTTTCCCCGCACGAGGGACGAGGGTGAGGTGGGCTATTAAATTTGAAATTATCACTTCGGTTTGGTGCCACTTTTTTATGGTCCATTCTAATTGTCTGCCATTTTATTGGTTTCGAACAATGAATCGTTCGCTTTGAGTGGTCGTTCTTCAGTGTTTATTTCGTTTTTTTAAGTATAAATTTGTTAGTACATCAATCAGCTCCCATTCTATGGATTCCTTTTTTGAAAGTTTGACATTTAAGGCCTTGGTAGACAGTGTTCTAAACATTCCATAGGTTACTTATACATGAATGCACCTTTCACATGCAGATAACTGTCATTGGCTTAGCGTGAACTGCAATCCTTGCATTGCAATATTTTATTTCTGCCTTGCGCTGCTACATAAAAAAAAACATCATACTAAATTTTGGTAGTAAACTCATCGTCAGTTCTGTGCACAAGTGGCGACATTTTAGAATTTTAATCAGAATTGAATAGCGCTAAGCTGGTGCAACAACACATAACTACATTGGCATCGAATTGTTCCACAAAAAAAAACAAATAAACGAACGGTGATAAGTTATTTCCTTCATAATTAAAATGTGTTGCCGTAAAATGCCATTACAACATCAAGTTATCAAGAAATAAACTATTTTTTTTTTAGAAGTAAGGAAGGTCTTATGAATTCCTGTTGATCCGAAGCAATTTTCGTATCTTACTGAATGATTTCAAGGTCCATATGGAACTAATTAATTGGAATGCGACTTGGATTTTTTTTCGCATCCTTCTACTGATCACAAGCAATAATATAGCTGTTGGCAGTTCTTAAAGGTAACTAAGGTCCACACTTGTCAATCTCTATGGGAAATTCTCTCCATTCATCTACTTTGATTATTTTCTTTGTTTTTTTTTTCAATTCTGTTTTATCAATTATTTATCGGTATTATATTTAATCATATTCCTTCTTCTATCAATTTTTTTGTGTATTTTCATTCTTTTCTTCGCAAATCTTCTATTTTTCGTGCTGTACTCAATCATCTTTCGCCACCCTTTTTAATTGCTTCACCGCTTTGCCAAACCTAATTTATCTCCCAGCCTACTACACTTTCCACAATTTATGGCCCAAACCAATAAAACACCTCTAAGCGCGCGCCTACGTGTTTCTGTTGGTGTATCTGTGTGCAGCTTAATAAGAAAGCCCTCGAGAAGGCATCGAGTGCCGCCCCAAATCACTTCATCACCTTCACGGTCGTATGAAGCTGCCTCGCCCTGGCTTCGGGCTGGCTGCCTCCCGGGCCGGGGGGTCGATGGGCCACTTTCAAACCCTTCCGGCGGGACGGTGGGCCTTCCGGCCGCCTGGCCGATGAGCTGAATGAGCATCGTCACGGACGGTGCTCAACGCCGTGACGTGTGCGCCTGTCGGCGTAAAAGTGTTTTCACCGGGGCGTGATGCTGATGCCCGGCGGGAACCTTTGGGGGAGCATTCGTTTCGATGGTTTCCGTCGCTTTGTACCCTTCCTCTCTACCATCTCTCTTTTCCCTTCTTCGAGTAGCGAGATCACGGTTCGCCATTGTTTCAAATCGTGTGCATTGAGTGCTCACGGGCGCGCGCGAGCGCGCCACACCAACTTTCTCCTTTCGCCTTTTGGGTTAAATCGTGCTAAGGGAAGGAGAAAGGTTTTAGAAAAATAATTGGTACACTCGTTCGCTTCGCATTCTCTCTGCAAATCTCATCTCGCTAGACGACCAACTAAATCCTAATTTTCCTTCCAAAGCGATGCGATGTCTAATGTGATGAACGCAAAAATACCAGCTACCAGGACAGCTATACAGCTGGCTGGCATTCCTTCACAAAGCACACGAACATCACACAAAAGCACACAACCTTGTGAAGAGCCACATATTAAGCAGATCCACAAACCAATCCCCACCCTCCCAAAAAGAAAGGTCTGCGTGCTATCGAAAAGCGAAATAAAATAAAAGCCCTCATGAGATGTGGCGCTGATGATGACGCTAACGTTGCTGGTGTATGATGCTGCTGGCAAAACCAACATGAAATGATCGAGCATAAGAAGCAAAACGAACAGAACACTCGAAAAACATGGAAAAAGGCTCGGTAAAAAAAGGAAACGGCCTGTGGCTGCCTGCGTGTGTATTTGGCTTGTTGCTGCTGCTGCTGCTCCCGCGAGCGCGTGCTAATTAGGCATTCATCCAAATTAAAATCAACATAATAAATATTTATTGTTTAGTGTTTATCGACGCACGGGCACACACTCGTTGGCCGGAGGGAGGAACAAAATTAAGTTAAGTAGCGGGCGACCCGAGGTAGCGCGCCAGTGAGGTAGACAGCGCCAGGATCAAGAGCACAACGCCTGCGCGCCAGAGGGAACCAGTTAGGAGAGGGAACCATGTTTCGATTCACACATTATTCACCCATTATGGGGCCGTTGCGTTGTCCCTCTTCTCTGCTCTCTCTCTCTCTCTCTCGCTCTTAATCTGGCATTTTTGTGTTCCCTGCGTTCCGTTCCGTTCTCATCGCACGGTTCCTTGGTTGCTACGATCGCTTTGTCTCTCCGGAGACCGGAGACCTCTTGTGTCTATTGCGCTGTCTGTCAATCAATCACGACAGCAGCACCAGCGCCGCGTGCTACTTTTTTTATATGCCGTGGTCCGTTCCTTTCCGTGGAAACGGGGATCGAATGTTGCTGATGATGCTGAGGCTGCCGTTTGGGGCCCATTAGGCACGCGGTTCGATCCTCCGGCATTGAGGGGAGCGATTGGGGCCGAGAGCAGAAAGTTTATGTTTTATGTTACCCCACCACCATTCCTCCCTTTTCTGAGTGTTGGATTCAAACTTTTCTTGTTCCCCCGGATCGAGAGCGAGGGAGAGCGAGAGAGAGAGAGCATAATCTTGTTTCGGACGTGATTCGAAGCTTGGAACAATGGCCACAGACTGAGGCGTTTGCGTAACGAAGGAATTAAACTGTCCGTCGGCGAGGATACGCGATCGATAAGCCTTCGTTTTGCTTTCGTTCCTTTTGAAGGGCCGGCAACCATGAAAACCATTCGCTGGAACAACAATGGGGAACAACTCGGTAGGCCACTACCGTTCTGTTTCGCATTCTGGCCAGCCTTCTCCAGCTCCTTAAGCGAGCGCGATGGCAACAGCGGAGTAAAGGGTGTCCCCCAAAACTCACAACCATCGTCCTCTCCCCAGAAGAGCTGCTTAATCCTGGCGCCAGCCTTTTATTCTCGATTTTCTCGATCATTTTCAGGGCGGAGGGGCGCCCGAAGGAGGAAAGAAAACACCAAAGAAAGGACACAACACGGGCGCGCGCGCACAATCCGAGAATTATGATTATTCAACGAAACAATGGTTTATTTATAGCGCGAAAAGCGCTCGGTCGCTCTTGGGCTTTGCCGTCGCTTTGTCGCGGATTCCCTCGCCGTCGCCCGGAAAGTGTTCCTCCTCCTTCCTTTCCTTTCCTTTTGGCGGAAGCGTCGTTTGCCGGAAGCGAGCGAGAAAATGGCGACATAATCCTTCTCGCGCTAGCCACCTACAGTTGTGTTCAAAATAATAGCAGTGGCTGGTTCAAAAGCTAAAAAGTAACATAAAATGATAATTCATGCATCGATTCGAAATCTGTTTGTTGTGTATACAAAAAGGAACAAAACTAAATAAGAATGCATAGTTTACTTTTTAAAATCAGCCCATTACTAAGGGCAATTTTAAAATAACTAAAAAAGTAGCTGTTCAAAAAAATAGCAGTGTTTCACCATTCCTAGTATTTTCACTCGAGAATATCAAATTTGAAAAGAAAAAAAGGTTCCGTGGTACTGATATTGTTTTTTCCACTTCAATTCTTTGTAGAATAGCCTTTATTTTCGATTACAGAGGCGCATCGCTTAGGCATAGAGCTTCCAAGTCTTTGACATCGAGGGACAGGGATCGCAGCCCACGATTTACGAATTACTGACCAAAACTCTTCCATTTTCATCGGCTTTGCTTCCGAAACAGCACATTTGACATCTACCCATAGATTCCCAATGGAATTGAGATCAGGAGACGGCGTTGGTCACTCCGTAACCTCGATGTTCTTCGGCTGAATACACGCTTTTACGCGTTTACTAGTATATTTAGGATCATTATCCTGTTGAAATAAAAATTTCAAAGGAATTTCTTCTTCAGCATAAGGAAGCATGACCTAGACAAGGATTCTGGTGTATGCATGATGGTCTATGATGCCTGGTATACGATAAAATGGCCAGGCAATATAGGAGGAAAAACATCCCCATACTATTATATTGGCCTCCTCATGTTTCAATGTCCTTACCGTATTCCGTGGTCGAAATTCTGTGGCAAATGGACGTCTTACGTACTAAAGACGGTATTTTGATCCAAACAACACTATTTTGGATTCATCAGATCACAAAACATTGCGTCATTTTTCCTTGGACCAGTTGACGTGGATTTTTGAAAACTTAAGACGTTTAGCAACATGTTGATTCGTCAACAAAGGTACTTTACCGGGACTTCGTGCGACAGATTAGCTTCTATTAATCGTCCCCTGACTGTTACTGTGCTCGCAGACAAGTCCAATGCATCCCTAATCCTGTTGGAAGTGATTGTTGGATCTCTCCTCGACATGTACACTATCTTTCAGCCAGTCTCCTGAGACTTGCATCGCTGCCGGCACTAGTTTTTGCCTCCGCTTTCCATTTTAAATCATTGCTGATCATTTTGGCAAAGCATCCCAGTAGTTCTTGAACCTGCAAGTACGATTTTTCTTACTTTTCCATATTTTTAAAATAAAATTCCGATTCTCATCAGATCAATGGTTAGAGGGTCCCATTTTACTGCTGTAAAAATAAAAAAGTCTTGCCTTTCGTTAATTTTTTGCTTTTTACATATTAACCGATTGATGGAAAAGCAAAACGTGCAAAGAATTTTTTTTAAACACAAAATAACAATGAAAATAACTTAGAACCACTCACCACTGCTATTATTTTGAACAGTAAAAAACAGACGTTGCAGCAGTTTTTCGCAAAAATATCAGCAAGTTATGATATTCTTGGTGCAAGTAGTATGTCTATCTTATCAGTGATCCCACCACTACACACCCACATGATTGATTGATAAAATAGACAACGCATACTTGAATAATGATCATTTCTTTACTGGGTGGTTCGGCACTGCTATTATTTTGAACACAACTGTAGAAAAGAGCTACCATCCGACCTTCGAGAACTCCTCCGGGGACCGCATAACCCGTAAGCCATTGTGAAGCCAGCACACAGTGTATGTGTGCGCGTGTTATGCGAATTTGATTTATGTGGTCGAAAGTTTTTGGGTCCCTTCCCCTTCCCCCCACGAAAAGCTACCTCATTATGTTGCTGGCAAATCGCGACTTTACCACTCAACGGATGAATATTCACTCGAGAAAGTTAAGAAGAGGACAGGACGTGGGAAGGAATTGGCTTTCGGCTAGTTTTATGTATTGTGTGCACTTGAACAAAGCAACTCATCCACTCAAAGTGGTGGTGATGGTGGTGTTGAGGGGGAAAAGGCCATTTTGTTAGTGTCCTGGTCCCCTTTTTTTCGCCATTCCATTGGATCGTGCGGTTCCAGTGACTATCGGGGTCGGATAAGAAAGAATGGCCTGCCGGACGCGGACATGTTGGACATCCACTATCGCGAGAAACTTCATTTGAATAAAAATCGGCGCTGACAGCGCCTGCGGTGATAGAGCGCACGGGCGCATCCAAGGACACCACGAGCAGGAACCATTAACGCGGTAGCTTCGAGCGGGGATAATCCTGGGATAAGAAAACAGGCACGCAAAAGGCATCCTGCAGAGCCGTGGCGGGTCACCATTGAGCATACAATTTGAGCTGATACAGCGTGTGAGCGTCTTCGTCGCGCTATCGAGGGACGTTGGCATGGTAACGCAAGCTGTTGTTCAGCCACCCAAAAAACTAAAAATTAAATTAAAAAAAAAACGGTTGACAAATTCACCTTTTGCGATGCCGACGCTCGGTGGCCAGCCTACTCCTACTTATCGATTGAATCACGAGGAGGAAGAGTAAGGAAGATGAGGAACAGAAAACGAGTGGAAGGTATTTATGTTTATCGTTAATGACACAAAACTGACAAACCGGTCGCTCTGCTCCTCTGAAACGCATTCCCGCAGCAAGCAACGCGCATATCGTTGGAAACGGAATTCACTTCACTCTGTCCGGTTGCCAACGGTGGAGAGCTGACGCACAGTACATCCCGTGCGCCTGTTGTTTAATGCGTTTCTTGTGTTTAGCCGCGCTCGCTTTGCCCTAATCGCGATCCGACATGGTGCCGGTGGTGCCGGCGGTGTGCCGACTAACATTTCCATCAGTCTCTCGAGGAGAGAGAGCGATGAGCAAACTGGCCACAACGGCGGTGCCTTGAGAGCAATCGATCGACTAAAATGCCGCAACCAATATAACATCCTTTTATGCGAGGTGAAAAGGAGGGGGTAGGAAGGGTGCGAGGGTTGCCATTTTAAAAAGGATTCACCGGGGATCACCACCCACCCTCCCTCCCCCTCCCCGGTTCGTTCGTTTGTAGTTACCGCGAACCAGCGGCAGCCGCACTGCTCTATCTGGTGGCCGATGCCGACTCTGAGGGCCCCGGTGATAACAGCCCAGGAAGCCAAAGAGGAGAAGGAGGCGGGCTGTCTGTGGTGGTGACCTCCATCAATTCGGGAAGGGATTTGCAGGAAATAAACAAGGAAAATGGGAACCGACCGGAGGCAGGAAATAAAATCGACATAAAAATAGCCCCCAACAAGCAGTAGCAGCAGCAGCAGCGGCAGCCCATTTCGAGAAGATGATGGCATTCCATTTTGCATATCCTCCTCCACCTCCTCCCCGGTTGGCAATTTGATTTGCTCGTCCCGGACACAACCGAAACCACCGCCACCGACACTGCAGATGGGAATATCCTGTTATTAACATTTTCCGTTTCTTTTTCTCTCTACTCCCTACAGGAGATGATGACGATGCTGTCGCAAGCAAGCACATACGATGCGCGAGAAGCCGAGATGGGCCGGAAAAGCGTTGCTCTGACTGAAGGTCAAATCGTAGTAGCCTGGCAGAAGGAAGCGCCACCCCTCCCTAAAACCTCTCGAAGATCAATACCAATCGGAGCCGCATCACGTGCTGCTGGTGCGCCCTTTTTTGTTGCGTTATCGTCGTTGAGATACACCCAACCGCCTGTAACCGTGTTATATCGTGATAAAGAACAAACCGCCGATGCCGATTGTGACCAAACACATCTAATGGAGACTGACGAGAGCAAGACAAACGGGCGTAGTAATCCTAACGAATTGCATGTGTGTGCTGCGATCATTGTGCTGCTACTCCCTCTCACGTTGTGTAGTAACTTGAAAGGATAAAGCGAAGGGCGGAACTATTCAGAGAGAGAGAGAGAGTCCCAGCACAATGATTGCAGCTTGTTCCAGCTTGTTCCGCTGTGTTTCATGCTTCACGGCCCACACACGGATGGCGGAGAGGAATGGGGAATGGTCTCTGGATGGTTGGTTAATGCCTTGGGCTGCTGGATCTCCCCCCCTCACGGACGGGCTCTGCGTGTGCTTGTGATTTATGGTGCGATTTGGTGCCACGATCAATCTCTGCTCCGGTTTGCGTGACGCGCCCCAGCAGGAAGAAGCCCCAGCGGCGAATCATCGTAGCAAGCGTGTAGACCAAGATCGCAAGACACAGGGACTCACAGCAGCGAGACGTCGTCGTCGTCGTGGTGATGGTGACTAGCTCGGTGTCCTCCGTGAGCATCTAGTAAGCAGCGCCCCCGTTTTTGCCTTTAGCGACTCACACTCGACCAACTCTACCTGGCCGACTCCCTGAGGCGTTTCTCGTGACCCGCTATCCCATCGTCGCAGTCGTCGTCGTCGTCGAGAGGCAAGAAACACCGGAGAAACACAGATAGAAAGGAATAATTAAATATTCCATCTTGACACAGGCGAAGAGTAAAGTCAGGCCTCCTCTTGGGCTCTTGGCCTCCATACCCCCCCCCCGCTCGGCCAGAGATCGCCATGGTTGGCACTCGACCGACGACGCGGCCGTCCTCTCGCGATCAGCCATCCCTTTTAGCGTGGAGCGTGAAGAAAACAGAACCGAAGCGAATGGAATGGAAGGCAGGCGGACGGGCAGAAGAACACAAACGAGCAAAGAACACTGGAGGAACACAACAAACATCCACCAGGGTCCAGAGAGATAGAGAGAGAGCGAGAGCGTGTGCGAGAACACGAAAACGGAAAAGACGAGGGCGGCAGATGCTTGAAACCACCAGCGACCGCCATAGCACCGCGTCATTAGTCTTCGAGAGCAGCGCACACAAGAGAGGAAGCCCCTAGACACGACGACCCCTTGACAGGAGCGGGGCGGCCATGCTGGGGAGGGCTCAATCTAAAGTAACCTTACCAAATCGTGTTTTTCAAACCAACCATCGTCGTCGTCGTCGTCGTCGTCATCGTAGTTCCCCGATGTGATGAGAAGCTCTCGCACAGCCTACCGAGTTGATAAATATGTGGAGATGCCGAGTGCAGAGCACAACACTGGGTCGGGAATCGAGAATCGAAGCGACGGCACGGAACATGGCAGAACATCCACCTCTTCTCACATGCGTCCCAAAGTTCCTGAAGTACCGGAGAGAGAGAGACACAGGAGTGTTACAGGGCCGCGCTCGCGCCGCGGTCAAACGCCAATGTGCTGCCAAGGCGTGGAAGGTGGCGGCGGTAACGTAACGCTCTAAACCGGACACCACCGTTCGCCACCCGCCCCTAGCGCATTCGACGTAATCCATCCTCTTCTCTCTATGCGGCGGGGGGAAGTGAAGCGGAAAATGAAGTGAAACGGAGTCACGAGTTCATTAGTGCTGGGAGGAGACCGCGTCGGGGCCCTGTGAAAGAGGAGAGCATAAAGCATTTTTCTAATAAATTACTTTTTTGTTTTTCTCTTACCAAATATAGATGCCGCCTGCAGCAGCAGCAGCAGCAGCAGCAGTTACAGCAAAACGCTGTCCATGAGTGATGAATGTGCCGCTGTGTAGTAGTGGATGATGCGGGCAGGAGGAAGTGCGGCCAACAGGCAGAACGGATTTTGAGAACATTTCGTGCTGCGTGAAGTGAACGCCGCGTCGAACGTCAGCTGCCGTGTCGACTGCGACTGTGGAGCCTCCGGAGTGTTTCTGTGTGTTTCTGTGCTTAGATAGGTCCCCCCGTTCGATCGGTGGGTAGTGAAGGGCCTCCCCTATGTGCCACCCCTGAGGGAGTACCCAATGCGACGGACGCTGGAGACCGAGGAGTGCATGATGTCTTGTTGTGAGGGTACCCGGTCACTGCACAAGCGCTACAAGATCGCACTGGCCTACAAGATGATGCTGCTCGGTGGTGACGCTGCTGATGCTGATGGTGAAGATGGTCCACAAGCAGGAAGAGGAGGAGGAGGAGGAGGAGGAGAAGAAGGGAGTCTCATGGCCTGCCCGTCCCGGCCACAGACGCTGCGGGCGACACGGAACGTTCTGGCTATGGTCCACGATGCAGAGTGCAGCAGCCGGGTCTGCGGAAGGATGGCTCTCGGTCAAACCGATGGCAGCAGTGATAGAGACGGCGCTAGCCGCCGCCGGGACAGCAACGATTACAGCGCGTTTAGCATAAGTGACCCTACCAAAAGTGACCGGCCACGGTTAATGGCAGGTGACTGCAGCGGCATCAACAGTAGCAACAGCAGCAACAGCAGCAGTAGTAGTATAAGTAATAGCTGGAGCGATCGCGAGAACACTAGTATTAATACCATCATCGGGCCGGCCCATGGCGGCGGTCAGCAGCGAAGTGAGCTGCTGTTGGGCTGCCGGGTGGACGTCGTAGATGAAACACCGAGAAAGCAGAAGGTGGGCCGAGTGAGAGCGGAGGGCCCGTGGAAGAGCGCAGGGAAGGCCGGTAGCAGTTTCGCCTCGATGGCCATCCTTGCTTTGCTGTGCCAGGCCGTTGGGGCCGTACTGCTCGACACGAATGGGCCTGGCGGTGAGGGGAAGGCCCCGGTACAGGCGTTCGGCGATGAGCTCGGTGGTTCGAACCTCGAGCGGAGTATAGCGGCCGTGTTTAGCCGGGTCGCGTATGGTTCGACCACCACCACCAAGCGCAGCATTCCGGATAACGTCTACGTACCGAGCCTAACGACCGTCTCGACGCCACTACTGACCACGTTCAGGTGAGTTACCGCGGGGGGGGATTTGACCTTTTGGGAGGGAAGGTTGATGGGAGCTTAGCGGAAATTTGTTTGCGTTGTAGTTACTGGAAGATCTGGTTGAGATTGTGGGTTTCAATGTCGATGATCTCGTCAGGTTGACAGTTCTGAGGAATCAAGAAGTTGTTGAAATAATTATTTGTCAAATTATTTAAGATATTCTCAAGAAGCTGTAAAAAATTAAGGAAAGTCCGTATTAGAGAAGCTGCCATTTTCCTTAAAATCTCTACAAAAGAAGCTTCTCTGGCTATCTGTAGCGATAAATTGAATTTTATCCTAATCGCATCTGTAGGATTGAAAAGATATTGGTATGCTGCAAGGAATTTGGATCCTTTATTACTGCCACAGTTTTGTAAAGATCCCTTCTAAAGGGAACTTTCCATTTTTTTTATAATGCTGAGAAGCATGTTTAATGGCACATTCCAGTTCGCTTTGCAGAATCAAATCCTACACAGAATATCTAAGCAATATTTTATCGTTAGCGGTCTTATCTCAACTTCTGTTTATTCAAATTTACGTTCCAAATAATAATTTCGGCATTAATTTAATTCAAAAGTAATGGTGGATCGTTTTAAATATCCTCAAACCTGTAAGCTTGTTTATTCTAATACAAATCAACATAATCCCCAGATTTTTTTAATCTACTTTTCTTACAAATCGTACCTTAATACCTTCGTATCTGCATCATTATTTGCATAACACGGTGCCATAATTATTTAAAACCCGTTTTCTCCAAAGGACGGTCGCACCTAGGAACCTCTTCGTAGCCTCGCCAAATAATGTGTCCCTAGGAATATTTATTCTACTTTCTTCCGCAAAAAAACCCCACTCCACCCTAGCCCAAGGATTTGTCTATTGTTATCGTTTCCTGGAATCACCCTGGGTGGTGGGTGTGTCGTGTAGGTTTTTCCCTGGCAAGTGGCGCTACAAACATCCGTAACCGATTAGATTCCATTCCCGAAATAACCGGAACCAAACGGTACCCAAATTGCTGCCCGATACTCACTCTTCCCGTTCCCTGACAATCACAATCAGGTACCAGGGCTGAGTACCACTTGTGAGAAGACAGAATAAATCATATTTATTGTAACACATTAGCATGCAAATGACCAACCAGCGAGCCAAAGCGAGTGCTCCAATGAGAGCGGAGAACGTGAAGGAGGGTGACCCTTGCCATCCAAATACCTCAAATTAGTCCTTAATGGGAAAGGATTTCTGGTGGTGCATTGTGTGGCCTACCGGCCTTGCTGTTGGTGCCCGGACAACAACACCCACCCGCCGTATGGTGTACGTTCTCAATTCATTCGAGAGACACCCCCGATCACACCGTCGTCCCTCTAGGGCTCGAGGAAATCGAGGAAAACAAAGACCATATTGCCATGCCAATGCTCCTTCCACCGGACACCGGTCGGTCGGTCAGTAAAGTCCGGTCCAATGGGAAGTGGTCCCCGGAAGCGCAAGGAACACCCACACCCATCCGTTACAGGCCAGGCGTTTGGTCGGTGGTAGCTGTAACATGAAACCAATTTTCGTTCCATAAGCTGAAACACAGGATACTCCATCCATCAGCACCGTTCCAGGGGGGGCCTCGCGGTCTAGGGGTCGCGCGGCTGGTCGTAAAACTTACTCCATATTTCAGCGGCCACCATCGCGCCATGTCATGGGTGGATGGTGGCGGTGTACCGCTGAAGGCGGCATGGTATGGTATGCGTCAATTATCTCGTGGAACGTGAAATTTTCCAACGGTTTTTCCTTCCCTTCTGTTCTGTTCTGCTTTTTTTTCCTCTTCGGAGGGAAAGCTGATCGGCCTATGTGATGCGCCTTCCCGTTCAGTT
>NC_064878.1:23609095-23616595 GCF_943734665.1 Anopheles aquasalis
ACCAGTGGCAACGGTACACCGACGACCGGCATACTACCGGGCAAGCTGGGTGAGGTGACCCCCGGTGGTGGTCCACCGGCATCCGGGCCGGCCGGTAACGGAAGCATGCTGGTCGCCGAGCAGGGTTTCGTCCGGTTTCGAGCCCTCGAAGAGCCGTCGCTCGGTGCGAGCCAGCGCAACGCCACCAACGCCAACGTCAACAACAAGCTGTTTATGAACGCGTAAGAAAAAGGTGGCCAGATTTCAGTGTCGGCCCTGAGAGCGTTTGTTAGCTGGTGGGGTAGGTGTGCCACTGCCCCGTTTCACGGTGATATTAAGGTTACGCAAAAAACAGAATGTGGGGCTCTAGCAAAGAAGGGGGAGCACCACACCCAAACCCCGGTGTTGTTGTCCGGTGTCCATGTGCTCTGGGATAAAGGGCGCGCGCGTGCTAGGGAATGTACATAGTTAAATGGTAGAATGCGTCAAATGCGTCTTTTATGCGAAAAGGATACAGGATACGGGACCGAGTGAAGTAAAAGGGCGCACTCACCCTTTCCATCTCTATATTCAAGGATAGTTTCTTAGCACATTCTTTCATTTCCCTTTCCCGACCTCTTTCTCCGCTGGATGGAGGCAGGCCACCGTTTTTTTTTTCGATTGGGCTTCTACGCCAGCCACTTACTCCCACGGAGGAGCGCTACTCGTTCGGGCCTGCTAATGAGCCTGCACTTCCGTTCGCTTTCTCTTGCTGACCATGATGTGTGATTAGCATTCCAAGCACCACTTCTTGCCACACGTTGATGGTTGATCTTTCCAGGGGCGCACAGCACAGTATCCTGGGCAGGGGGGGGGTGTACGTGCCGGGAATGGTGCATGGGTGTGGGTTTGTCAATTAGTCATTGGGCGGCCCATCATGCCATTCCAGCTGTTCCACGAGAGGCGCCAGGATACTGGGCTGGCTACAAAGCCAGATAAAATTCAACCTCCACCCAAATACCCACCTCTCTCTGGCTCTCTGTCCCTCTCTCAAATACAGTCAACTAATTGTGATGATTTAATCCGTCGTCTACGTAAAGAATTCGTAAGCTCTCGTATCTTATGCCAGGAAGCGAAATGAGTGTGAGAGGACTAGAAGGTGTGAGAACCAGTGTAGAGGTTTCTTCTCGCAGGGCTTCTGTTTTAGGATCCTTTTTAGTGTACACCAACCAACCAGGATTAGAGTAATGACTGTGTCTGTGTGTATAGCGATGAGTAAACGAATATTTAAATACTGAACCAGATCATAAAAAACCAATAGACAAAAATTCAACATCATCCCCTCCACGTATCCGTGTCCTTCAGTTCGTGCGCACACAGCAAGAGGCAGCAGCATGGAACTACTACTTCAAGGGTTCTTGCCATTACCGCAAATCAAAACGGATGATGAGCCTGCTCTCCCAATAATTACATACACACGGAAACACGCTAGTCTGTTTTATAAATGTAAAGTGTAGCAAATGGCAACACAAACACTGTATCTATATGTGAATATCGTTTTTTTAAACTATTATTATTAATATATTTTAATGTACAATCAACGCCCTAGTATTACGATAGTTGCGGTTTACGTTGTTTCTCGATACTTTTTTTTGTTTTTTGTATTCTTCCGTTTCCCCGAGAACGGGAGAGATTCGTCTCGTTTTAATCTATTAACTTTAAAACAGCAGCAAAACCGCCCAAGCATTTACTTTTGTTGTGGCCGAGGGCTGCGAGTGAAGCACAGGGTGAAGAAAACAATCACCACTTGCAGGAGGGGGGACCATTTTCCAGTTTCCCTTTCCGCACCTGCGGCCGTGTGGTGCCACGATCGCACAACAAATAATGCCGATTTCCTAGCGTGCTAACGGGTTCGAATGCATTCGATTTTCGTGATAGAGAAGAAACTAGAGATAAAGGAGGCGATACAGTGGACCCTATCGGTCCCATGACTTATGAGTTACTTAAAGGAATCAGGAATCGGGAACGTGTTTGTACACAAACCCATTGTGGATTGATCTGTTGGTTTTGGGTTTACCTTTGTTTAGTAGCTGTCCGTTGAACGGCCTCTGCCTCGAGCTCCTCCTTCTACTCCTCTCCTGTTCATGCAGGGCTCACATCTGACAGCGGCAGAAGAATGTAAAGTAAAATGTATAGAAAAAGGGCAAAGTAAAATCGTAAAACAATTTCACAAACCAATCAGAACGGCTGCGCGATAGCGTGGTGCTGTTATAGAAAGAGATCTATTTAAATAAAGTGAAAAAGAGGGTCAAAGATGATCGGAAGGAAGGATAACTAGTACCGCTTCACCACTGAAACAAAACACATTCACAAAACATACAACACACAAACAAATAGGCAGTGATTCAGTAAAGTAAATAGCAAGCAAACGCATCCATGAACCAGGTTACTATCCGGCAGGATAGTAAAGTTGATAATTGATCCCCGCTGTCCACAGATTGAATGAAGAAAACCATATTTAGGGAACAGTAGTATCGAAGAAAAAAGGTTGCACCGAAGCCGGAAAAGCGCAAGAAAAGCATTTGACATTTAATCGCAGCAACAGACGACATAAAGATCGAGCCAAACAAAACGAAACAAAAAGCTAAGGCACTACCGAGATCCGAGCAACCGCCCTGTTTCTTCTAGTTGTCGCGCTAGGTGCTAGGCGTCAACCGGTTGCTTTGGTTAGCCAATGATGGCCAGCAGACAACAAAACTCAAACGAAACCAACGGACGACAAATCTGTTCTCTCTTTGTTGTTGGATGTCATGGGGTTGTGGAAGATGCTGTGTTGGAGATGAAGACTCCCACCCCTTCTGCACAACTGTCCGCTGTGGCAGGGGTATAAATATTAAACTTAATAATAAATAAATCACGGCAGAGAGGGAAAGTTAGGGGATGAGGCAAACGCATTATAATCCGGATCGTGCTAAACGAGGCCAATCGGATAAAGCACCTGGCACGATCGGTGCGGGATCCCACGGTAAAAACGGGCTGAAACAGACAAACGGAGATAAGCGGAAGAGGAGCCAGCGAAAGCGAAAGAGAAGAACCGTTGATGTACCGATGGAAAAAGAAAACATTAAAAAGTGTGCAAGGAGCCGGGGAAAGCGATACAGCACCCCGCGTGAATATATATATATATACATAAAAATATTTAAAGTAATTAAATTCATTAAATTAAGGAAGCGAAAAACGTAAAATAAAGATGCAACATTCGACAAAAACTTAAACCCGATCGCAGTTTGGATCATTTATCAGCCATTCCCTTTTCAAACCGGTGACGATGACGATGACGACCTGCATGTGTCTAGGTACTACCGTGTGCGCGGTTCCCGTTTTCGATTGCCCCCGCCCTGTGAGCGCGAAATGTGCGGATGTACAGATGGCATTAGCGGAGGATAGCACGGAACGAGAAGAGCTTGCCAGAGTACCACAAAGTGCCACCACCGGCGGTCGCGTTGTGTAAATAGTAAATTAATTATAAAAAAAAAAGATGGAACAGATCAGTGGAGCAACAGGATGGTATGATGATGCTGTATGGATAACGGATCTTTGGAACTGATATAAAATAGTAAAACAAAAGAAAAAAGAAATTGAAAATGTAGGAAAGCAGAATCGAATGAATAATTGAAGTGATTAGCTAAATGGATAATGAAAGAGGCGAGAGCACGTTTAACGCTCAGATGATTTAACACTTAGCACACGGTGGCTACCGTAATTTGTGAATCCCGGTTCCCCCTATTTGCTACATTTGATGTTGACTCGGTCAGAGCGATGGGTGATAGATATGCTGCACAAATAGCAGTCTGCAGCAGCAGTTTCATCTTCAAACAAGAAAAACATCCCAGCCCCACTTAAGCCCTGTAAACTCACGGAGACGTTATAGCGTGTAGTGACGTGACCGGAAATGAACATGAAATGTGATTATTGTGAACGAAACAAACAGAACCCTTGCTGAGCATGAGTGCGTCGCCTAGTCTGAGGAGCGGAGGGCCTAGGAGTATGTAATTAAACCATTTGTCTGTACGTGTGCGGCTGTGTGTGACAGGTAATGTAACAATAGAGTCTGTAAAGATCCCTTTAAAAAATACGCACACACGGTCACACTCCCACATACACTTTCACAAACACTGATCATATTCTCCCCCTACAACGCGATAGGATCCCCGTATAGGCAGCACATTTCAGAAACCAGCTCTCTGCTCGGCAAGAAAATGAATAAAATGGCGTAAAATAATGGAGAAATAATAAAAAAAGAAAAGCATGGAAATGAAACCAACATGTTTGCGAACTTTGATTTGATGCTCGCGAAAGAAAGTAATCAGACAAGCGGACGATTATGTTGAGGTAAGACATCACACTGGCTTTGATCTTTTTTACATGCTGAACATTCATGGCGGATCAAGTAGGCTGTATCCTTTTGACATTCGTAATTCGCTGCCAGAATGGACAAGGAAGACCTCTGCAAGGGCCTGTTGGTTTAATTTACTTCTCAAACGTTAAAAAGAATGGTGAGTACTAGTGATTTCACGAAAAAACTATGTTCTTCATCATGTATTCCTCTATTAGTGCGAACTAGAAAATGTATAAAAACAGTCCCTCGCAAGTATCCTTCAAGTGTTCTCAACTAATCATCAGACTCAAGAAATAAAGTCTCCCCAAAAAAAATTGTCTAAGGTTAGTAGGCGTTCTACTTTATTTATTTTCCTATTCTTACGATAAAAATAGGGAAATAGAAGATAGAAGCTTGGAGGGAAGATAGGGCACTAGCTTGTGTAAAACGTTCGATTGAATAAGTGTTGATTACAATCAGGGAACAGGATTCGTTGTTTCTTCTAATATCCTAATGCTTCTTTATCACACAATTTTGATGCCATTTCTTTTATAGCGAATAAGAGAACATGAAAACCATAGATGGACGAAAAATGGGCTCACGATTTCAACTTATTTGAAGACGAAAAAGATGTTATCAATCTAAAAGATGATCTGGCATCACTTGTTAATCACTAAGAACTGCTTTGAATCATAAATTTAGATTTTGATCGAAATCTTACAACGATCCTTCAACCTTCTCCAGAGGTCAAAGTAAGCGAGAGCCCAGGAGCTCGAGGAACTAGAAAGTAGAAGTTGTTTTTCTTTTCTTTTCTTCCCTCCGAAGGATAACGAGCCTGGCATGCAGTTTATGGCCTTGCCCAACGCTATACAGAACAGACAGGCAACCAGCAGGTACACGATGACGGCCTGCTGCACCTGAACATCCCTTCTTTCGTTGGGAAGAATCAACGAACGGTCCCTGCTTCGTTCCGTAGGACGACACCATCGGCACCTTGCACGATTCGTTGCGCGGTTTGGTTGATTTACGAGAACAGGACGGAATCAGCGGGTCCACTTCCTTCCCCCCGTTTGCTTTCTTCCATTGTTGAGAAATTAAGGAAACGCAAACAAGACGGAGGCCTTTGTCGATGTGCATCACACCTTGCGCCAGGACCTCATTATTGCTCTGTCCAACGTGAGTTTCAATTCGATTAATTCGGAAACGCACGGAACGCACCGAAAGCCCAACACATCGGCAGGGAAATTAGTTTGTGCCAATCTGCCACAAATTAGTCACCGAGAGACGGTGGTCTCGGTGGAATGGTGGTCCTTTTCATGGTTTTAATGTCGACCAGTGTACTGGGCAAGTGTTCTCGATTTGATGCGCTCCATTAGCTGCAGTCACTGGTGGATGCCGGAATGTCGCCAGTCAAGCACCACGCACACACGGTGGTCTGCTAGTTTCCGGTTCTACGCGCAAACACGCAATGGAAATTGGAATTTTGGGAAAATGGATTCCACCACCCGCAATGGCCAATGATCTGGAAGGCTAATTAATTTGACCGTGGCTAGGACTCGGTTGGTTGGTGAGAGGTGTGGTTGATTGGCCAGTGCAGAAGGACGAAATTAACAAGTTTTCCAGTCAACGGTTGTCGATTGTTTGGCGTTGCGTTTGTATTGAAGTTCAAACGACGTTCAGGATTCAATTTGAGAACGTTTTTCTTTTATTCATCCGATTGAATTGCCAGCGGTTGATGAGAGATCTTTCGTTTGTACATCAATTCTAGAATTGTCTTACAAGCAGCAGAGTTAGTGGCCTCACCTTCGTGCATCTGGGTGTGGAATATAAATAAGTCTAACTATTCCTACCACAAGTACCCAGCCAATGAACCAGCCTTGGGGATTGACGAAACAGCAATGATCGACTGGAATGATAGAATGTGAGATAAACATTTCCATTGCATTCTTTCGGGATCCTGAATATCGTGCATAAGTAAAACAATCAATTCTGCAGCTCAAACGATGTTGAGAGTAAACAATTCTCTAGTTACATCATACAAAGCAAGGGTAACCATGCAGTACAATGTATCCCGAATGCTAAATTTAGCCACTGGCACTGGTATAATCAAGAAACTGTTTCTGTTTTCATTCTTTGGTTTATTATTCTCATAAGTACATACATGTAGTATGTGTTTTTTATCGATAGGGCTGGTATCAGTACCGACTTCCACTCAAAGATTGCGCATCGAATGCGCCAATCAGCCTTATCTAGTAATCTTCAGTTTGCACTGTTCAGCATTGGTCATGTACTTCCCGTTCGTTGGCTAATACAAACGTGGTTCGTTGGCAAATGCTTTGCCATTATAAACCTCCCAACCGTTTACCTGAGTCACATTTATCTGATTTACTTTTTCTATCCATGTTGCTACACCGGAAAGCGCCTGTAGTAATTCAATCCACGTGGGAAAGTTGGTGCTGGTCAATGAGTCCAGTACGAAGCCCAAAGTGTCACTATCCAGTTTGCTCAACGCTAATGATACCAGCAATTCATCGGATAAAAAAGATAATCCACTATTCTTGACCAATTCTAACGTTTTGATCATGTCCATCAGTATCTGTGGCTTATCTTGATTTTGGTAGCTTCGTAGCGAAGGGATTTTATCGAACTGAGCGAGATTATCCAAACGTTCCTGGATTAAGCTGTCCCGGGTCTTTCGGCGATTCGGGACACTATCGGCGGCTACTTTACTCATTGGCGCCACTTTAGCTTTCACTGTGTTCCCCTGACCCCGTACAACTTGGTCATGCTCATCTTTCTTCTCTTCTTCTCTCTGCTCATCTTTGTCTTGCGGTTTCATTTCCTGTTTCAACGCTTCGAGCAGCTCGAGCCCGTCTATATAGTTTTGATAAAACTCTTTTCGCTCGTTTTGGTGGGCAGGGAGGCCTTCGACCTGTGGCAGCACTCGCCACGCTTCGGTGAACGTATCCCGAAGCATCTTCTCGTGAAGTGGCACCAGGAAGGGTTGCTCCTTTAAGTCCGCTGCTCGCAGTTTCCAAAGTAGGTGAACCTGAAACACCTTCAACGCTTTGAGCTGATTGTAATACTTGGCCTCGTGAGTCACCCATTGCGTATCCATTACTGGTTAACCACGTATTCGACACGCTGTTAACACTTGGAATAAG
>NC_064878.1:23621595-23644095 GCF_943734665.1 Anopheles aquasalis
CTTGAGCAGCTCCGACACGACCGTGTAGTTGCTTTCCTTGGTGGCCCGGTGCAGCAGGTTCGTGGTACCGTGGCTGCGTACGTGATGCGGTGGAGGATCACAGCGGCACAGCACCTGCAGACGCGTCACCAAGTTGCCCTGGTCGCGCTGATAGTGCTCGATCAGCGAGTCAAGCCCGTGGATCGGTGTGTTGTCCTGGATGGAGTAGAACGCATCGTCACCGTGGTGCCGTATCGCGTAGTGAATCACCTCGCCCTTGAACAGCACCGACAGCACAAAGTCCCCGTCGGAGGATGAGCTTTCGCGCACCAGAAAAACACCCTCGCTGCCCTCTGTGCGGGAAGGAGTAGGAGAAAAAAATGATCGCGATCGTTGATCGACGTACGAGTGGTGCTCCCCCCTCGTTGTTGTCTTACCACGGCGCAACAGGTCCTCCGCATCTTCGCGAGTGATTTTACCGTGAAACCAGCACAGGTTCTCCTCCCGGTTCATTCTCAGGATGTAGGATTTGGTCTGCAATCGGAAGGGAAAGTATCATCAGTAGTATCGATCGGATCGTGTCCCAGGAAGTGGCCACAAAACGGACGGAAGCAGGAACAGAAGAACATTCGTGATCGTGGCGAGGGTGGGTTGGTCAGCGTGACGTCATGGCTTTTGTTTGTCCAAATTACGCACTTATCATCGACGAGAATAAAAGGGGTGATGGGTGGGAGGGGTGTTACCTTTCGATCATTTACTGCTTATCACTCTTATCCTGCACTGGTTTTATCGCCCATCAGCACATTCACGATTCGTTGTGGACGAAATGTGCCGTGCGCTCTCTTTTCCTACCACAACCAAGTTAAAGATTGAGCACAGGAAATGGATATGCAAGGAGTTATTAGTGATAATTTATTAACAGAACCGAGGATCAACTTGCGACAGATTTTCTTTATTTTGCTTTGCCTTTTTTTATACCCATGCAGCAGAAACATTTCTTTGGAACGCTTGGAGGAAAACGCTTGAAACTAATTAGGGCGAGCCACACGAAGCGTAAAACCGAGTGCTGTTTGCAAACGCTTGTCCCATTTTGTCGCAAAAGTTGATAATATTTCTGTGCAATGTGCTTTATCAATCTCGATAAAAAACTTATATCGAAAAACTAAAAAACTAAAACTAAAAACTCTCTTTCTTACACCCTTCCCACCTTTATGATATTTTTAAAGTTTTTGAAAATTTAATGGGTTATTTTATTGTCTTCTAAATTTCTATTACAAACCCACGAAACTATGCATTGTGATAGGGTTGTAGATATATGATTTTTACCCACGTGTTTATTCCAACGAAGAGAACACGTGGAATGTTGATTGATAATAAAAACCTCAATGCGTTTTACAGGGCGAGAAGGAATGATGAGGACGGCGATCCCTCTCGCAGGTTTCTAGATTTGTGGATCGACAAAAGTTGTCCATCTGATGGGCAACAGCAATTAGTTTTGCTTCTTTGGAAGAATGGGGCTTGATAGCGAGCGATGGATGAAACGTTTTAATGAGAACTGCGCTGTTACAATACTTTGAGTTTGTGCGAAAGAGCAATACTTGGTAACATTTGAAAACCATTAGCCTTAGTCTATGACATTGAACCATGCACATTGCGGCAATTACTCGATAATACGGTAAGATACTAACAAGAACAATAACGTCTTACAATGAAAGGCATACCATCGGTTATCACAACGAATAAGACTTGATTTTACTGTTGACGAAGAACGCACCATCAAAGAATTTTGTTAGAGAGTTTGTTGTTGTGGAAAAGAACACAAATTTAACCTAAACAACTCTCGGCATAAGTTCTATGAAGTGTAAAAAGTTTTACAAAATACTTTTGCGGAGAAAAGTATATACCAACCCTCAAATCAAGCGCTTTCTAAAGATTCGTCTCCGATTCGATCCAATTCCAATATCAGCGTGCTCTCAGTGTCATGATGGTTAGATAGTGACTCTGTAGGGTCTACACTTTATCAACCTCCTAGAGCGCACCCATAAATCACGCCGCATCGAGAGGATTATACACTCCGCGGCACTTACCTTTACAATCACGTAATCGGTTCCTCCAGGCATTGTGGTAGTGCATCGAGACGACGACAGAGAGAGAGATAGAACCGACCTCCGTATCAGGTGCTTGCACTTCGTTTATTCGATCGAAGGAAACGACGACACATCGTTTATCAATTAAGCGCCTCAGACCACGTTGTCTTCGAGAGTACTTTTCTCACAACCGGTTGCTGTCCTTTCGCTTCCGTTCTTTCGTGTTCTACCTCACTGTCACTGTTCTTCCGGTTCTCGCGAGGCACATTCAACGAACGGTTTTATGTTTTCGTTCTCTCTGTTTGCACTACTCGCCCCATACTCTCCTTTGAGTGGACCCAGACTAAACGATGTCCACGCAGCAAGGTGACTCATCATGGGAAAGTCTCGCTCACTCCCGGGGGATGTCTAGCGATAAGCGAGCGTGTCTGAGGCACCGGTGTTTGGCAGAGCAGAGTTCACATCCAGCATAACACCGACAGAGACGCATTTTAGTATTTAGCTCTCGCTAAGAATCAACTGATACAGATACAGAGACATAGATCTGGGAGTCTCGCTCACGCACTATCACTATGGAGGCTCAGGGGCTGACAGCGAGGGAAGGGGGGCTGTTTTTTTTTGTTTTGTACAGTAAAAATACGGTCTCGCCCCGAGTGTATGAGTGAAAAAATCTATCACTTTGCAGTAGCAGACGCCATGTGTTCGTTGCAGGTTTATGATAAACAGACGAAATGATTCATCGTCCCCCGCGGGAGACATCAGCTGGTAGCATCCAGCGTTTCAACTCTCACTGTCTTGCTATTTGGCATGTGGGTGACTCATAGCAACATAGCCGCCTATCTCTAGCGAGCGAAGATGAATGTTTCTATCACTTCAATTTCTCACGATACACAAACACAACAACCAATTAGAAATCAAATTAATGCACCAATGTTTCCGAACAATTGCAATCTGCGAACTTTTTGTTGCCAGACTGTGGACGATAGAGAATCGAATTGTTAGCTTGAACTCTGCTGTGGAGAGAATGCTGCGTCCGTTCTGCCATCTACTTAGAACTCGAATGACTAACTAGAGAGAGAGCGAGAGTAATAGTTGGATGAATTGAGCAACAGCTCCGCGAGGCCACGAACGAGACTACGGCCGTTACTCAGACACTATCGCTTCGTGCCGGTTGGTTCATCTGGCATGCTGCTGATCGGCAACAAAACAATGTTGTGCACACCACCTGCTACAGTGGTATGCTCTTCTTAATGCTCTACTTGATGTTGATGAAGTCATCTGGAATGATTTTGCTTTTAGGATTTTCGGCTGATGGTGCCAGGAACGATGTTCTGTTGGAAGATGGCGCACGAGTTTATCTTTTATTCGCTCTCTGGCGGTTGTTAAAAATGATCTGGACCACTTGTGTGTATCTTCAACTGGAACTGCTTTCACATTTCGCTTGGCAACACTCGGTCGTGTGGTCTTGATGATCGTTTCGACGATTGTTGACGAATCCAACGAGGCTGGCGTTCCCCAAGTGTCTGTTCTTATGGCCATTCATGTGACGCGTCATGTTTGCTGGGGCTTTAAGCCGACTTAGTTGGCATTTTAGTCATTGCTACGTCAAGTTCCTTCACCATCATTGCTCCAGTTACCTTTGCACTTTTTACCATTTCCGCAAATTCTTGCCCTCAATTATTATGCCAAGCGAGAATTGTTCTCGATCATTCTTACTTATGGCTCGACGACAACACATTTGTTTTTCGATCCCTAATTAACTGGATCACACTGATATGTGAATGGATCTCCGGTGTTGCTCGGTGCACGTGTCCGATTGATTCGTATGGAATTAACACGCAAGATGTTGAGAGATTTATGATTCTTGCTTTTGATCGCGCATGGTGTCGTTGCAAATTTTGTTATTACACTGTAATCATTGCATTTATGCTCTCGAGTGTTCTTCTGGTGATTAATTCCTCGTGTTCCTAATTTCTATTCCTGTCGTCATATCATTTATCTCGATGCCTGTGACATTGACGGTTTATCTTGGTGAAGCGACCAACGACAAGGCTAGCTCGGTGGTAGAGTTGCCAACGTTGCTTTCTCCTAAAGGGGCAACCGGGATTTCGTTCCAGCGGTTTAGTCGGTCTTCTTATCGATGCCGAATTCGTTGGAATCTCGTTGCATAGGAAAAATAGTAAAGAACTGCTTTAAAGTCCACTGGCACATTGGACTATTGGATTTGAACAAGCTGCTATAAAATATGCAACAGGGCATAAAGTTGTTCGATAGAAAGTGTTTCCAAAAAGGGAATACGATATCGCTTACCCCAGAATTTCGAACGTAACACGGGCGTTAGACGCTGTGGTTATCTATGAAGATACGCCATTTGATAAGATGCCCCCTTGCTTTCAGTACAAAGCAGTTATTCCTGGTTTGCAGGTAACAGAGCAGTCTAGTACGAGCAACACCTTAGTGAAGTAAAGAATATTGATCGTAATCAGTGTAAGTGACGTAGGTACGCAAGTTGTTTCTACATCGCTCGAGTGAGACTCTTATTGAATTGTGCAGTACTTCGTTTAGAGTGTGTCCGCTAGGATTGTGAAAGTCTGGGCTCGTTCAAGTTTGATCTGACTGCTGCCCACCCAATTAATCCCGGACTCATCTTCGCCATACAGTGGAGTGAGTTCCTGCATTAGGATAAAATCAAACGTCTTTCCATTATATCTAGCTGTTGTGCGCGACGATCAATGTTGAAAGCTGTTTGGTAAAGAAGATTTCAACCCGAACACGGGTTTAACTATCAATTTCTTTAGTGATTCTTCTCGAGTTTATAAGTGACTTGCATTTTCAACAAACTTCGTACTGTGTTTAAACGGTCGTGGGCATTTCATCAATCAATCAACCAAACAAAATGTTTTTATAAAATGCTTTGAGCATTTTAGTGTAAGCCTGCCAATAGATCACAGGACTTAAATTAATATTAGCACGCGGGCCGGAGTTTGAAATATTTACCAGTCCGCGGGTCATTTCATCACATAATTTGGTGGTGCGTGGCCTTATTACACTTGATTTTTCCTACCAAAGCTCAACTGGTGCCGGTGCTTGTGGGCAGTGAGATAAAGGCAATTCCAAAACTGGTCACCGCGCCGGGAATTCGAAATGATGAAGCTCCATTGCCTAAATTCGATGGTGGAGGCGCCAGGTAACCGGTAAAATTACACAGTTTCAGGGGTTTTTTATCGTAATTTAAATGGTCGAGATTGCAATATAACCCAGATATCTCCATCTTCATTATATGGTGAATGTTGAAACCTATTGATTCGGAGACCACCAAAACCTAAGAAATGATACCCATATTGCCCAAGGACGTATTTTAAGCGTTAGGAATTGTATGAGAAGTTTATTTCAAAATCCTGGCCCTACGCCCTCTTAGCCGCTGGGAGCTATACACAGGTTTTGCTTCCAAGGAGCTGTAGAATCATTTTCGTTCCTGTATTGAGATTTCCACGTGGAATGAAAACAATTTTTCAATCCGTGACAGAAATGATAATCGACATTCCCTTCCACGGGATCGTACTCATTGCATCATTTGAACGATCGCTTGTGAGCTGAG
This sequence comes from Anopheles aquasalis, assembly GCF_943734665.1. Classification (NCBI taxonomy): domain Eukaryota; kingdom Metazoa; phylum Arthropoda; class Insecta; order Diptera; family Culicidae; genus Anopheles; species Anopheles aquasalis. The sequence goes on from NC_064878.1 coordinate 23,627,260, forward strand.
AAACGTTCTCATTCTCGTTATCACCAACGACAGTGATTAGAGATGCTTGAAAGGCGCTGCGATAGTTACCATTTGGTGTGAGGCTCACTACCAATTCTGGAAGCCGTTAACTAGCTACTACTCCTTGCCCAGAATGATTTAGCCGACCTCTCAGGGAATCGTGTGATTGGTTCACGAAAAAGACCAATTGAGGAGGAACCCTTTCCCGTTCACCCTGCTTTATGAAATCCCAAAGACACATTGGTAGGGATAAGTTTAAATCGTTAGATTATCACGGATCAAACAAAATTAAATCAAACACGATCTGATCTGATGATAAATCTGTAATCCGTTCCTGGTTAGCTGAGTCACCGTTGCTCAACATTCCTGATAAACATTGAACATTGTCTAGAAAACACGATAAAGAGCAAAGCCCAAACCTGCACTAACGCAAAGCCCAAAACTGCACTTTTAACGGCCGTTTTCTCCACGAGTCAGCCAGAAACGTGGGAAGGTGAACTCTGGTTCAGATTATAAAAGTAAAAATTAAGTATAAGTCTCCGCCTGTCACGCTGAGTTACTGAAAGACCTTCAAACTCGATTTTTACTATTTAATTACATCTTTTCCATCCCTTTTCCCTTATCAAATACATTTATACACGGTCCGCACGTACATTCGAATTGGTTTTATTATAAAAATGTGAAAATCGTTGTTTTCGGTCACTTAGTACTTCTGCGTAAGAACACGAAATGAACACCTGTACTTAACTTTTATCGTAAAACACAAAAGCGAGAGGGAGCGAATGTAAAACAAAATTGTATGGGCCATGGTTTCCTGGGAAATGCACGCAAAGCACTCAAAAAGTAAACAAAATTTTCAGCTCGGCCACACGCTTAGGTTGTTGCAAAAGTAAATCGCGCTGTTCGAAGTGAAACGTGCCCCCAAGTGATCCAGTTGAATATCCGGCATTTGAAGGTAGATGGAGGAATTGTAAAAACTAGTGAAAAAGGTGTCTCACTCAATCTTATCGCGAAGCATATACACGTGACAAGCGGAGGGCCTGCTGGGGCTCCGGCAGATGACTTGATGCGGATCGATTTAACCAGCCGAGAGCGAGAGCGAGAAGTGATAAGACAAAACTGAACGAAACAGTTCCAACCTGCTGCACGCGGTGACCAGCAGAAAAGGGGGGGGGGGGGGGGGGGGGGGAGGATGAGCTCTGCGATCCGCTGCTGACGAGTAATGTATGTTGGCGATTCGGTCGTAATTGGTTTTTCCATTTACGCTTATCATCCAACTGCGTGATCGTGTGCTTCGGTGCTGAAGATCGATCTTTACCACGGTGCGTTGACGTCAACACGGAGCACACGGTATTGTAATTCGTCAGCACGGAGTTGTTCTCAATCGTGGTTTCGTAGTAAGCAAATATTCCAACAAATGTCCTTCCAGCAAATCACTCAGGATTTTATCTGGTTTCAATGGTATTATCATTGCATCTGCAATTCAAATACGAAGCGCTACTCGATTTAAAATCGAATTCGGTCGGCTTCTATCGTTTGATAAGTTCCCTAAAGGACCAGCAACCAAGGTCACGCTACCCTCTTATCGCATAACTTTGGGAGATTTCGGTCCCCAAAAAGAAATGAACTGGCTGGCTGCATCTTTCGGAAGAAAAAAAACTGGTTTTACCGAGCGCACGTTCAGTTATTTCTCAGACGAACTGTCTCGTGTTACAAGACGGTGTCATCATCGTGAAACGCGGTGAAGAAAGCGTAAAATGGTATACAAAATGTCGCACGTTCGATGAATTATTCAAAGGTCCCGGTGGCGCCCCCCCCCCCCCCCCCCCCCCCCCGGAACGGTGATCCCGAGAGTCTGTTTGAACAACTTCAACAATCTGACTTGAAGCAGCAGTTGAAAGAGGCAGAAAAGAAACAAAACTCATCACTCATCGCACTGAGCGCGCCCTCCCATTAACCGGCAGACTTGGGCTAATGACTTTGACCTTCACGCCGCTACTCAACTAAGTCTCGGGCCGGTCGAACAATTGTTCGATTGCGTAGTAAACCAACTCATCTCACTCATGTACCTCGCTTGTGCCACGTTCTTTTTGGGTTGTTTTTTTGCTTCTCTTCATCTCGAAGCAATAAGCGAGTAATGGGCATCTTTGCGCCATTCGATCAACCTTAGCGCTATGTAGGCTTTACATGCGATCTTATATTGGTTATTGGACATTAGCAATGCTTGGGTAATGTTTGAAAACCTTTCACTGCTACCGATCACCAGGAACCTGGTCCCTGGTGCGATCAAAATTCCCCCAAAATCTTTTCCCCAACCGTTCGTCGGTCATTCTGTCGCTCAAGTCTTTCGTTTTCTTTTTCTCATTCAGCCGAAACTCAACGAGACACCCGAAACAACCACCACTCCCATAAAAAAAACGATCGAAAAAACGAATTTATTTCGCCCGATCCACAGCTCAACACAGCCGATCGCGCCTGTGTGAGTGCGTCCAGTCGATCGAGGCGTGTATCTTTGGGACCCATCTGTAGCGTGGTTTGAGGGTGCTGAGGGTCACGAAGAGCGACGACGACGACGACGACGCATCTCGAAATCTCACACGAATCGGTGTCTGGTTCGAATTCCGGGAGGGGGGAAGGGGAGTGGAGTCAATCGGTTGCCGCGACGACGGCGACCGAACCAGCACAAACAGATCGATCTTCGACCGTAGCGGACGCGTGGTGTGGTGTGAAGTGAACCGTTCACGTTGTTTCGAAAGTTCTTTGCCGCGAAAGTTTTCCAACCGAACAGGGAAAGGGAACAACCGCCACTCGGTTATCTCGGTCAATACTAACACGGCACCTAACGGGACACGGCACAAACGTTTCCACGCAGTTCCGCAGTGTCGGAAGTGGAAGAGACCTCGCGCGCACACACATTGCGCCGTGAGCTAGTGCGCGAAGAGTGCGTGTTTGGATCGTAGCACAGGCATCGGAGTGGAAGTTGAGAAAAGCGCCCATCGACGAACGGGAACAGCAACAGCATGGGCCTTCTATTGGCGATCGGCATACCGGTGGCGTTGCTGCTGGCCATCTTCTTCTTCATGAAATCGTCGAAAGAGATGCCAAAGAACTGGTCACAGTTTGTGTGCGAGGTGCGGATGCAGATCTGTGGCTTCCAGGGGTTGCTAGATGATTTCATCATGCGGTCACGGAACCGAGTCGGTAAGTAACGCGCGCTACCACTTCCACTTCCATCCACACTCGCTCATAGCCTACTCCCCAAAAGCATAGCAACGCTTCAGAAGCAGCAGCCGCGTTTCAGGTTTTCAGCCAACCAAATTCTCGAAACATCGAAATGCCATTTGCATGCATTGCGCCGCTGGTGTGGAATGCAGCATATAAACCAGTGGGATCAATCGGATGTCGTAATGTCGCTGAGGCGCTGGGTAGAGAAGTGAATGGATGGTGGAACGATGATTGCAACATTGACCATTTGATCAGCATCCGCGAGCAACACTTTTTCGTGGTTACGCAATGACGGTAATGGTGCTCATTACGCGCACGCCTCGTGACCGTGAACGAATCGTCTTTCATTGCCATCGCTGCCATGACCGCTTCATGATCATCGATCATCAGCCATTGTGTAGCCGCTGAATTGCAACTCAAGGGTAGCAATGGCACTAGACCATCACATCGTGGTGCTGTGCGTGAAAAGATCAGATGATCGCGACACCGAAACTCGCCATAAAGCGACAGCGTCTGCGCCTACGTCACGCAAACCACAATCTTCCTTCTGTTTTGTTGAGATCGTTTATCACTGTTTATGATTTCCGTTAGTAGCTCGCTTACAACGCTATTTTACGCCTTCACAACACTCTGCGCTCTAATCGAACCACAGGCAGCGAGTGTTAATAGCCTTTTAATTAATGCGGTGCACGCGAGATGCTTTCAGCTCGCCAGTCAATGGGAAGAGGAGCGTGAGCCCAGCGTGACTTACGCGCTTCCCCGAGAACACGTTCACAAACTGGCTGGCTAATCAATCGAAACCATCCCGAAACTGGCTCTGTTTGCTCATGCAGCACGGCTCCACCGGAACACCGGCACTAATCTTATGCTGCAATCGCATCCACATCCACATCCGCATCACGCATCGCGTATATCATCTTCTTGCCACGCTCGGTGGCCCCGTACCCGAAGCAGCGCCACTGCATTCCATGTGGTGTCCCATGTGGTCGTGCATATGCGCGTGTGTTTGCGTACCGGGCGTAATCAGCAAACACCAGACCGCCGGTGCTGGTGACGTAAAAGATGGCACAGGGATGGGCCCTCGGTCTACGGTGTGCGGTCGGATGGTACAATGGTCAGTGGATTTGTTTGCCCAAGTCCGACGGGCCCTGTAGGTGGTCAACAGGCTGTTTGAAGGGGTGATGGGGCAGAGTCAAACACATATACAAGCAAACAGCAACAGCAGCCGATCGATTGGCTCTCGTCTTTTATTGCGTCACGCGTGGAGCGTAGCATCTTGGTGCCAGTATCGTCGCGAGATCGAGCAATACCTTTCTGTATTCGAAAATTAATGCACCCTCGGTCCCAACGAAAGCGACCTTTTACTAATCTTTCAATGGCAATACGGGGGATGAAGTATCTTCTTCTCGTGATCTCGATTTGGCTCATTATCGGGATGAAGATTGGATGCAGATTGGTAATATGGAAAATAATACCCCTGTCGATCCTATAACCGGCCATCACAAAGCATTGGTACGCAAACACTCGAACCCATCGATGGGAGATGCATGGAAATTTTCGGTATCGTTAGCTGCTGAACCTCCGGGAATGAAGGTTTGGGTTTGGGTTCTGAATTATGAGCAGCAGCAGCACCGGAGCATCGAACCTGGTAGCATACTGGAGCCAGCAGAGGGATGCGTGATTTATTATTCCACGCCTCTCTTTCCGTTCTTCATCCCGGCCAATCGATGCGCTTTTGATCGTTGATGGCGCCGCAACCGTCCTGGTGTCCATTCGGCTGGGTTGGGTTGCGGCTTCATGAAGGATCGACAGGTTTTGCTAAATTGGGTTTGCAAATGAGGGACCAACTGGCGGAACCAGCAAACAGTAGCCTCGACGGGGGGCGCGGGTTGCTTTGAGTGCAATTGGGTGGAAAAACGTCAGCGCGCCCATTCATTTGGGTTTCGAATTCCGTAACGACGAACACCCTGGTGCCAATGGTGGTGGTGGTGGTGATGGTTTCGTTCGCTTGCACCGGCCGCATCTGACAAGAAGGTGCGCACTTTAATGAGGCAAATGGTGTGCTCGTGAGGCCAAAGAATAGTCATATTTATTTAACATTTCTCGCATCTTCTGACCATTGTTGAGCTATTGCCAAGCTAGCTTAGTTGATCCAAGAGTCGGGTTCAAGAGCAAAAATGCCTGACGGAAAATCACGTAAATTTCTATTTGATTTTTTGCCCCACATTATTGAAGGGTGTTCAAAAGTGTTCTTAGCATTTTTGGAACTTATAATAGACCCACTGACCTTGAATATGTTTGATTTTTGCTAAATTATTTTAGTGCTTTGAAAAGCATTGAGACACCGTGGTATTGAGCCAACCAGTGTTTCTTATTCCTCTATTATTATTATTTGTATTTAACATTTAATTAGTAAAAAACTTTTCCTGATAGTTCAACCATTCAAGAACAAATATGTAGCATAATTCCACCATTACCTGATGAATGCTGTTTAAATGAATCCATAGTCTAAATTCCGCATAAGTGATGCTGGGAATCTTAACAGCCCAGGCTTTTGTCAAAAAACTTACTGCTACAAAAAGGTTTAAAAACAACATTTTTATAACAAAAATTATTCGATATTGTAAATCCCATCGATGATCGACTGATTGAACCCATCGTTGCATATTCGCTTGAAAATTTCTGTCGATCTCGCAGCTTTTAATCCATTCCTAGTTCCTTTAAATGACCAATAAGTTACTTATCCTGGCCTTATGGACATTTTTATTTCCTTGATTGGTCGTTGGTTAGCTAAAGGTACTTCGTAATAATAGCAACTTTACGTTAAGAATTGCCATACTGGGCCCAGCAGAGGGATGTTCTTTCGAGAATGGTACTATCGTGGCCGAGCGAGGGTAACATGAATGAAAGTTACACCCGAGTTACTTTTAAGCAGGCCAAATACGCGCAATATTATTCGTTACTCGGATTTATTTAGCGTATTTGTGTTCTACAATGTATTACCAAGTTTGAAAAATACGCCAAATAAATCCGAGTAACCTAATCTTGTACGTAGTGTAGCCTCCTTTAACCAGCTCGGTTTGAAATTCGCTCGCAAGGAACAGTTAAAATGCCCCAGGAACACGTGGCCCATACAAGCTCACGACTTGGCGCTTTGTTAATCGACAAAGAAGGGAATTATTCGACTGGTTTCGAAAAATGAATTAAAATTGTTCTTTTAATTTCTTTATTACGATTAATTTCTGATGAACAAACGCGTGTTTCTATAAGCGCTGTAAGCTGGCGATGCGTAACGCATGCTTGGATTGCTCAAAAGTTGCAAAAAAAACATTGCTATCGTTGCCGAGCGCCTGGATCAAAGTTTCGCGAGTCGCCAAATTAAAACTCCCACCAAGGCAATTAAAGAGAAAGTTGTATCTCGTGAATTTATAAAAAAAACAGTAATTAATGAAGTAAAAAATCATAAACCACTTTCCTCACTATAGAAATGTTGTAGCAACTGTATCAAATCAAAGCAAAATATTTTCAAAATGAAAGCTAATACATTGTGGATGTTTTAAGGCAACGTCCACATTTCAAATGAATTATACAAACAGAACTGCGGGCTATTTTCACACAAAGATACCCATTAAACGCCCGTTTCCACCACAACATGGCAGCAGCAGCGCCAACAATGTTGCTAAAATGTTGAAATCACACAGCGTGTCAATGTGCTGCCATGCATTCAATTAACCAAAGTAAATCGTGAAGGCAGAAGGGTAGCATGATGATGATGTGTGCCACCACTAACGGCGCCTCTGCACATACACCCTCTCTCATCCTCACCACCCACATACCAAAAACATTGAAATCTGAGCCGACCAGCTCTTTGGGGTGCGACCGTTTGTTCGGGCTGTTACAAATTATTGACGAAATCATGGTAATTGCTTTCATCAATGTTGCAATACCACCACCACCGCGGCGGGATGCACTTGTGATGCCGGAAACCCAAACCGATGGCGCGGTTTTCGCGGGAAATCCTGGATTCTTTCGGGATGAAATTAAAAACCCGAAAAAATCTCCCTTTTTTCGTGGGAAAAGCATCCCACCCACCGACAGACAACCGGCAGACTACTTGACATCCCTCGTGTGAAAGGTTTTTCCGACAATTCGTTCCGTTTCGGGCAGGAACGTCCGTTTTTGGTGACCAACCGACTGACCGCGTAGCCGACTACTGAGGCCGCTTGGAGTGGGCTGTTGCTCGACGCCGCACGCTCGCCTGAAACATGAATCCTGGTGATTAAACAATCATTTCGAGCCACCACGAACGAAGGGAGCAATTGGAAAGTGAGTGTTTGAAGGGGCCAGTCACCGGCGTGGCTTGATGCAGGTGAAGGCTTGACGCCTGGCATGAAGCAATCACCGTTTCCCAGTCCGCTTGTCCGCTTGTCTGCTGTTTATACCAGCGAACACGTGCTTCTGTGCCCGTCTGTGTGCGAATATGTTCTGACCAATGTTCGCTGTTAAATGCAGAATTAATTGCGCAATTTTCTCCCGTGGTTCGTTATATTTTTATTATGCTTAATTCGTGTCCTTTCCCTCCATTCCCTTCCCTTCTGTCCGTTCGCGCTGGTGACATTTGCTTTCGCATGTCACGATCATTCCTCTCTCTCTCTCTCTCTCTCTCTCTCTCTCTCTCTCTCTCTCTCTCTCTCTCTCTCTCTCTCTCTCTCTCTCTCTCTCTCTCTCTCCGTTGCTCTGGTTTGGACATTGGACGCTGTATACAGCTGGCTGTGACTTTTTCCCTTTGGGGATGTGGTCCGGGCTTGATTAAGAACCAAAAATGCGATCGAGACACCATCCATCGGAGGCTGGTAGAAACGGAAGCAGGTGGCAAGCGTGCAAAACGAGCCAATTTCCATTGCTGCGCCGCCTCAGGGTGTGAGGTTCACGGCAAAAAAAAAAACTTCTCGTCCGCCGTGAACACCGGAAACCAATGAAACCAATTCCAACCGAACGCGCACACAAACAGGAGCCAACCGCCATGGGCACTGATTTTTTTTCCGGCCAATTTGGAGCAACGGAGACTCCGAGGACGACCGGTCCGTGTTCCGGCGAGAAGTAAAGTTGGAACCATATGGATCCGTATCCCTGCGGGCTTATTTTAATTCGGGCCACAAACCACCGAACCCGGCAATTGCATCTCGCTGGGATGCGATGCACTTAGTGGTGGTGGTGGTGTGGTGCTGGAATGCACTTAAACTTGGTCAAAAAAGACCTCAGCATCACCAAGCAAGGATCTTGCCCAACTTGTGGAATTAGTGTTCCGGGAGCCCCGCGAGGCGTTTTAGTGGTGGAATGTGACTTTTGAGTGGGTCGAGCGTGTATTTTCGTTGCTCTAGACGATTATCTAACATTTAAGGGTTCACTTAGATGCCTGGTACTTACTTGTTTTTTGTTGTTTTCCAAGTTTTCCAAGCTAGAGAGGAGTACTAATAAGAATGTTGCCTGTTCCTGGTGTTGCGTTGCCACATGCGCCATCAAACACTTTTGCCTTCGATTTGACATTCGGAATAGATGTTCATTCTAAAACCTGTGTCTGCTAGATCGGCGGAACGAATTGCTAGTTTACACTGCAAGCTTTGATTACATTGGGGAAGGAGTGCGCACTTAATTTTTAACTCGCTCTATTGCTATTAGGAATATCATTTGTTGATAATGCTCATACATTTTGATACAAAATAATAATAAAATACGGGCCCTGTGACCCCACCATAGGGGCAATACAAGATCATTTTATACACATTTTTTATACGAAAACTTTCACTAGAGCTGCAGGTTGAGTAGCATTTGTGCACTTTACCGTTACCATAACGTCGAGGAATGTCGGTTGAAAAGTTAGTTTTTCTTTTCCGTAATTCTGTCCTAACAATGAGTGCGCAACGTCATATAACGTTAAGGAATAATGAGCATAACAGACATTACGAATTTATAAATACGTCCCTATCCGTATGATATCAGCTAAAAAAAAAATTATGAGCTCAATACCAATAATGTTCACCGCAGAGCAAAACTTTACCACAAAAATCCTTTTACCACTACTAACACTTCTACAAATACTATATTGCCTGGGTCGTTTAAAAGGGAAAAGCGCACCCCAATCTACCCCTATCTTTTTTCAAACATTTTCTTACCAAACCAATGCTAGTACTGGATAGTAATACTGCATCGAATACGGTGCACCCCGGAAAATGCACTCCCAAATCCTCGTAGCTGCGGTGCAATAAACTAAATTTTCACTCACTAGCCTACCCAGCACCATAATCCAGCGCAAATCATGTTGATTTGATATTTTAGCAGCTGCGGTCGTGGCCTGCGTTACACTTGGTACGGTTGAAGTGTGAACGAACGTGGTGTGAGTGCACAGGCGACGGCAAAAAAAATGAAGATGAAAAAAACGGGAAAATTGGAATGCAGATTCTGCAATGGAACTCGTGTTTTAATGCGCTCGCACACAGACACACACCCTGATCGCTTCACACCAACGCAGGTGGCGGTGACGAAATTGACACTAGCAAAAATACCAAACAAAAAACCAAAGGAACAGGAAATTAAGGCCTTCCCGGGTTTTCCACAAAATGAAATTCCACAAAAAAGGCTTCTTTATTGGTTCGCCGGCCACCAACACCACCATCGGCAAATCGAAATTTATTTTCAAAAACCGAGCCCAATGTCACTCTCCCATCAGATCCCATCCCGCGTGGGGACAGGGAGTGAGGAAAGTGCACAACGCGAGAGATAGAGAGAGATAGCGAGAGAGAGAAAAAGGAAAAACGAACTTTAAAATTTTTAAATATTAAGTTCCCGTGCACCGTTCCCCCAATGGGGTGATGCGCCATGTCCACCCGATCAGAAGCGTGGTTCAATTATTTTGTTCAATTCCATCTTTTTGTTTTCACCTTTTTTATGTTTTTTTTTTCGGGGATGCATGAAAATAAAACCCATCTCTTCAGTTCACCCACCCCACCAGGGATGGAATGCGTTTTTTTTCGTCGTCAGAGCCTCGATTGTCCCCAAATCGTGGCACAGCGACGGTCTCTGATAGACATTCCAGTGTCGTTCATCAATTGCGCCAGGGGAGGGGAATTGGAATGAATCGAACGGACTGTCGGAAAATCCTCTCCATTCGGTGTGCGCTCGGTGTCCACACCTGCGCTTCTCCGTGTATTTGCGGGCGTTTATTTGGATTCAATTATGGAGCGAGCGAGTAAAGTCCTAGCAACAGGGAACACCGGCAGCAGCAGCAGCAGCAGATGGTGCCATGCCATACCGTATCGTGCCATTGCGGTCATGTTATTAGTGACGGCGCTATTTTTAATCAGTGGCAACAGCTGCGCTACTAAACCCCTGTCCTGTCACTCCGGTGGCCGCACACTGGCCCAGATCGAACGGTTGCTATTGCTTTGTGTGCGTAACGGTATAGTCCACCGGATTCCGATCGCCATTTTGAATCAACCAACAAAACAGACTGAAAAAAAAACAACAACTATCGTTTGAAGGATGCTTTCGCGTCTTAGATCTTTATCTTTTAATTTTTTCTTGTTTTTTCTTTCGCTCCCTCAACATTTAGAACTCTACAAACAACCGGGAAAGATTGCTCTCATCACCGGCGGAAACCGTGGCATCGGGTTGCGGATCGTGAAGAAGCTGGTCGAGTGTGAAATCGAAATCATACTAGGTACGTCACATCACGGTCCCGGTTCGAAGCAAAAACAAAAATAATCATCATCACACCTCATTCTCGCTCCATCCATCCGTTAGGTGTTCGCAATCCGATCGATTCGCGGAAGGCGGTCGAAAAGTATCTGGAACATGCCGGTGTCCAGCTCGCCAGCTGTAAGCTTCACTACGAGCAGCTCGACATCGGCAACATGAAGTCGGTGCGAGAGTTTGCTGCGAAAATTAGCACCAAGTTCGAGAAAATACATTTACTCATCAACAATGGTAAGCATGGCCCACTGGATTGCACGTCGCAGCTCACTTGATTTTTTTTTTTCTAAATTTTTCCATCCCCCTGCAGCCGGTGTCATGAGCGTACCGTTCAAGCTGACGGACGATGGGTTCGAGTCGCACATGGCCATCAACTACTATGGACACTTCCTGTTGACGCATCTACTACTGCCCAAGCTGAAGGCCGCCGGTACGCCGGACTGTAAGGCACGCGTCGTGAACGTTTCCTCGTGCGTGCACAAAATCGGTGAAATCGATTACAACGACATCAACAAGCTGTAAGTTGGAAGGGAGAGTAACCGGAGTGGCACTCTGCGCACTCTAACACCGCGTTGACACTCTTTGCAGCAAAAACTACTATCCGGCCGACGCGTACAACCAGAGCAAGCTGGCCCAGGTACTGTTCGCGAAGCATCTGAATCTGGTGTTCGAGGAGGATGGGGTGCCGGTGCTGGCGAACTCGCTCCACCCGGGCGTCGTCAATACGGATCTGTTCGAGCACTCGAGCACCAACTACATTCCCTGGGTTCGGGCGCTCCTATTCAAGAGCCCCGAAGAGGGCTCCCGTACCGTCGTCTATGCGGCCATCTCACCGAAGCTGGAATCACGGGGTGGATGTTACTTGAGCAACTGCCGGGAAGCGGGCGCCCATCGTCACTGGAAGAACTCGGTACAGTGTGAGAAACTGTTCAAACTTACCTGTGATAAGCTCGGCATCACCGATTTCTTCCACAAGCACTAACACGCGGATTGTATGCGGATCCGGCGCTTCGCAGTCAATACAACGGTGGTGCATTTACCGGTGGTGCATTGTTCGCGGTGCACCCGTTCCTCTTTTCACGCCTTTTTTCATATCGGTATTACGGACGGTGAGCTGCTTTCCTGTCGCGGCAGGAGGTGACGAAATAGAGAAAACCAATAAAGCCAATGCTGTACTCGAGTGGATAACTGTGGCCCATCACTTGGTTGCTGCTCTGTTGTTGTTATTCTAAAAACGGCGCTCTTGAGGAAAATATAATATAAATATGAGGCAAAATCAATATTATTTTTTAATATTCTCACGAAGTACTTAATAACTCACATTTAATAACTCACGAAGAGCGTCGCTAGAGAAAACAAAACGATAAAGGGAATAAAGGTGCAACAACCTTATCTAAATCCGGCCAGTCCGGTCGCACCGGCCACATCCTCGTCCACACATACTGCACACATACTGCATTCACTTTAACGTAATCGTCACCACCATTTAATAGTATCGTTTATTATCAGAACCATCATACAGTCAGCGTTGCATTCGCTGCCGCTGCTGCTGCTGCTTTATCGTATAATATCGCATCGCATCAGTTTTGTTTTTTTGGCAAATATATTTTTTAAGGAGCAGCTTTCTGCATCCTCCGCCGTCATCGGACGCACACATGACCTTGCTTTTTTGGGGTATGTACACAATGGTGGCTAAACTGGCGCGGAAAGAATTGCCCCCCCCCCGGGTGCAAATGCACGCTACACTCATTCGAAGAGGGGTGGCGTATTTACATTGGAAGGAAGGGAACTGCATCGTAAGATTGATTAAAGAGAAAGTCAAAATCAAATGAAGAAATGTCTCCACAGCAACAGCACCACTCGGAAACGGAGTATCCCCATTTACTATTTGTTGCGTTTAGCCAGGCCTCTGTCCTTCCCTTCCGATTTCTAATTATATGACCTCCGAGAACTCACTCACTCGCTCGTTCGCTTTCGTTTTACAAACATTTACTCAGAGAAGAGGAGCTCTAGAAGACAACGGACTACACAATGCTCATTGCGAATCGTTCAAACTTGACTATAGCGGAAGCGTATCCTGTTCTGTCCTGTCTTCATTCCTAGTATCGTCAATGCGTTCGAGTTTCCCTTTTCTTCCTACCACTAACACACATGCCCTGCACGCCATGAAAGTGGAAAATGGAACCGAAAAAAAGGGGAATGAAAATACAAAAAAAAGCACAGCAACGGCTACCGTTTGGCCAGTTTTATCTAAACTAGATCCCGGCGATGAGCTTCTGTTTCTAGCCTTGCATCCTTGAATGGATCACCTTCAAATGAGAAGTCTCCGGGTTCCACCTGGGCATCACGTGCGGTGAGGCTTTCCACTTGCCTTTCCTCACGCTCCCTTACTACACTCGAGCGAAGCGTTCAAACACAATAAAGTAGCATCGGTTTCCGGTTCTCTCCGAGTGTCTCCGTCCACCATCCCTCCCGTCGGGAAGTCGGGATGTCATAAGTCTATCGCCTCTTTCGTCGCAGCATCGTTGCCGTCGCTGTAGTCGCCGTCCTCGCCAGCGACCGGATTACGAATGGAGCATCCTTAGCGTGTGCCATCCAATCTGCAGCAACGAAGGCACCATTATGACCGCAAACCTCAGCCAGCTTGCTGCGTGTAGACCTGCCGAGAGCCGAGCACGGTGAAGAGAAAGAGGACACAAGGATAGAAAATGAGTCCAGCGGTGGATCAGGTGATTAAATGAAACAATAGAGCAATGGAGGGAGGGTGTGCGAGACGGAAACAAATTATGTTACAGCGCGCTGTGGCCCCGGAAGTGACCCACACACTTGACTGCCACAGAAGTTGACCTTTGGAGCATATTGGTTTGACCAGTGGCAGGGAGGTCGAGTTCAAGAACTCATTCCACCAACACCGGGACCGGTGTACCGGTGGAAGAGGCCTGAGGTAAGCGTTCAATATAAGATGCTCGCTCGGAGCCACTCGGACAGGGCTGGATCTAATGAACTCTACCGCTTTCTTCGCAGCAGTGGGGTGGATTGGACGATTTACGATTTACTCCCACTCGATGATACCGTCTCACTAGCATGTCTTTTGGGATGTTGCAATTACAAATATACAACTCATGAAAGTCGCTTCAAGGGTTTGCCAGAAAAGTTGCACGAAGCTAAAGGGAACGCTTCCACGCTGTAAGGGTGGCTTTGGTATTAATTTTGTTTTGTGACACATATTTTTAACATTTTTTCTTGAATGATGATCCTTTCAAGAATATTGTTTAAAATTTTTAAAACAATCGTAGCAAAACTGACAAAGTTATAGATTTTTGAAAATCCGAGCTTCATACAAGGCTCCATGCAGCTCGCTGCATTCAAGAGCGTTTCCCATCGTACCGTAAAAACTACTGGAACAACCGATATGAAATTTTTAACACATAATCTACACACTATTTGCCAGGTAGCCCCATCAAGATTTCATGAAAAATGTTGATACTTTTTTTTAAACAATTATGTAAAACTCGCTTTTTTTTGGGTTAGATCGTAAAATGCATTATTTTTGGATCAAGTGTTTAACAAAGTGTCCCAAAAAATTGACCAAATACACTTGAACACTTGCTATTTATTATGGCATTTACAAAACCATGTATTGGTAGATAGATTTCCCCATATAAATCCGTTTTTGGTCCAACCGTCTTTACTCCGATTCAAAAGACTTGCCCGTTAAAGTGACGAACCCGCTTTGATCATAGTGTGATCATTTTTTCAACTTCAAAAATCTGTCAAAAATCGAAAAATTGGAAATTTAACAAAACATCGACGAGGCTAGCTGGATAAACTTATAACCTATTGAAAGAATATTGATTTGTATTTTTCTGATGAGCCATCACGCAGCTACGATTGGCACCGGAAAAAGTATCTTTTCGCAGACGCACCATCAGAAATTTGATGCCATGGATGAAGTTTTCAATAACTCCTCTTAATCCTTTCAAAAATAAATCTCCAAATCAGAATTAAATATTCTTGAAAAGTTTAATAGCTTAATATGGCATACACTTGACTTGAAATAAAGTTGAATGGTTACTTCACAAAAAATCTTCAAAAATGCGCCAGAATTTTTGGCCAGAAATTACCAAAGCGCCCCTTTAATCAATTATAGGCCCTTGAGGTGTCAGAACTCCATCGCTATGGGATTTAAGACACTCCCAGACAGTTGCTCCCTTCCTGGAATGACTGATTAGGGAGCAATTCGGAGATATTGCTCAGCATCCCAAGTTGTGTGGCTTCTCTCCAGGGGGGGAATTGTGGGATTAGTGAGCGATTGGTACACAATTAGGGAGCGAATGCTCTCCTGGGGACCCCTTTCCTTATCCCTATAAATTGATTATGGGATTTAAGACACTCCCACAGCCACCTTACATCTGCTCTCCCGAAACGTCCTCGCCAGCTAGAAGAGAGACTCACCTAAGGTCACCGCAGTGCCGGCGCCATTATGGTACAGTAGATTCTCGTTCAGAATCTCCTTAAAGTCCAGCACGTTCATTATCTCATCCGAGTCCACCGCGTTCGACTGCTGGACGGTTAGGACACGCGTGGAACTGGCGGTTGGCCGGAGCCGTATGACGGACGGAATGGCCTGGGCCACCTGGCTTGGCGGTTGCCTTGCTGGTCCATCCGGTGATGCCACGACCAGCACAGCACTTGTTGGCCGCTGACTGCTCTCCTTCGCCATCGTCACCGTCGTCGTCGTCGTTGTGGGTATCACGCTGCTCGTTGGTAATGCTGTCGGTGCCAGTACCTTCGTTCCACCGGTCGACGAAACCATTCCGAAAGGATCCAGTATGGAGTTCGATTCCTCGAATATCCTCGAGTTGCTGCTGGTGGTGTCTGTGCAGGGGAGAAGTAGAATAAAAGTAAAACCCAAAGTTGTAACCATTCTAGTTGCCACAAAACACGCGACTCACCGACAAAGACCGTCTCCTTCGTACGCCGATACTCGGTCCCGGGGATCGTGAGGACACATTTGATCACATCGTCCGCCTGCAGCGACTCGTACAGGACCAGCTGTATGCTGATCGAACTATCGAACAGACCCTCACCGGTGACCGGAATTTCGTTCACACTCCCGTTCTCCAGCCGATAATCGTTCACCCAAAGCGACAGTTCCGGTGCGGGGAAGATACCGTACACGCTGCACAGTACCGTCACCAGATCGCTCAGATTGCGGTAGTACTTCAGCACGAAGCTCGATTCGGGCACTGGAAATAGAGGCGCAGAGGAGAGGGAATTACAAAAATCCAATCAAGGCACCGGCCAGCGGCATTGCGTACCGATTATGAACAGGTCCGCGGACTTGATGTTGCCCGATTGAAAGGTTTGCACCGAGCAGCTGTACTTGCCGGCAAACTCGGGCGTCGGATGCATTAGGGCCAGGGCTCGGTGCTTGTGCATGGCCTCGGTACCCCGCGTGAACGACCGGTTCACGTGATCACGCATCCAGTTCAGGCTGGATGGGCTACGGTACGGGGGGATCCACTGGTAGATCGGAACATCGTTGTGGAGCCACTTCAGCACGAACCCCGTCTCGTCCGGCTCGATGAAGTACTCGCAGTCCAGCACAAGATGGTGCGAAGGGCCGGCTTCGGTCGACCGGCTGCCGCTGAACGGTTCCTGGGGTGCTGGTACACCGAAGGGTATGTCGGGATCACCATCACCCCGTGTCCGGTGTCCTGGTGATGATGGATGGTGGTTCTGGTGGTGCGCCTGAAGGTATTGCTGGTGCTGGTGCCGATGGTGATGGTAATTATCGAGCACGTAAACCCGGGGCACCGATAGCTTCGTGATGTACACCGAGCTGGCATCTGGAGTGTG
>NC_064878.1:23649095-23664095 GCF_943734665.1 Anopheles aquasalis
TTTCACCACCGATTGTAAGCTTCTTATGCACTATATGCACTGTCCTGCACAACATACGGCTGCACATCGCTACATATATCAAGCTCAGCTCGGTCATGATTCATGATAATCATAACGGCACACTTTAAGCCCGCGTGCCTGACGCGGTACCATGGTAATGTGTTCGGTTGCCTTGGAAACCCCCTCGCAATGGTTTGAAGCATTTTTCCAAATGAAACATTCCGAACCGTAATCGATGAAATAGGATACTGCGCGCACCACGGAACCACGAAAAAGTCGTGGAGAAAGCTGGAATTGAAAAAAAAAGAAATGGCCTGAAATTGCACCACTACTAAGCCGCGTGGCATGGCCAGAGCGTTCACCGTCTGAATTATGAATATTAAATTCTATTTCCACATCCACACCAACGAGCGTTCCACACAGGCACACACATGTCCGTTGCCGTTAGTCACCGTTTTCACCCATTCCTTCGGTGCGAAGTCTTTTCCACAAAAAAAGAAGGAAAAATGAACAAAAAAACGAATCAATTGATCATGGTGGAAACCGAGTCCGTGTTCGCTGCACCGGAAAACCAATCGATCTGCAACCCGTTCCTTACAACGGTTGGCTCTGATTTGTAGCAAGGAATTTATCGACAGAAGGAATTCACGGGGAAAAGTCTCCCCCCCCCCCCGGGCAGATGCAGGACGATGCATCGATCTAAGGTTTGCTTCAATAACTATTCCGTTTTACTTATCTGTGAGTTTGATAAAGTATTGGTGAAAGTGGTGTAATGGTTTCGTTAAAATGTATTTTAAAACATTGTGCTACTGGACCCCTTTTTAGGTTCATTCGGTGAGCAAAAACAATTTTTTAAATTCAAACTTACGTTTGTCTGCCATGAGTTTCACATTAAACTATAGGTTTGAAGAGCTTCAAGTCAAATTTGGAATAAAACTTTACTAAACCAGACTAAATTAAAAAATACAGGCATGGCATTTACTGCGGAGCGGTAATGTTTAAAAAAATCTTTTTTTTAGAGATCCACTGTAGCTTCGAGCTAGTGTATCTGAGATATAAAAGATGCTCATTCTGGGATGTCAGATGATGAGTTTCTTCGGACAACCTGGTCGAGATTTTGATTTATTTTCCAATTTTTTCAATTTTGAGTAGCATTTTGTAGGTGAATAAGTAAGTCAATTTCGTTCTAAAAACAAGTTATTACAAACAAACAACCTATTTCAAACATGGTTTGACTCCGGAACTATCTGGAAGAGAATTTAAAGACTAATGTGTGACTAATGTAGACTGTGCTGATTATTTTTGGTACATCGTTTGCTTTTGAGGGAAAAGGAAACACCGCTTTGCTCGTTTTAACTGACAATAAACGGCTTCAGTGACTCGTTTGAACTGACGCTGTACAAGAATATCAGTAATCATATTTCAAGTAACATCTTTACAAAATCGCAAAAATCGGAATCTATGACGAACCTTCCTTTGCTTTCTCTTATGTCAGCAGAAACTTCCAAAATTGAAAAAGCTCGATTCTATATTTTATACGAAAGTTTAGACACCGAATTTCGAAACGTTGGTTTTGAGCAGATTACTTTAAAGTGGCGAGATGCATTTAGCCATGTATGAGACACTGCATCTTACTACATATTGCTTAAACGATCCCAAAAATGTGATCCAATATTTTTGGGTAGTTCTCTTATGTTCATTTCGAGAAAAAAAGCTGAAAACGAAATGACACAATAAACCTTGAAACATGTAAACCACTCCACCCCCCTTAATTGATCAGAGGACCACACAAAGCGGACCCTTACACGACCGCAAAACAACACCGCAATCTATCGGCCCCAAAGCAGCAGCAGCAGCAGCAGAGAGCGCACAGGTGGCTATCGCCGTAATCATCGCCGTGCGTTACCAATGGAAACGACTAAGCACATCCTTCAGAAATGAAGTTGACAGCCGCCAAAGAGAGTGCACGAACACGGGCATGATGCTGCACTGCACTAACAATACCACCAGCACCATAACAACAACAACAGCGGGCGTCCGATGTTTGTTGCGCTATCAATTCCGCTCTACACCCCAACAAACGTCCCCTGTGGGTTTCCCAGTGGAGAGAGGGAGAGCGGGGGGGGGGGGGGGGTGTAAAATGTCACCCCCATCCAACCCCGATGGTAACGCTTTAAACGTGCGCTGCTAACGATGACACCAGCGTTTGCCATCGGGAAAACGACGGGAACGTGAGCATCGCCGCCAGCAAACTACTCCAATTTCAGCCCCGTGCCATGGTGTGGCCACCACCACCACCACCACCACCATGGTTGGCACAAAAAGTGCACATCAACGGCATTGCAGCGCATCGTATCGTATCGCATCGTTAGCGCTTGGCACTCCGAGGACGAGGTGCTTAGTTGCGACGAGCTGGCTGAAAGGGTTTCACGCGACGGATCCGCGCGATCCCTTCAGCAGCAGCAGTAGCAGCACAAGCAGCAGCAGCAGCAGATTATGAGGCACCGGAGCTCGTACCAAGCCCTGTACTGAACCGGGAAATGCAAATGCTCGCTCCTGGAACGGAAGGCATCAACAACAAGCGATGCGCTCCAAAGCATCAACGACGACAACGACGACGACGAATGGTGTGGACTGGTGGCGATGAAAAATTACAATCATTCAAGAATTGCGTTACACTTCTCCCGTTCGTGGCCCGTGGCTTCTCTTGTGCTGTCTCGTGTTCCGGTTGAATAAGGTTGGTTCGCATTCCCTTTTTTCCCCCTCCTATTCGCGCGTTGGCATCTTCTTACCTTTACCGGAATCGGTCCTGTGGAACGATCGAACCTGGGCACCGATCTGACAGCAACTGCCACGGAACACGAATTTCATTACCGAAATGTGCGAACCCAGCTGGCCGGGGGCACCGTTTTCCCACCACAGGGACTTTGCTCTGGTTCCCGCCACTCCACTTTCGTGTCGCGAATGGAAATATTGTGCAAGCGAAGCTTTTCCAGTCGCCATTTGATTTTCTTTTTTACCATCGGGAACAGGGCAACCACAACGAACGAACGGTGACGGTGGTCACATACAGAGCAGCCAGCAAATGAGCGACGATTCATCTTGCCGCTTGCCGTTCCTCAAACATGGTACAAAATGGTGCGCACTGCACTTGGCGTGGCGGTCCTGTTGCTCCCCGTGTCCTGGGCCCTGTCCTGTGTTCTGCTGTTGATTGCAATCGAAGACTCCCACCACCGCACGTAAATGAGAATCGGGAGTAGCCATATCGGAATGGGGAATAACGAGTGGGAAGACCGTTTTCCCCAACAAGGTGGCTTCCACACGAGAAATGCACCGAAATTTAAAATCATATTTTTGGACGGACCGATAGTCACGAAACTAATCAGCAAACATGCTCCTGCTTGTGCCAACGAAAAACTCCGCTGGCCCATGGCGACACGATGGACGGACTTTAGTAACCTGTTGATCGGATGTTGTGCTACAATCCTGATGCAAGCGACAGTGCAAGCAGCATTCGAGTAAGAGAAGCAAACATTTTATGCCAGCAGGACAACCCCTTAAGCATCACCGTTTGAGTCAAAGTGTTGTAATTGGCGAGTGCTGGAGTAACAATTCGTGAACGCACAATAACAATAACTTTCAGGTGATATAAATCTTGCTAATCTATTACACTCCAACCATTTTATTTTATAGCCAATGCCATACGGTTTGTGAACATTTTACGATACAACTTATGTCAACATGAAAAACTACATTTTATCATTTTTTAAGTATCTACTTTTTATAGCCGCCCATAGACTTGCACTACCTTTAGTTGATATATTTGTGATTTTCAATATATTACGAATAATAGATTATTAAATCTGTTAAAAAGAACAGATTGATTTAACTGACATATTTTGAAAGATGCATTCAAATTCATAACTGCATCGTAATGCCTTAAGTATTTAAGTTTGTGTTGTGACACATATTTTTAGCATGTTTCCCTGAATGCTGATCATTTCAATTGCAGAACATTGGGTAAACATTTTGAATCAATCGAAGCAAAACTGACAAAGTTATAGTTTTTTGAAAATCCGTGCTTCATACAAGACTCAATGCAGCACGCTACTTTGAAGAGTGTTTCCCAAAACCAACGTTTTCAAAGTCAGTGTCCAACGTACCGTAAAAACTTCTGAACCGATTGATTTGAAATTTTTAACACATAATCTGCACACTCATTGCCAACTAGTCTTGTCAAGATTTTATAAAAATTATTGATACTTTTTTTTAAACAAATCCTTAAAAATCGTGTTTGTGGGCAAAATGACATAAACCATCACTTTTTCGTCTTAAAAATTCTGCCAAAAATCGGAATATAAGAAATTCCACAAAAACTTGACGGGACTACCTGTATAAACTTATAATCTTTCAATAAAGTACCCATTTGTATGTTTCTGATGACCCGTCACGCAGCTGCGATGGGCACCGGAAAAAGTATCTATTCGAAGACACGACTGCTTAATTTTGATGCCATGGGTGGAGTTTGTAATGAATCTTCCCCAAAATAGAACCAAATATTCTTCAAAAGGTGTAGTTTAATATGACATTCATTTGAAAGAATACAGTGGAATGCTTGCGTCACAAAAAAACGTCAAAAATGATCCTTTTTTTGTCAGGAAATTACCGAAGCCCTCCTTTAAAAGAAACGCAGAAATGAATTTGTAAAATGAATGAAAAAAAACATGAATTTTAATCATCGTAGAAAAATATCGATCCCAAAAATGCCAAAAACATTGTTGTCATCAGGATTTTGCAAGTTATTAAAGGATCAGGAAAGCCAACTGATGATTAGACTATTCACCATATTAGTGTGATATAACAATGTTTGAAGCCACAAAACTACTATTAACATATCAAATAGACGCAATGTACTCCAACGACCCACATTCCCACCCACATTTTTCCAACGAAAATCATCTTAAACACCCCCAGCATCATCATCCAGGCGGCTTCCAAATGCCACCGCGGTCATAATACCCTAAGACTTAACACCCCATCGCGGCACAGCTTTACGATGGCTTACAGGCTCGCTCGCAACTTCCTCCAAGTACACCACTCGAGATCGCCCAAAACAGACAACGCTTTAACAAACGTCACCCTTTCCATCAGGCCCCCCTTGGAGGAGAAGCCATCTAAGCACCATTTATGGTCAAACTTTGCTTCACATTTGCATTCCGCGTCCGCTCGCCCCGCGAAACTCCCAACACAGCACCTAAGTTCACTTCACGGCTACAGCATCGAGTTTCTAACTTGTGTGAAAACTGGCTTCCGAGAAAATGGGAGAACCCGTTGTAAATGGCTCGATTGTTTATGCGAAGGCGATTAGTGTTAGTTTCAACCGCACACGACTATCTTAGGATCTTCGTCTGCCAAGTGCAACTTGGTGGAAAACTTGTGACATTATTCTTGATAATCTCTCTGCCTCTTAGCTGCTTGTCCACATATGATGGCGGTCAGATGGTGTACCGCACTGTTTATCACCGGAAGCTGTGCCACTAACGTGTTGTTGTCCAACTTTGCCACGGTTCGACTGTTTGACTTCGAGTTTCCGCGTGATTGTGCTCACTGCGTGCACACGATACAACACTTCATCTGAACCTGTAGCCCATGAAATCAACAGTTTAACTCATCCTCAGCCTTCCCGGAGCCTGTGTAATCCATCATCTAGCGACTTCCAACGCTTCCGCGATGTCACCTTAGATTGATTTCACCGTAAGCTGCTTTATCTCCGGTGGGTTCGTTGAGCGCGGATCTCTGGTCGATCTGATCCGTGCACAACAACCGGGAATTGGGGTTGTACTGAATTCGAAACCCGCTGCTCGCTGCTGCTCCATTTCCAGATCACATTTCGTGTTAAACCGAGCGTTCAGGCGGCCGCGGTAAATCGTGTTACATCGCTCTCTCGCGCTTCTATTCGACAGAAGCGATATGTTAATTGTATCCAAGTACCGTGAAATCCCGTGCTCGGTAACATTACGCTCCAAACATCCACACCGACCGACGGATCGATTGATGATCGCACACAAATTTAACGCATGATTTTATCGTACACGGCGGCACTCGTCGTTACATGGATTTTCCAGTCCAGTTTCCACTCGACTCGACATGTCAGTGCCGAGAGAGATGCCGACAGATAAAGCCCACGGATTCCGTGTGTTCCTGGTTCTGGATGTTATTACCGTGTAACGTTTGGCACGCTTGGTGACCTTTATCTCGCGAGAGTGTGTTTATGTGCGGCTTGTTTTGATTTTCGATCGATCGTATAAATATGTATGAAGCTCCATTTTCGATTCAATTCATTCTTAAACAAGTGCCTACGCATCATCACCTTCGCTCACGCAGTTTGCACTTTCTTTCGCTTTTTCGCTAACGATCAACGCGACCGTGGAGTATCATTATGGAGGAGCAATTTATCGCACACCAAGCACTCCGTTGAGGCACCGATTTCACCGATAGAAGTGGCATTTGTTTATGGAAGTGGCCTTTCGTGGAATTTACGGTAACGGCCGCATAGACGCTGGGATAGGTGGATATATTTTCCACCGGCCAATTAATGATACCTAACACCAACCAGCTTTCTGCTCTTATACTCTTTTTGTGTGTTTCTCTGTCTCTCGCTCTCTGAAGAGAAAGAAAAGACACCAAGCAGCATCCTCAGCTCGATGAAAGTGATAGCGAATCGCTTTCGCGTTTACTGTGCAACTCACGAACAGGTAGTAAAGTCCGATCTCTTATCAGCAGCACCACCTTATGGTGCTGCCTGTCTGCCGGCAAACAGGTGGCCACTGCTCAGCATCTCACCGCAAGTTTCTTGGGGAGGACGGTTGGCATACCGGAACGGAACGGATGGCTGGTGGCTCACTATTTGTCGCCCTTTTTCCAGCGAGAAAAACTCGTTAGCGAGGTATGACACTGTGGAATGGTATGAGCCAAAAAAGATAAAAGCTTTCGGTGCATTTCATTGCAAACACAGAGAGGGAGAGGAAGAGAGAATGGGAATATAGGAAGTGAACAAACAACTCCAAGGACCCGACGATAATGATGGTTTTCACGAACAACAGCACCACCATTTGCAATGAATGTCCCTGTTTTTGGTGTAAAAGTCTGAAAAGTCCTCAAGGAAATGTGTGGAAAATTGGGAAGACCATTAAGCATTTTCTTTTTAATGCCACCGATTCATTACATCCTTCGGCAAATCGACCACTTAGACTATTAAACCTACGATTGATTTCAATTGTTATCTATTGCTGCGCACTGATCCTCGACCATCGAGCGACATGATACACGGTACCCGGAGAGCTCTGGCCTGGTGGATTATGCTCTGAATACTCTGAAGCTGCCTCTCTTCTAATACCATCCCGATGCCGTTGCCGATAAAAACGAGCCTTTGGTCTATAAATTAGAGGAGCTTTTTGTGCCAGCCAACCAAGCTGCGGCCATTGAGCGCTATGGGGCCACTAGCGGAAGAACAAATGCCTCTCCATATCGGGCATATCCTTTTCCTACTTAAAACGTAAACGAAGCGAACCGATCGATACCGATCCCTGTATTAGTGGACCGGGGCTGCCAGGAAATTTATCTATTAAAGGAAGGACGAGAATCGCCGAGAATGCAACAGGGATAACCCAACCCCAGGCCCTTGTGCTCCACGAGGCAGAGCGAACGGAGCGCTTAGAATCTGCTTAGTGATTCTGAATGAACACATTCTCTAAGACAACGATAATACGAACGATAGAGGCGAAGGTAGAAAAGGGCCTCAAGGTAATTTGCCCACAACCTTGTCCTTCCGGTGAGAGCTTCTCTCAACATCAATATTGCTTACATCATCCCTTGTGTGCCCAAGGGAAGCGCTTAGTCTGGTTACCGGGGCAAAAAAAACGAGCTTAACGTTCTTTTTTTATCACCCAATTAACAATAACCCAATTGTCACCTTCCGGCGGCCAAACAAAAGAAGCCATTTTTGGGATAACCCCCATTCACGTCTTCAACCCCTTTAGCTGTTGCTGCTTACAAGCCCCTACTGACCGGATGTGGGGCCACTTAAAGTTTAGCTTCATTTGAACCATTCCGGGGGCCCAAAAGACAACAGATCCTAATGTTGTTGTGTTTCGCTTGACAAAAAAAAACCCTCGAGGGTTGAGGTTGGGGGTTAAAAACACATTTAATTTTTCACCCCTTTCCGGTTCCTCACTTCAACTCTTTCATCGTGCAGCGTCCGTCTTTGACTATTGTATTTGAATTTGTTGAAAATGTTGTTCCGGAGACAGGGCAGCATTTCTTCTTCTAGCAATCTCCATCAACACCAACAGCAGAAAGAGCACAAAAACCCCCTTTGCACATTTGTTCTAACGTAGCAACCCGCTCCAGCCCCTTATCCGGCATTGTTTGCACCGTAATGGATTTGCCATTTGCGAGGTATTCATTTTCATATTTAACATCCCCCCTCCCCTTTCCTGGTGCTTGCTAGGCATCATCATTTCCATTTCATTTAAATTGGGTCACGGTCGTCCATCATTTGGCCACGATGCCATAACTGTCAGCGCTGAGATGCGCTTTGCATGTTGCACTGCGCGACCGAGGAGCAATCTTTCATCTCGAACGAGAATGGGATGATGCTTTGTGTGCCGATGGCTCAACTCTAACAGTCAACCATATCAAGCACCATACATAGTGTGATAAGAAAGGAAAGAGAGAAAGAAAGAGAGAGAGAAAGAGGAATGACGGTCAACAATCAGCTTACTCCGGTTAAGTGGATCTGAGTCATCCTTTCCATCCATCCACCCATCCTCGTTGCAGCACAATCGTGGCGCATCGCAGTGCAGATCTGATTTGTCGCTGGAACAGGGCCCAAGCATGGCCTTGATGTCAGCCACGCCACGCAACGGGCTCTTGGAAAAGAACACGGAAAAGCACAGCTAAAACCATTCTTTTCGACGACATCGCGAAGTAATCGGATTCTTCTATCTGGCATGAGATGGTTCTTATCGTTGTTCCGTTTGCTACAAACAACGCGACGACCACACGACACGGCAAACACAGACACACACCACTGCATGACGATGGTTTCGCGCTAGAATCTTTTCACAAACCACCTCCATATCCTTCACCAACCAGTTGGCGCTATCCGACTTCACATTAGAATTACTCAAATGGGCTCCACACGACCATTCCGCCCGGTGCCGGGATATTGCAGAACCGGAATCGAGAAAGGACCAAACGAAAAAAGGAGAAAAGGATGATGACCATGATGGTGGTGGTTCTCGCCGCATCTGAAACATAAGGCACGACATGACAAAGAAAGGAAAGGGGAATAAAAATGAATGACCCTTGGACAGATGGTTGGCCATTGATAGTGGCTGTGGCCGACACCGGTCGGCACACTATCCCTAACTTCCCGGACCGGCCACTAGCGGTCCGCACACGACTGGTGGTGGTGCTAGTGGTTGTGGTTATCTAGGTGTGACAAAGTATGACTAGCGGTTACGGTTGTGCGCTTTTCCCGGCCCTTTATCTTTACGCCAGCGAACATACACATTTATATTTTTCCTTTGGGGTGGGGGGAGGGGGGCTCAGGCATAGAAATGGAAAGGATTTTTGTTGCTAACAGCAAAAAAGGTTAGCATTTGTTTTAGAAATTGCCATTCCATACACTAAAACATGATAACGGAAGTAGAACGGAAAGAAGGGTCGCATATAAATTGGAAAATGTTTTTTTTTTCGCCCAGCCTTTTGGGCTAACATGCAGATGATCGTGCGAATGTGAACGCGTACGAATTCAAAATGCAACATGGCCGGGAGTGTAGCTGATTGTAAGCACTGGGCCTGACAGCAAACCACAGGCCAAGGCCCCCCTTCGCCCCTCAGCTAGTCAGATGCAATTTGCAAAAATGGACTCCGGAGAGCATCAACCGAACATCAAACGCGTCCAAGAAAGGCGCGCTCATCACGAGCATCGAGGGGGGCTGTCGGGCTGTGTTAGCGAGTGTGTTGACTGTCTGGTGTTGGTGGTGACGGAGAGAGAGAAAGGAGGAGTGAGGTGCACAATCGAGCTAAGTGGCTCGTCGCTTCGGTTGCGGAGCCGGAGCTGCTGCTACGTTGAGCATGACGCACCGGTATTGAGCTGGGGTGGAGTAGCGAGCATACTCTTCTTGAGACGCCTTGAGGGGAACTCGAAACTGCGAAGCACGGAGCATGACAATATGTAAATCCTTTCCAGGGGAATTCCAACCCCTTTTCCAGTGTTGCTCATGATCATGAAGCAGATCGCCGTCGTGGAGAGTTAGGCTGATGAGCGGTTTTGGTAAATCTCATCCCAGAAATCGTTGGCACTTCTTACTCAGTCACCTCGTCACGGTTTGCTAGCCATAGCGCCTTGGTACGCTGGTAGAACCGAATGCAATTATGAAGTGGCCTCAGGGGATCCAGGCTTCGGTTTTATGCTTACACCAATCTGTGGCAGACTTGGAAGAATGCTTCTGGGTGTGGCAGAATCTCAACAATTCTTTCGCCCGTCTATTCGGAAGGTTGCCTGGTGAAGGTCAAATTAATAACAATTTCTTCAGATCGTTGTTTACAACTTAAAGCATTAATTTCTTGGAGTGCCAGGTGCGCTAGTGTGCGCTGTGTTGCCGCCAGCACCTGGCATGCTGACTTCACTCCAAAAGGCATAAAGGCTTATTGCCTGTGGCACCGAGCAAAAGAAAAACTAATCTCACCAGCACTCAGTTGCGAGAACAAACCGTAAAAAAAAATACTCTGCAAAACAAACTGCG
This sequence comes from Anopheles aquasalis, assembly GCF_943734665.1. Classification (NCBI taxonomy): domain Eukaryota; kingdom Metazoa; phylum Arthropoda; class Insecta; order Diptera; family Culicidae; genus Anopheles; species Anopheles aquasalis. The sequence continues at coordinate 23,659,910 of NC_064878.1, forward strand.
TACAGTGTGAAGATGAAGTGTTTCATTATCCTTCACATACTCCAGCAGAGTAATACACGCATACCCACACACCTCTGCAGCCAGCTGCTGTTGAAGTGTTCCGATATTATCCAACAAAAACATTACACTGAGCCCATTGTTCCATTGGTGGTTGGGGCGCTCGCTCACTCGCTGGTGTTGACACAACACATAAACAACCAGGACCGCCTGGTGTCGCCCTGGTTTTCTGTCGGTTTTGTCACCCATCTCGGTACGGTTTGCCTCCAGAGAAGCTCCAGTGCTTTAATGCCCACCACTACAACCGCGCGGTTCACTCAAAAAAGCACTTCGCCGCAAACATTCGTCATTCCACGATCCGCAGGTAGGGGGGCTGTTGGCTGTGGTTCTAGCGGCCATTTGAATGTAAATTTTTAAAACCATGCAGAGCCAGTGGTCGACATCCAAGCACACACATCGCAGAGAGCAGTGCGCGAAACTCGAATGCTCAAATAAACAAGTCACCAGGCAGTCGGTGCGGCTAATTTTCAGTTCGAGGGAAAGATTAAATAGAGAGAGGCTGTGAGAGAGAGAGAAAAAAAGAGGTCCTGAAGGCCCATAAAAAATGATTTATCGTTTAATTAAATTCTGCTTTTCCAACCAACCAGCTACGCCACTCTTTCACTCTCACTCACGTGCACGTGCAAATTGATCGCACTGGTGGCGTGGCGTACTGGCCGTACTTCCACATTTAGTTTCCCCGCGGATTGTGCAGATTCATTTAGTTCTCTTCCCTTCGACACACATGGTGCCCCCAAGTTTGGCAACACTTTCTCCATTAGTTGTGCACAGTTCCACTGCAACATTGTTGTGGGCTAATTGTGTTGTGCTATTGAATTACAAAAAAAAACTGGGCCGTACATTAAGGTGCCGATGCCAGGGTGCTACTTTCACTAGCGGATAAGAGTCATTGGCTTAAGTGTAAACTACCGTTTGGTGCCTACGAATGCAACAGTCGGTTGCAAAAGCCCTAAACATACAAGCAAGTGTCAGTAGCAAACTTTCGCCACTTCAGACCTTCTGTAGAAAATAATTAGTTTTTTTAATCAGAAATGAACACTTGTGAGCTGTGAGAGACACGAACAAAAAGCGAAAATAAATTAATGTTGAATTGAATCATTTCGTTCCACTGAAATTAGTTGCGCTGGGTTTAAAGAACAATCTTTGCGGTCACAAAAAAACCTTATGCTGTGTAAACGTGTGTAAAGAGAATGCATGTGGAGTTTACTTTAAAAAATGTGAAACTAAGCTATCGTGGAGCAAAAAATTCAATTCGAATAGTTTTTTTATTATTGCAACGATTTTTGGTTGAAATATTGATCATAAACTCATCGATTTTGTTTATATTTTCACTACAAATCACAGCATTTGCCTAAAAGCATAATTTCTATCTGCGTCCTGTCAATTAAGAGAAGCAAAACTGTAAAAAATCGATTATTTCTTTTATTCGTTTCTGTCAGAAACATATAACTCTGTGTGCAAATGTGTACGCATTTTAGTACTCTTAGCAAGTAATTATTCGCTAGCTTACATAAATCATAGATAATAGAATAGAGCAGATTTCCTGCTCACTGATCGCTTTGAAAGGAAATTACTTCATGCGTACTCATACACGAACACAATTGCAATCAGTTCTCATTTAGTCACTTCTTCGCGGTTAAGTTGCGATCCTGAATTGGCTCCTTCATATCTTTACTATAGATTTAAAAAAAAAAATCGCGAGTGGATTTTTTTTTCATTTCGCTTGCACTTGCTATACCCAAGTGCTTCAAATTTACGATGCATTTCCTGTGGACATTGTGAATGATATAAATAGGTCCTTCCGGTTGTACCGATCTGAAGGTAACGAAGGGCCCAGCAACAGCAACACCGCAATCCGAGCGCTAAGCTCTCCAGCACCATCGGTAGCTTAGTGACAGCCAGCTATCACTGCCACCATCACCCGTTTCGAGGTGGAAGCACAACATGACTCTACATGAAACCAAATCCATGTCAGTGTCACCAACGTTACCAAACGGGAACAAGCGCAATCAATGTCATCGCCTACTGCTCCCCTGCTCGACCGCCTCTCATCCAACGCAATGCCCGATCGACGGATCGAGAGGAACGTTGATGGAACGAGGAAAAGGTTACGGGCCTTGCACCGTACAGCGCATTCGAGACCATTGCGACCTATTTCCGTCATAAATCCCTAAGTGGCACGGTGCTCACCGCATGCCCCATGCCCCGACCCATGCTTTGCCCATTATTCCACGCCCTCCGATCCATCGAACGTGGCGGAGGAACTGATCGAAGACCAGAGCATCGTAGCATGCCACTACTACGTGCATACCGTTATTGGAACTGGCTAACGGTGGCTGCACCAGGGATGCACAAGTCCCGGGCATCAAGGGACTTTAAGGCTTAGGGATGGAAATATTGGAAAATATTATTCACCACCCACAAACACACACATGCACACATAGCGAGCGGCACGGATAAGGCACTTTATTGTGTTGGAAAAACGGTATGGACGGAAGGTTGGAGTTCATATTTCTAAATTCCTGTAGAACTAACGGTTTTGCATGTTGCAGTCTTTCGAGAACCGTCCAACGCGCTAGCAACCGTCGTTGGACGATGCTGGACACACGGATCAATCGATTTATCGCTTCATTGAATAGCCGTTGTTTGACTTGCTGCTTTTAATAATCTGTTCCCTTGGCAGTGCACAGAAACCACAGCGATTGATGAGCATGATAACGAGCTACTTCACTTAGCTGAAAGCCAAAACACCAACCAAATGATGGTCTACACTTCATTAGGGCCGTGGCATGGCGGGCCAATAAGCAGCACCGATTAGATACAGCATCCTCAGCACGGGTGCCACACTGTCTATAGCCACCAGACAGAATGGCAATGGCGCATCAACGCATAAAAGCTAGTATTACCGGCAAGACAAAACAAAAGACCCAAAACTGCCTAAGCATCACGCAGCAGTAGCTGAATCTATTTACCCAAAAAGCCCTGTCTTACATCATCCTTTCGATCCAAAAGTCAGCGGTGGTCCGGCCCAAAGCCACTCTGATGATGTTCCGAGAAGCTAAACGATGCCAACCGCTGCTCTGTGCTCGGCTTTCGAGGTTTCTTTTCCCCTCTCGCTCATCAGCTTCACTGGAGCCATACACACAGAGACTCCATAAAACGCTTGACGCCATGATGCCGAGAGCAGAGCAGCTCGAGCCTATCCGCGGTCTCTACCGCAGACCGCACCGCACGCATGAATCTCTTCAGCTTATAATATCCGATGGCACCACGAACGAAGGCGACTAAAGAACGAAGAGCTAAACAATGTGTTCACCGCCAGACAGTCCGTCGCCAGCGAGACGTCTTAGTGTCCCGTCGGCCACTGCAATGTGGCCAATTCGTGTGGCGTCGAAAGGATCGTAAATTGTTTTGCCAATTCGCATTTTTTGCCCACAAGAGGACCTGGGCGCGTAGTACCAGAAGGGGAGGGAGGGGGCACACAATTGACCTCATTACTCAATTTCATTTGTGATACATTATTCGATAGCAAAATGTTCACACATTGGCGCACACTGCGAATGTGGGGCATGGAAATGAGATGTGAATATTTTCACAAAGTAAAAAAACCCACAACTCGCTAGATTCGCTAACTGTCTGTCTGTTCAAACACGTGCTACAACTGGTGCACATTGCACCTATAAAGGGGCGTACATAATGTCACAGACAAACCTAACATGCCCGGGGTGTCACCTGCTAGTGAACAGCAGGCCTCGCGGTTCGGTTTCAGCCCCCCGGCCGCCCGCTTAACAACAGTGTAGAGAGTGTGTCCTGTATGCTGTCATTTAAAAAAAAGAACGGTGCATTTTAAAACCGATTCGAAAGTGATTAATTGTCACTTTTTGCTCTCCCTCTCTGTCCCGCTCTTTTTGTGCTTCTCCTATACCGGGTGTATGGATCGTCTGGTTGCTTACACGGCGGACAAACGGGGAAAATATTTGTACGGCATCGGTGGCCCACGTACCAATTGGCGTAGTGGGAGTAGTGGGAGTGTGAGGAGAACATGAAAAAAATGCCAATTCAAATAGTATGTTGTCACTTGTACTATGCAATCCATCATTGAACACAGCCGGTACCACGGTGCGGTGGA
>NC_064878.1:23669095-23679095 GCF_943734665.1 Anopheles aquasalis
CACTGATGCACAACTTCCGGAGGAAACGCAGGACACGCAGGCACGAAATTTCATTTCATTTCGGAGCACTTTCTTCTGCCGCTAACCAACCTGCTCGGCAATAGGAGAGGAAAAAACGGGCGGGGGGGGGATCGTTATGTGTTTGTCATTCGCTCTTTCGTCGCTAGAACACACACACCACACCAAACAAATGCACACAAACACACTGGAGGGGATGAGCCAAAGGATCGGGACACGACCTGGCCCACATCAATGGGCAAATCGGTTACCGGATGCCCGCTCGATCCGCTCGGAGACAAATAAACAGCCACGATAATTGCTCGCACCGTGCTTGAATGCTGCCGCTCTACCAGCACGTTGCCGGTGCGCCCTTCAACCACCGTGCGTTTGCATTAAATTAACGGACCCGAACTGGGCGGAACAGAACTGAACGGGTCTCTATTTACATAATTGATTCCGTTCTTTTATTTTGCTGCTTGGTTTTCGGTCTACGTCCATTCACCTAAACAGCGTCACTCCCGCGGTTGTCACTTGAGGCCGGGTGTGGATCAGTAGAGGGCAGTCGTATCAGCGGCCCGCGTTCCCGGGAGTAGCACACGTTCACTTTAATCCCTGCTGCTGCTGCTGCCACTCCAAACGAGTGCCGGACGAGTACTGAACGAGCGTAGCGCGTAGGTTTCGTTTGCTGTGCTGGAGGTTGCGTCCTTCGGCAAGGATTCGTCGATCAGCTGTTCCGAAGATACCCGAGCCCCGTTTGTGCCGTTCGGCCATTCGGCAGGCTCGAGGCTTATATGCTCCGTATGAATGAAGCACCCGAAACAGACGAAAGAAAAGGGGAAAGGGACACGACAGGAGACGAGACGGAATGGTTTCCTTCGGCATCCCAGTGTTTATGTTTTGATTTTTGCTTTTCTATCCTTTCCCGTTCCGCAAACGTGAAAACGTGCGACTAGTACACTCCTGGATTCCAGTCAAGTCAAGTGGAGACCCACTTGAAGGGCCTGACACAGTCCTTAAGGGCGTCTAGAGAGGATGAAATGAAAAACAATGGTATCTTCCATTCAATCGCCTTAAGAGAAAGGACTGGAACACGCAAAACTCACCAAGAGCTTCACCGTTAAAGAGACGACTCCAGGATGACTCTTCCAACGCTTCAACTAGTCTCAAAAAGGAAGCGCCCGTGTGCGCGAAGTAAATTAACCGTCAAGAACTCTTCACACACGAAATTATCATCGCGAGAAAATGGCAATGAATGGCGGAAAGTCGGGTTGATGGACCGACGATGGGGTTCCTAAAGAACCTCACCCCGGGAGGGGGGGGGGGGGGGCTCTTCAGCAACAGGCTGGGGACCATTTCTTAGCGATCCTTCCGCTCCTTGTGCTTAGCACCAGGACATCGGGCAATGCTTCCACTCCATTTCGAGCTCATTTCAAGCGTCAAGGCACACATTACTTTCGCTTCCTTCGTAAAAAGGGTGTGCTGGGGAGCGATAAAATAAATATAAATGATTGCAGTCAGCATTAAGGGAACAACATTTACAACCGCACACATAACACGCCCGGGGTGACTGTTGGGTGACCTTCGGCACACATGACTTTTGTGGTGTGCGAGCAGACGAGTTCTTTTGCCCTGGAACAGGAACTCGACTGTGAGAAGACGATTGCCACACAAATTCAAAGAATGTCCTGCAAGATTTCCAGTGAAAGAAGACGAAAAAGAAGAAGATGTTGTTATCACATCCCATTTTCTACGTTCGGTGACGTGGACAACTGACAGTAGATGTGAGTGCCACACTGCTAATGGTAGGTTAAATGATCTGCTATTCACATTCCTCGGTGAAAGCAAGCTATCGACGTCGCCTAATCTGGATTCAATTTTGCTTTTTTCAAGCCCCCAAAAAAAAAAAAGACTCACCCATCTACAGCGAGGTCTCGAGGCTGTCCAACTCTTTTCGTCGTCTGAGGATTCCCTGGAACGCACCGCAAACGGTTGAACAGCTACTCAGCCAGGCGGGGTGGGTGTTTACCCGAACCATAGGCAGCTTAAAAAATGCTTTCCAAGCGTGTGTCGATTGGTGTGTGAACCAGTTTTCAATCAGCTACATTAGCCGTCCAAACAGGCGTTAAGTGAGCAAACATTTGCATTCTCAAACTCAACCGAACGAACGAACGAACGAACGAGCGAAGCCAGCGCCCAGCGTCTCCGACGTCTTGTTTATTTGGCGTTCTTGGTACTTGGTCCTGCTTGCCCGGCTGGTGGGCCGATTGGTCGGTCGGAGGCACCACAAACCACAAACAACTGTTTGCGGAAAACAGTTGTTTGCTCGCAAGCAAAGTCTGCAATTGAAATATGGAATATTGTGAGCACGGAGTGAACACATACACGGGTACGTGGCCAATCAAAATGCAGCAGAAAAAAAAATTCAAATACGAGCGAAACACATTACGACCACGGAAACATCGGCTGGATCCGTTGTGGGATGTCAGGGCCGGGGCTCTGTTGGTCACATTCCGTCACCGTTGTGTCCACATCATCCACGGTGCATATACTAACGAAGTCAACAGAAATAGATTGAACAGAGCCAGCTAACCCTCGGTCATCGTATCGGACGTAATGTCAGATTTGTTTAGTTTATCTCTCTGGATGAAAAGTAATCTGATGGTTCTGGCATCATGAATGAACTGGAGCCACCAGTGAACAGTTGCAACTTGCATCCTACCATTTTCAATTCCGTTCCATCATTAGAACGATTCCATTCCGATTGACCACCCGCCTAACTGCCAAATTAATCCCCTTAAATTACTAGCAGCAGCTCGAGCAGCTCTTCTTTTGTCTGAGCCAAGGATTATCGCCTCTCAGACGTGATTATCAAGCCAGCATGCTAATGAACTGCTCTCTACTGGAAAACTAGGGGTGGGTGGAGGTGGAAAAGGGGGCGAACTGGTAGAAAAACTTGCTCGTACATGCGACGCTCAAGAATCCAACCACAACTGAACCAACCTGGAAACCTAAAACCCCCCGTAACGATGGAACATCAAACTGGGTGTTCCAGGGTGAGGCCGATTGATTGAAAGTGAGGCCTGTTTCAAGCAGGAACAGCAGCAGGCTCGAGCTTAGGTTTAATTGAATCAATAGAAATTAGGCGACGCATGAAATTGAACCCCAAACCGAACTACAGGAACCGGGCGCCCAAAAATAAACAGAGACGGAGCGATGGCACTGGCGGTGGCGCCGTGATTGGTTGGTACCCGCTTGAACCTGCCTCCCTGCCTGTTACATTCCTCCACGGAGCGATCAATCGATTGAGCTAGATCGATGCAACAGCACGGACACTCGCGGAAATCCGATGACCCATTCCTGGGTGGTGAGGAAAACTTTTTATAATGTTCCCATCCCCCCACCCATAATGCTGGGCTCCGGGCAGGGCGTACAGGATTCCGGAAGTCCTGCGGGAGTCGCTCCGAGCCAGCGAAGGTCAGCTTTTAAATCCGCCATTCCTCCATCGCCACCGTTGGTTCCGGAAATTGATATTCAATGTTTGATCACAATCACATCTCCGCTGATGATTATCGATGCAAATGACGCCTATTCCCGGCTAAAGGGGTTGGTTAGAGAGTCGGTCAACAGCAATCAACGCACCGGTGAGCACGGTCACCGTGATGACCTCGGTCACGGTTAAAGGTGTGCCGCGTTTCATCAATCACGTACATTCCGCCACAAATACCGAGGCACCCTAAATGGAACCAGTGGCTGGCAGGCAGTGGCCGGCCGGTTAATGCTTTACAATGACTGACTCTGCGTGGAATGACAGACAGCAGTGATAAGCACTTGATTTTGCTTTGATTTTCGTTGAATAATTTAATTGGCAAAGCGCTGGCGGCGCTGGCCGCTGGCACATCGCATCAAACGAGTTTTCCAACGACCGCGGGAGGCCGATCGACGCAAGGCCTACGCCCTACGGCCTACAGAACAGGACCCACTCCGCTCGACTACACGAGTTACATCAAAGTGAACAAGGTTCAGTTTGGTGCACGAGCTCGAGTTCAACATATTTGCCTGCGCAGATTCCGGATCCGATTGCCTTTGCTGGGCCACGCTGCCGTGCGATGCGATGTAGATGAGTAGCAGAAACCTCAGGCACCACGCTGGTTGGCAAATAAAACCACGCGGCACGCGTTCGCCTACGAATGGTCGAAGGATACCACGGTAGCGTCATTTTGTTCGTCGAAAGCACCCACTCCGTGGTAACCGCGTCGTAGCTCGATTACAAGCGAAACTGCTTAATGTAGCTGCGTCATTGCTGGAACCGCCAGTCACGCCAGACCAAGAAAGTAACGCACATCAATCGAAGCAATTGTTGCAGATTGTTTCGCTACAGCCAGAGGGTAGAACAACCAGTGGCATGCATGTTTTCCCGGGAGTGCCTCTGTTTGAACAACTCCCATAGCTAGAGGGACACCGAATGGAATACAATCCCCTGGATGTAGCTGGCTGGCAAACAAAGACTGTCAAATTGAACTACCTGCACTGTACCGGAAATGGCTAGGACGAGGACGAGTGCAACATAACCTTAAAATGTCGGTGACAGAAATAGAATATTTGTGCTGTCAAAAAGACAGAGACACAAACTGCACACCGACACCGACAAGGTAGGCCACGCGGCATCCTTTTCCCCTTTTCTGACTCACCCTCACTTGACAGATGACCCAATCACCATAAAGCACCTCGGGTTTAATCGATTCAAACCTCGGTATGACCTCGGTAGACCAGCATCACGCCCAGCGGTCCCAGGGAGGTCAACTCCGGTGGTGCACTCTGGTCGAGCTCTGCGCTGCCTGTCACTTAACTGATTATACAAATGTTTTAATGCTCGCGGTACAGGTGCCCTCTCTCACCGCCGAGAGAGTGCCCCCCCAGGGTACATTAACTTGATGATCTCGAATGGGCCGGTCAGGTACCGCGGTGCGCCACTCGTCATTATGTATTAAATTAATAAATATAAAATCATCCAAATCGATCGCGTTTTTGGTGTCGCGTTGTGTTGGTGTTGGTGTTGGTGAACGAACGAGTTGAGCGGCCTTTCGATGCAGCAATGTTCGCTCGCTCGTAAATCAAACATGATTTCGATTGGATTCCAAGTTGAGCCTCCCCAGTGGATGCTGTTGATTGAGATTCATCAATTTATTATGATACAGCTGCTGCCGCTTGGAACTCAAAACGCACATACACGGACAGGCAGACAATACTGAAGGTGATTGATGATGGTGATTTTGTGTAATGGGCCCCCCCCCCCCCCCCCCCCGCGGGAGTTACTCACTTCGGAAGTTCTGATTAACTTCAATCAGTAGCGCACACCGGTGGTGTGTAATCCCGCATATTACGGTGCATATATAATTGCTGGTGAAGGTAAGGTCAAAAGTCCAGCTCAGTCGGCTCAAAACTGAGCAATAGTGAGCACAACAAGCACAAGATGGTCCTCGTGCCATCGTGTTCTTATCTCATCTCAGAACTCTCTGCCATGTTGTCAACCATCGTGCACAACCCACAAACAACCAGTTTTTCCCGGAAGGACTAAGCTCGAAGGTCGACTGACTCACTTCCCCTGGCCTGGGTCAGGAACCTACGCTGAAGTAGGTCACCATCGATGGGATTGTTGGTTGCCGTTGCTTGTACTTTAAAGCTGCTTCATGTTGTTGCCGTTGCTACTGACACTCCATATGCCAACTATGTTCAATCCCCGTCATCTCACCAAGCTGTCATTATAGCTACTGAACGATCCTTTCCACCTTCCAAGTCGAAACTCGCGTAGAGCGCGTATGTATTTCCTCCGGCTTCGTTTAGCTTCCGTGATACAGAAAGCTACGGGTTAATTTGCAAGAGCAACAGTGAGACGTCTCTGTCCGTTCGCTCAGTCCCCTCGGTACGCTCCTGGTGCGTCTATTGCGACATCGTCATCCGGTCTTGGTTCGCCGGATACTTCAGAAAGCTCTTCAAGTGAACGAAGAGAGCTCGGAGCGACAAAGTGGAAAAGCTAGTGGCAATAACTTCGCCAACACACACTCGCACAACCACGCACTCCATTACTCCCATCGCCCGGATGGCCGAATGTCACTATGGCTCGCGGACAGACGTTGCGCAACTTTCCCTGCACAGTCCACAATCCAATCGCACATATCGTCTTCCCCGCAGCGGAAAAGTTTGGCCATCGACGGTTGCGACATGCAATCCGGACGCACTCCTGACTCCCAGGATAGGATCTTAAGCAGCAGTTCTCACAAGGAGTTGCACAACCAGCGCACTCGGCACCAAGCTCGGAAATGAGTTTCACCGGCGGCAACAAACTTGTGATGGTGGTGGTGGTGCTCCTCAAGAGGAAGATGCAACCAACCAGCACCGCGACTCGTTCGAGAAGCAGTTTGAGTTAGCAGCTTCTCGTCACCAACACCAGCACCTCACTCACTGCTCAGCCTCAGAGTGGAATGGCGGAACTTGCAATTCCGTGCTTCCTGGAAGTAGGAACCGGGGGCCCCACTAGAACTTTACTTAATAGGCCAAGCCACACTAACAAGAAGCGTGCAATATTTGCCCAACTAACCGAACCGAGCACACAGAAAACCAAAGCCTACCGTTACCGTCTTCTTGGATTGCCACTTGGACTTTGGGGGAACAACAACAACAAACCACGCGCTTCAGATACCGGCTCGCACCTTAATAAAACAACAGCTGAACCGGTAGCAGGAACCGGAGACACTAGGGCTTCTGCCGGTGGCGACAGATTAGTTTGGGATTTCTTCTATTTCTCAGGGGCCACCCGGAGATCAACTGGAGGGAGGGTCATACATATATAGAGCGACACATGAAGCTGCAGCAGCATTAGCAATGATTGGCTTGCTAGCTTCAATTATAAATATGTTGCAACTTCCACAACTCGCAGCACAAACTTGCTCCAGGCACCGTTTCAGGGCAAGAATCACTATACGGTTGTCACCACGTCTACGGCGCGGCTTCTGGTCGCATCATTGCACAATCTTCCGATCCGTAAACCGTAGAGAGCATTTTTCGAAACAACAACCGTACACCCCGGTGCCCACGCGTGCCGATTATGCAACGGAATCCCATCCCACCACCCATCGCGGTGCGATAAGATGCGGAGCGGATCTTCATATCAAACGCGATACGCGCCTCGCTTGTTGACATAATGTGTAGGATGTAGGGCTCGTGGCTGCGTACGGGCGGGGGCACAGGTACGGACAGCACGTGCGCCTGGTGCCACACCGGGAGATGCAGTTTTAATGAGTTTTGGGTACGAAGCTAGGCAGCAGCAGCTGGCATGCTAGGGATAGGGAAATCCGGACTGCTTCCTACTCACATACGCGGGCGCTCTTCCTGGAGAGAAGTTCCTGGAAAGGGAACTTTGGGGCAATTCGGTGCTCCAAGTTGTCGTGGTGTTATTTGAATTTCGAAACTTGAATTGGCTCCGGGAGAGTATCACCGGAGTGGTCCATGGGCAGTGAGTGCGTATATCCGGATAAGTGAAACGTGCTCTTCTATCTCTCTGCTTCTCCCTCTCTCCCTTTATCTCTCTCTCTCTCTCCTTCTCTCTCTGATACTGGATGATTTGTTGTAAAAAGCAAAATAAGACGTCAGACGTCATGAATTGCTCCGCAGACCGGACATTATGCCCTTCCGACCTTTTTTTTTTATATTCCGGTTCTTTCCTGGCTCCCCAGAACCGTCACCGAGCTCCCACGATCCCATTAGTAGACCGCCTACGTGAACCGGGAACCGCGTACGTACGTACACGCTTGAGGGCACTGCGTGGGCACATTGTTGCAGCGCAGAAGAAGAATCGGAAACGAAACGGTTCCAACGGAAACGATACCAACGGCAGATAACAAGCCCATAAACTAGGGGTTAAGGGTTAGGCTTCTTATCACCTTTGGCGGGCCGGCACAGGGAGAACGGGACCGTGAAACCAACAGCCCTCTACGGCAAGCCATCTAACTCCTAATGATAGGCACAGGGCGCCTGGTGTGACCTCCGCGTAACTGATCCCGGATCCCGCTAACAACAACAGTAGTAATGCTCTCGGCAACTAAGGCCATCCTGATCCGGAACGCCATTCCTGCAGCACGTTTCCTGGTTTTGCACGAACAACAGGGAAGAAGTTCGAGAGTCACGTTTGCGAATTTATATTCAATTGTTTTGCATTTACTCTGCCACAGTGCAAGCGCTGACTGCGGACTGCAAGTGGTCGCATTTTCATTTCGGTCGCGTCGTCCCGGTCCCGGTTTCGGTCCCGGTGCGACGTGTGCCGTGGCCGTGTGTCCATCACTCTTACAATGTTTTCACTTTACACGCGACCAGGAACAAGAAGCAAGAGGAATCGTGGGGGATATCGTGGAGCCAACCGAAGTGGAAGAAAAGGGTAACAGTCGATGTGTCCCCTAGCGACGGACGACGGCGATGAATCGATCGACATTATTCTCCGCCGAAGGTCCTTCGCCAACGCCGTGATACTACGTGAGATGACTTCTAGTAAGTGGAGTTGTCGCTGTTGGATGAAAAATACCTCAGTGATGGAGGAGTCGACTGCTGGACGGTGCAGTTGAAGATGCAATTGACCAGTGTGGTGCCCCAAAGACCTCAAAGAAAATTAAGTTTCCCCCATAAAAGCTGAATTGAGGTCAGGTGGAAAGTCAGGTCGCGCTTGAGGGGGTAATAACTTATTATATTCTATTTTTCACATTTACTGCTTATATTTTTTGCCAAAAAGAAAAATCGCAGAGGAATCAAGAGTGTTTCTTAAAATGTACTTTAAAAAAATGTCTTAAAAAAATGAAAAAAGAAAAAACTATTGGACCTATTCTTCTGATTTTTTTAAATCTTTATCTACACTTCGTTTACGAGGTTACCATGTCGAGCATTTTTATAACATTGGTTTATATTTTTTTAAATAATTATGTAAGTCTCTTTTTTAAGAAATGACGTAAAACGATAAATTTTCCATCTTCAAAATGCCTCCAAAAATTGAAAAGAATAGAAAATTTATGGGAATACCACACTCTTCATTTAACAAAACAAAATGGACACTTATATCCCGGACAAACGAGCACAAAAATACAATGAGCACCACCGAATATGTTTTTTTCATGAATGAATGGCTGTTTCTTTTTTAAATTATTTTTATCAAACGGCATCCTAATCTTTTTGAAAAGTTATACGGCATTTCTGCAACACAAGAAAAGTCTTGCTGCTGCTTTCATCACAGAACATTCCTTTAAAATGAACCTTTACCCGAATTAACGTTAATACCCCCTGTGCTTCACACTAAATCGCCTTCGCACTTAACATCCGCGACTGCTAAAGGCCAAAAGTGTATTCCAAAAGTACAAGAAAACCCCCCCAAGACTGTTCTGCCCTAACCGTTGCCGCATCTTTACAAATGCAAATACCACCGCGAGAGGGTCATCCCCCAACGGGATACACCTTTTCGCTGTTCGCGTTCACTGTACGTGCCCTGCTGGTGGCGAACGGAAGGAAGCCGACCGAACACAGCAAGGCAACACTTTGTGCAACCTTTTGTGCTCGAGACAGTTACAGATTTGGTGGGGTCCGGTTTTGAGCGCCTCGGTCCATTGTTGTTGACTGCAACGAACAAAGCGATCCGTTGCATCCGTTGTTCCGTTGAACCTACTTTCCACTTTATGGCGCAGCTCACAGGGAGTGGTTTCTGTGTATTGGTGCGATTTGGTCCCGTAAAACTCTTTCCTGTGGCCAGCCCGGTGCTCGATACAGTACAGCGCATAGAATCAGGCAACAAATGAAGCTAAAGCAGAAGCATTCGAGTGGAGCCATTTTATGGTTTTTCGATCTACAAAACTCCTCTGACAGTCGCCGTGTCAGTGTTGTTATCGCAATTTCACCATCGACTAAAGACTCTAACCGACTAAAAACACACACCAAGGACATCAAAGACACAATCCGTAATCATCATAAA
>NC_064878.1:23684095-23711595 GCF_943734665.1 Anopheles aquasalis
GAGTGAACAAAAATGCGGACAAGCGGTTCATTTTTAATACACATCATCGCACGAAATAACCGGTTTGGCAGGGAAAAAGACAGAAGCAAACGCTGCCAAACGCTGGTGATAACTCGTGACAGGCGATACGTGCCCTCGAGTCACCCAGTAATTCCGCCTTGCGTATGCAGTACTGATGGAATGATCGCTAGATGTCCCTGGGAACTGCACCATCATCGGAGCAAATGTTAAAATAATCGTTGATGCTAACACATCGTAAATCGTAAATGTTGCACAGAGAGCTTTAAATCACGAGGCAGCTCGACATCAAAACTCTGCACCTTCTACCGTGGCACATTTCAAATCCAGATGGACACAAACAACACAAAAGCCAATCTCCGATCGCATTAAGCAGCTTACGATGAAGTGCAACGTGCGATTCATCACCAAGGTGGGGTGTATTGTTGATGAGGTTCCCAGCTTACAGAGCTTCTATTAATCCAGGAAGTGACGAGCGTCTCAGCGTAACCGTCATCGCACTGTCGATCGATCGCCCCAGGTAAGTTCAATTGGAATTCGAAATCAACCTCGTAAACCTACAGCTATTTATTATTAAAGCAAGACGGACACAGACAGACCATCTACCCAAGGGGTCCTGAAAGTTGTAGCGAGTTTTGATTTACTGGTTTACTAGGACGGGTTATACAATTCACTTTGCCCTTTACGTCATCCTCTGGTTTGCAGTTCTCTGGTGCCGGTACTAGAAAATACAATCCTTCGCGATATGGATCAGGGCTCTCGCAGGATAATTGTACCACCCTCGACATGGCCAGGCATGCCTTACATCCATTGTGGTCGAGAGGAGAACGAGAGCGAGAGAGCACATCCCGTTCCGCCATTCTGAGTGCCTCGAACATCAAAGGAAATGTGTTACTCCAGCGTACCATAATAGAACCACCTATTCCGAGTGGGCATCCGAGAAGGCATCGTTCACCAAGGAAACGAATAAATGCCGGAAACATTCGACTGATGTGACCCTTAACCAGCGTCGGATTCTCGAACCGTCAAAACAAAGTGATTACGGGAGCAAATGTACTGAAGGAGGATATAAAGTGGACCACACACAAAGCAAGGGAGGTCAGCGGCGGAGAACCGACGGCCAGAGAGTCAAATAAAAACGAATGACCCTTGTGCAGATGTTACACACTTGCGTGATGGCCGTGTTAATATCAGGCACAGACTGTTGACTACTTCCACTCCTGTACGCTTCATGTTTTGTAGTTAAATGCTTTTGTGTGTGCGTGGCATAAAAATAATACTCTCACACTCTTGCAGTTAAATCACTTTCTTGGAAACAATTACCTTGGCGTAAACACAATTCGGAGTCAGCTAAGCTTTCCAATTCCAACCTCCACAAAAGAAATAACATTAACAATCCCTTACACATTGATTCGGTTCCCCTGCAAAAAAAAATCACAAGCGAACAGGCGAAAGAGATAAAGAGTAAGCTTCAAAACCACCGAACCGCACATTACCAACAACTGGCTTAGGGGAGGGGCGCAACGCAATCCAAGTGCAATCGCAATCCGCAATCCAATCCAGTCCGTCCTGGCGACAGCGGTTCAATTTCACGCATACCGCAATCACGCGCCCCACGCTATGCGTCACCTGTTAATATCTAATAAGCAAATCCGCCCGCAATGAGGATAATCATGATTGGCATGGAGGGTAATATCTGAGCCTCGCTCCTGCGCCCAATGGCGACGGTCTGTTGCTTCCAGGAGTAAAAGTTCAAGAAGAAGTAGAAGAAGAAGAAGAAGGAATCATAATTGAGCCAGGCTCCAGTCCAACGCCAGTTTGACAGCAATTTGATCAAGTATCAATACTTTCCAATTCCTCCCTTGCGCGAAAAATAGCGCGGGAATAGGGGGCAAAAAGCAACGCGGCCACAACCGCGCTCGGTTTGTGGTTTTAATCCGCGGTGCCGTGCATCAACCTGGGGGAGAAACATCATCATCCTGTTTCGCGTCCTGGCGAACCTTTCGTCGCAATCTGGAGCAGCAAAATTCCAGAAAAATATTCTACGCAACTTCGTCCACTTCAACCTCTGCTTCACGGTGCTCACGGTGGCAACATGCTGCTGCTGCACCCTTGGATGGTCCCTGTGTGCCTTTATCGAGGAAAATAAGAGCAAAGCACCAGCCACACAGCCGTCGGTGCGTCGAGAACCATTTTGGAAATCATAATTTGCCATCTGAAACAAGCTGCAAAGTTCTGCGAGAAACCAGTGGCGGCAGTCCCGCTGGGAGGGGGCCCTGGGAATCGATTCGGCCCGTCCCGGCCCTTCCCACCACCCACCAGCAGGTGGCACTAGGAGTGAGGCGCTGGCGAGGGTTGCCCGGAACCGTAACGGATGTTGGAAGCGAATTTGAATTTCGTATTCAAATGAAAGCAGACAGGCGGTGCTTGCGCAGCGTGCGGAGAGAAGCGGAAATGAGATTTGTATGTACCGTGCGGTTAGGGAGGAGAGGGGTGCAGAACGTAGACAAAAAGAAGGCAAAGAACGGGTAGAACTGATAACACCGCACACATACACGGGGCAATAAAGTTAAACACATCTCGGCAACGGAATTTTAGCCGAACTGGGTGATTTTCCGGCCAGGGGATGGCTGGGGTGTGCGACGCACGCATCGTGCTATCAGCAACCCCAGCGACTGACAGTTCACGACCTCCCCCCCCCCACCGGCGGGTTGTTTGCCATTACCACGGTGCAAAAGACGAATGATGCCAATCGAGTTAAGTGGCACCTGGTTGGTTTTGCGTCTCCGGGTCTCCTGGTGCCATGATATGGCACCTTTTTGACGGTGCGTCGCCGGTCACCGGTTACTTGAGCAAAATGGGGTGCGTCATGTGTCGATATGTGTGGCTGTAGAAGCGCTTGAATGAGATAGAACCACCCGAGTTTGTCCATTTGTTTTCCTTTTTTTTTTTGCTGTTACTTCAGGGGATGGATTTTTTTCTTCTTTCTGACATGAACCCACCCACAAGTGTCACCGCACCCTTTTTTTGCAAGTAGAAAGAGAGACAGGAAAAAAAGACAGAGTGAGTGAGAGGGGGAGAGTAGATAAAAATAAACGATTTGTGAACCGAACCCCATAAGCAGGATCTTAATCGGATTGATGGATAACCCAATCGAAGATGACTGAGCACGATCCATAATGGATGACGTCCATCCATAAAAAAAACACTTTCTGCTGACGAAATGATGATCAAAGTAGGCCTACCGGCCTGCGGACAGTTCGAGGATGCTCGTTTGACAATCAAAGCAATCCACTAAACACTTATCAAAACGTATGTTTCGTCTTGCGGTGTGTTTTGTGTGGGTAAATGTCATCTCATTTATGCATGTTTATATCTCGTGGCCCCTCTGTCAAAACACATCAATCACCGGCCCACGCACGCACGCACGCAATGATAAAGATCCACAAAAGGGGGGCGCAAGATTCAGCCAAGGACGACTCAGCTTGCCCGTACGAATGTAATCTATCTGGGAGCGGCCGTACGATAAACAAATCCACAAAACGCCCCCAAATTGGAACAGAACAACAGCAAGCAAGCACTCCAGTACGTAGTGCTACTCAGCGAATGCTATTAGAATATGATTACAGACTAGGGGCTCACTGTTCAGGGATCGGCCATACCACCCACAAAGCAGCAGCAGCAGCACCACCACCTTTCACGTGAGTAAGCGAAGAGAATTAATCACATCATAAGCTGGCGGGGAGTCATGCTGGAGGGAAAAGTCACACGAACCGTGCTTAACATCACGTCGCCACCGTGATTAATGGCGTTTCAGGTGCTTGAGACAAATTGGCTTTTAACTTTCCACGCCACGCCACGCCACGCCACGTTCTGCCTTCCCTTTCCCTGTTTTGTCGTACAAAAATGGTGGAGAACGCCAGCCGTGGAGCGTGCTGTGAGCTCACAGCAACGAAGAATGGCGAATACGAATGCGCCTGACACTCACATTCACGCCCGTGTTCACTCCTCACAGTTTTCCATTTTTCCATTCGCTTTTTGTTTGATTTTTTTTCCTGTAAAACTACCTCACATTCAACAACAGCACACACAACAAAAAAAAAAGCACAGAGTTGACAAGTAATGGCCAGGGATATCGGCCTCCATTCCCTACCAAGTGACAGTCACCTCGTTCGTTTATGGTCCGCAATGGCTGCCTGGCTGTGTCTGGCTGGTTCTCGGTCCTTTCGTGGTTATTTTCAATTCGAACGATTCAATCGACCGAAAGAGACAGTGAGAGTGAGTTGCCGTTAAGTAATTGGTTTGCGGGCACTGCACATCATTTTCTCACGTCATTAAAGTGCCAACGCCCAGGACGCCACTGTTAGCGTGACGCCAAGTCAGCAGTCAACGGTCGCAAATGGGAACCGTCGATGGCCGGCAGAAGGATCACGGGGCCCTCTAAATTATTCATCGTAAAAATGCGACTACCCTCTGCTGCTGCTGCTGCTGCACCCTGTCTACCAGCCCCTCATCCTCCCTTTTGCTTTACTTTCCCGAAAGATTACTTTCTCAAAAATGCAAATTTTTGCCCCCAACCGCTCCCCAAAAAGGTTGGATCGCGCACCGTGCCTTCCTAGAATTAAAAGGAAGGTAAAGGTGCGAAGATTCTGTCCGGCCAGGGGTGCAGAGTGTTCGGGGGCGGGGGGGGGGGGGGGGGGAGGGATTCGCTGGCCCATCGCTGATAAGCTCGGCATTCACAAAAGCGCGCACCAGACCTTTACAGACACCGAGCCTTTACCTTTTTCTTATCTAACTCTGGACCAACAAAAAAAAGCAAAATGAGTGCAAGGTGCGCAGGTAGGTTGGACACACCTTGACCGGTCCGGAACCGGTTGGAAGTCCGCCGGTTGATGATGTTTTTTTTTGCTGCTGATCCACAACACCCCCACCAACCACCCCTTAACCCAGGATCCTGTGCATGTGATCCCGTTGTCCAGCTGGCGAAGGAAGAGCCACGGTTGAATCCTTGATCCTACCACCCTCCACCAAATGCCCATCGTGAGCGCATTTGGCATACTTTTCGTCCCCGTAGGGATGACAGGGGTTGCAGCAGGGGACGATGGAACGTGAATTTTTGAAAGCACACCCACGGCGCACCTTGCTTTGTACTGGTTTTTTTTTTTTTGTTCGCTTTTCCCCTGGTAAGCACTCAGCACTCCATCATCGAGCTTCGAGCTGGCTGCAGGAGAACTATTTGTGTTTCAAAGAAACACTTCCGAAGGGTGCTCGAGGGTGCCCGGGGGTTGTTTAATCCTTTGTGTTAATTGGAAACAAAACCGGAACCGAGTTGCTGCTGCTGCTGCCGTCGCGAGAATCATCTTCACAATCAGCTAATGGATTTTTGAGAGTTAAATTAATGATGGCTAAGCGGCAGCCACTGTCAGGTAAGTCCATTCCGGTCCAAGGTAGAAGTCAGAAGAGCGCAGTACTATCAGCAGCAAGGATTAAGTCAATATTGTGCCACCTGGAAAAGTTGGACTCTGATCCGCTTCGAACTTCAATTCTACAGATGCTGCAGAGTGCAAGAGTATCGCATGACATGCGACGCCATTCCCTTTCTCTGAAAACGAATCGAACAATCACTCATCAACGATCGTACTGGCTGTTCCTATGTTCACATGAACTCACTCGGTCCGGTGGCCGTTAAATTGTCCCATTCATTCACCCCGCCCCCGGAAAAAAAAACGGAAAAGGCATTCCCTTTTCCCTTTCTTTTTTGTGCACGCGAGAAAGCCTCTTTCCATTCCAGTTCAATTCCAACATCAGTCCATGGGTACCGACAGCGTCCAGTGTCTGCACCAACTGCGCGACCAACCATGAGACGATGATGATGGTTGGCCATTCCTTCTTCCCGCTTCGTGGGCCTCAAGGGGACAGTGGACAGATTGCCTTGGCCTCACTTTACACGAAACCGGTCCGTTAAACGGCGAATAAACACCGCACGGAGTGCAGGATTGCATGGAACGAGTTGAGATAGAAGTGGACACATCTCGGCAGTGCGGTATGCCAATGCAGGTCCCTCCAGGGTCTGGCTCTGGTTCTCCCCTTGCGTCTCCTGGCCCGATGTGCGTCTAGTGATCGTTCTCGCCACTCGCCACAAGTCCCATCGTCCTGTAGGTAGTGGCCGTAATTTAGTGTCCGATTGTACGTCAACCACCGTGCAACCATAACCTCACTTTTTCATTCCGACTTAATTCCTGCCTGACATCTCTCGGCATCGTGACCTTCCCCCGGGCGGGGGGTAGGTCGGTAGTTTTGCTCCCTTTTTGTTTTATTGCTCAAGCTCTCAGGCTCCGGTATTTGGGAAATTTCTGAAAGACACCGCACTACACCTCCGCGTTCCTTCCGTCGCACGGTGTGTTCTGGTCTGGTTTTGCTTCCGTGTCATTTAGTGACTAATACTCGCCCTAGGATCCCCGGGAACGGACACGCAGACAGCGACAGTGAGCGCGCCGAGACCAAACCGGGCGACGATGGACCGACCAAGGCACCATGTTCGTTGCAAAAGGACAAAACGGAAAGACGCCGCACACCATCGCATCGCATTGGATCGCAGTGAATCCAGTAAATCAAACAGACCTCCGAGCCGAACCCGGTCAAAACCGGAAGCTGAAGGCTGGTGCCTGATTTATTGCCTGCCAATGTCGCATTCTGATGAGCCTTTTCCGTGCGTGCACACTGGTGTGTACGTCGACGTCTGTCTGCTACTCGTCTGCTGAAGAAACTCAACCAGTGGCGACACATGCGGACAAAGCATTCGAATTCTACTCTCTTGTAAACCCAAGATCATGATCCAAGATGGCTTTGACGTCCAAAAGCGGATTTCTGTTCCGTTCCGTTGGATTTGATTCCCGAGTTCCAGAGCAACGGTGGATTGCCACCGTGCCAATCATCGTGCAGTAATTTTAATTTAATTTAATGCAAGAAATGAAATCAGAAAATGGGAAAACGCAATTCAAAATCATCCGGATCACCTTCACCGCAAACGAACGATTCCTTCAGGAATCACATCTTCTAATCCAAACGCATTCCGGTTACTCGTACGGTTCCCCTTCAACCTGGATCGATCTGACAGACTGGCCAATCTATCCGAGCAGCGCTTCTCTGCTGTCGACGAAACATCCCCCCCAGGAAGGATCAATAGAAAGTATCAGCAATATGCAAATATGCAGACAGGCAGGCAGTCAGACCAGAGCAACACCTGGTTGAACACCGGACCCGTGGTTCGTGGTCCGCTCCAGTCCGGCATATCTTTTTGGCCTGCAGGGAGCCATTGGTTTAGGTTTGTTTTTTTGCTCCTCTTCACTCTCTCTCTCTCTCTCCTCGAGCAGACTGAGCAGACGATTTGCTGCGTTTCCTCGGGCTATTTGCTCGCCTGTTCCGAAATGGATTGCAAGAAATCAAATGCACACCACGAGAGAGGGAGGGAGAGAAGGAGAGAGCGAGGAGGTTTTTGCTGCCACAAGTTGGCTGGCTGGTACCGTCTGTAGGTGTTAAGGCTGCAACGATAACGCATCGCAGCCCAACGTACCAAGCGATATCGTTACCTCGTTTGTGGTAAATTCAATTACTTCCCGGTGCATTCCCGATCCGTCACTCCCGTTGGTGTCCGCATTTTGAGGAATAGCTCGGCTGGCTCCTCAGTTTCCTCCCGTGATCCACCACCGCGAAACCTCGCGGCTGCGGTGTAACGTTTTTCTCGTTTAAATTACAAATTAATACCATCACACCGCGTGACGTTGTGCGCCCTGCCGTTGCTGGCGAAACCGGATATACCGCGCCACACCCCCCCCCCCCTCGGGATCTGTTGTGTTTGTCCACCAGCCCTACCTCCTCGAGCACTCACGCTCGCTTTATGGCACCTTTTCCGCAGCGCGCAAACATCGGATACCGCGATTCCGGACGAAACGGAAGTGTAACGAGCCGCGAGTTTTCCTGTCGCTCTTACGGTCCCTGTCTAGCCGCTGTTGCTGCTGGCCACGAAAGCGCCCACAGCCCAACAAACAACGCTGCAGTTTCATAAGTTTCGTAATTTAATCATCTCTCACACCGCGCTGCTAGGGGAAACGCTAAAAGAAACGCAAACTGCTGCTGCTGCTGCTGCTGCTGCTGCAACGCCGGAGAGCTGTTCCAGCTGTTCCGAAAATGTGATAAGCGACGACGGGCGAGAAAAAGTGAGCCAACGGGCACGCTTAGCACACTTACGCCCGGCTGGCAGATGTATTTGTTTTACGCGTTTACGCTTCACACCTCTCTCCCCTCAACCTTTTTTGTGTGGCCACAAATCCCAACACCCTCTCGCCACGGTCTCACCGAAACTTGCCCAACACTCGACCGAAGGCAAAAAGTTGCGGAAGAAGAATAGTTTTTCCGAGCAGCAGGAACAGGATGAGAGGGGGAGTTTTTAACACCCCAGTAGCAGCAGCAGCAGCGGGCCCTGGTGCAGCTACAACACATTACCATCCAGAACGCACACGTGACCATGTGACCAACACGTGTGTGCGCGCGTGTGTGTCGGGTTCTTAGTCAACTATTTTCCACTTAAGAATCCACGTGGCCGTGGCCGAATGTAAGGAGAAAGTTAGTTCCGTTCCGTGTGTGGTTGTCATCTATCTGGTTATTTATGCATTGCACACCGTTGCACCGTTGCCGTTGCTAACAGATTCAATCTGTGACGCACGGATACGCGCGCGCGCGCCGTCCCCTCCCCCCCGGGAGAGAGAGAGGAAATGTAAACAGTTTTCCGTCCTTGCATCGTGCAGCGCTGGGGATGTGGGCCTTAAGTGGAATTTATTTCAATTCGCAACCGAGACATAGGACCAGCGAGAGGCAAACGTTTTGCAGATACATTTTCGTTAGCTTGCAAAGCGGAGATAATTTACAGCGTAAGCCCGGGCACGTGGTGTGGATGATATGGTATCATGCTTCCGCTCGCGGGCGCATGGATAGATTTCTCACTTAAGGGAGGCGGACTAAGGTATTTAATATGTTTAGTGACATTTGGCTTTTACATTTTCTCATGAATGCTAAACCTTTTAAGCGTGTTGTGTAAAAATCTTTGTTTTGATGCGAAATGAACAAAGATTTTTATTTTTGAAATCTTATATTTCAATACTCGATTGAACCTTCTAATTTTTCGCACATTTTACCAAAGCACTATTTTAAAGCATCACTTTTCCAACAACAAAATGCTATCAAAACCTGAACAACAATAGGCTGAACCTAAAGCCTAACAAAAGAATATCTTTTTTTTTAATTTTCCGATGTAGAGTTTAGAGGACAAGCCTTTCGAAATGTGATGGCATGGATGTTGTTTTCATTAAATCTTCCACAAAATACAACCAAATATTGTTGAAAATTTGTACTTTAATATGGCATTTGTGTTAAATCATTAATGTTGATTAGTTTCTTCACAAAAATCGACCAAAAATTGGCCTTTTTAGGCATGAGGCAATTAGCCTTTTTAGGCAATCATCTGAGATATAGAAAACGGTACACTTTTTCATAGGAGATTTCCCAAGGAGCACCGTCGAGTTCGATTTCCATTTTTTTCTATTTTTTGTATCATTTTGAAGTTAAGTTTAAAGTGTTATAGTGTTACTTAAAGTTAAAAAGTGTATAAGTGTTAGTTAAACCGAATTCCGATAATATTTTCAAAAACCATTGAAGAATTCACATAATTTCCTTATAAATGCTCAGTACTCATGAACAAATGTGAAAAATAAATATCACAAAAGAATTAAATACGCAAGCTCCCATAAAATCCGGGGCTTCCAATGCTCGCAAACGAGCCGCAAGAGACGCGAAAGAATGTTAACTACAACGAACACAATGGTACCCTCATTGCACCAATCGAATCGATGGGAAATGATTGAAATCGTGACCTTTTGGGACGCCACTACTAGTGAGCTACTGGCGCCTCCATCCGGAGCACCGAAGCAGTCAGTAAGTCAAACGACGCTCCTATTGCTGCCGATCTGTTTCCATCGGAAAATCCATGTCATTTCTGGGTGCGGTGGAGTGCTGGGCGGTGCACAGTTCACTAGACAAACCGAAAAGAAGCTCGATAAAAGTACGAGCTACCATGCGCCTCCATCAGTACCACGTTTTCTCGTTTGTGAAGAGAAAAAGGAAGAAGAGGACGATGAGGACGTGGTGCTAAAATTACCCTTCTCTAGATCAAGCTCCACCCCTCCTGCATGTGGCAGGATAACAAGAGATTCACCGAGACAGCACCTCGGGACAACAGGTACCCGTTAGGGCATGATGATGTCTTGATGCTGCAGCAGCAGCCCAGTGGCTCCTGCTGTCTCGTTTTCGATTGCCAATTCCCCTGTGCACCCATACACACTCAGCGGTTGTCGATTCTTTGTGCAACCTTTCACAAGCCAGTCATTCCCGCCGAGCACCTTCCTTTGGGGTGCTTCTCCTCGGAGTTCCGGTGGAATGTGTCACACACGATATGTGTCCGATGAAATTTCCGATCACATTCCATCGTGTGACTATCCCGGAAGTGAAGAATGTGTCGAGCTGAAGGGTGGGGAGAGTCTCTGCCGACAAATGGTGACATGGCCATTGGCTCTTGGCCCTCGATTCTCATCCAGACTCTCGACGCTCGTGAAGAATGGATGGCAAAATTGGTTAACCATACAATTCCCCATCGTGTGTGCCGGGCGCACCGTCGAGCCGGCCAGGTGTCCAGTAGTTGCCCAGTAGTAGATGAGAACGGGGCCTGGGGACAAATACGCCACGGAGCGCATCTCCGGTTTCCTGCTCGGCGACAATTATGCGGAGTCTGGCTCTGCCAATTTGTTGACATTCGTTGTTCGCATTCACCGAGCGCATGTGTCGTCGTGAGACGATCCCGCCAGAGTTCGCAGACTCAGGTGCTCAGATGCTGGTGTTACTGATCGATGCATTGGATGTTTCGGTGTCTGCAACATCCTGCTCACACTCCTGTCCTGTCCTGTCCTGTCCTGTCTGTCTGTTGGCTGTCAAAGACATCAATCCGAGACACATGCAGACTGACGCGTAGGTTGATGCTGGCCAGGCCAGGCCAGGCCAGGCCAGGGGCATCGTGGTTTATGGCGTGCGATGGGAACCGTCACGCAGTCACACGTCACGCTCTCCCTCTCTGGAGCGAGCTCTGGCGGTATTTCGATTTCTGCCAATAAAATAATGCACGAGATGGATTTGCGCCCAAAGACGGACGACATCGATTGACGTGCCGATGGCGCAGATGGAACGATGCACGAGACGAGACCGCATCGATGCGACCCCAAAAAGGACAACATCTCCTGCTACCCACCGTTCGATTTCTGCATTTATGTATTTCGGAGCGCGTGGAGAGGGGAAACCAGATTCGTCCGGTGGCACCCAAACAATCCGATCACTCGGAGGCAAATCACACCAGCAGCCAGCAGCCCGGCGCCTGGAGCCACCATGTGCAGAACACCATTATCAGCAGATTGCACACCAGATTGTTCAAACCGGAGCGAGGGGGAGGGTTGTTTTCGGGTGGGAATTTATTGCATCCCGATGTGAGCATCGCACTCGCTGTTGTTGTTGTTTTGGCGATAATTGAATGTTTGGCATGCATTCCCTTCGCGTCAGTCAGCGAAGCCACCAGCGTTGCCAGTGTGTCAGGCACGTCAATTCGATGGATTTTTTTTAAGCAAAAAAATAGTCCAGAAGCGCGAAGCATGGTGCACATGGTGTGAACTGGATGAAAGGCAAACAAACCTTGAGGTCACTCTTGACACCTTAAGGGGGGACTTCGGTATTTAATTTTTATTTGTGACACATGTTTTTAACATTTTTCCCTGAAAGCTGATTCTTTCAAAAGTATTGTGTAAAAGTTTTGGATCAATCGAAGAAAAACTGACAAAGATACAGATTTTTAAAAATCAGCGTTTCATACAAGGCTCCATGCAGCCCGCTACTTTGAAGAGCGTTTCCCTAAACCAACGTTTTCAAAGTCGGTGCCCATCGTACCGTAAAAACTACTGGGTCGATCGTTTTGAAATTTTTAACACATAGTCTGTACACTTTTTGCTTTGTAGCCCAGTCGGGACATCATTAAAATTGTTGATACTTTTTTTAAAACAAATCTGTTAAGTTGTCTCGTTTTTTATGGCAGAATCGCAAAAAGCATCACTTTTTCAACTTCAATAATCTGCCAAAAATCGAAAAATTCGAATATCAACAAAAACTCTCCAGGGCTACCTAGACAAACTTAAAATCTTTCTAACGAATATCAATTTGTATTTTTCTGATGACCCGTCACGCAGCTACGATGGGCACCAGAAAAAGTATCATTTCGAAGACACGACTGCCTAAATTTGATGGCACGGATTAATTTTTCAATGAATGTTGCTCAAAACAATACCAAATATTCTTCAAAAGTTGTAGATTATTATGTCATTTACTTGAAAAAATACAGTTGAATGGTTACGTCACAAAAAATCGTTAAAAACGGGCCTTTTTTGGCCCGAAAATACCGAAGACCCCCCTTAAGGGGACATCAACATATTTTTTGCATTTTTCCTATATTTCTTTCCATAAGAAGAATCTTTCAAGAAATTTGTGCCAAAAATATTGTTCAATCGGGGAAAACAGACAAAGATGGAGCCATTTGAATAAGCAACTTTAAAGTGATTAACCCATAACCATCGATTTCTCGGCAAATATTCATTGAAAATATCATCTTAAATTTATTCACGAGTCACTTTCGTCAACTATTCTTCAATCTTAACATCACTTTTTTTAAAGTAACTTTTTAAAACCTTTTTTTCAACAAAAAAGGGTAAAATTATTACTTTTCCAACTTTAAAATACTTGAAATGGAACTACATAATCAAAACACTACATAATAATGCATTTTCGCAAACATACCTTCCAAAAATTGATGCTATGGCTTTATTTTTTAATAAAATTTCATCAAACTAGGTCCTCCTACTCTTCACAAGAAGTACACTTACGAAAAACAAATAAATTCTGATGGCCTGGAATGAACGCCGGTCCCGTTAGAGTCTTTAAGTCACTCCAAACAACCATCAAGCCATCCTCACTCCGAAACAGAACGACAGTAGAAATCATCATCACCACCACCGTTCCCCTTTCTACCATCAATCTACAAACCGAAGGCTCCCGGAATCAGTCTCTCTGACTGTCTGTCTTGCCGTGACTTTCGCACGACAACATGGCGTCATCGCAGGCCGCACACCGACCGCACGACGGCGCTGGCAGGTGCCAGTTGCAAACGAACATTTAAAACTTCAAAACAACCAACTACGCCGTGCAGAAGGTACGAGTTGGTGGAGAAGAAGCCGACGGTTGCACTATCGGTGGTACGGGACACTCGGTTAGGAAGATAAACGTCATAACAACACGGCCACCGTCACCACCACCAGCCAGGAGCTGGCGCATTGCTATGCATTGGCATGAATTAATTTGTTGTTCAAAGTTTTAGTTTCACCACCACGACGCGGCCCAAAACTAGCGCGGTGAAAGTTCCTAGCCGCCACCACCACCATCGCCACCGCCTTCGTCGCTTTCCTGTCTTCCTCCGCCGAGGGCGTTTCATTATTTTCTTCTCCTTCACCGGTGGCCGTGGCGTCTACGTCTTCTGTTACTGACAAACAAATGTCCAAAAGACCAGCCAGCACAAGCACAAGAAAGCTGCTTGGCTCAAGAGAGAGAGAGAAGAAAAAAGAATCCGAAACCAGAGATTGCGAAAGGCAGGAACCAACTTATGGGCTACATGAAACGAAATTGAACGACGACGACTAGGACGAGGACAAGGACGAGGACGACGAAGGCCGGTTTGACGAGAAAAGACCGACGAAAAGAGAGAACCTGGGCTGGGAAGGCTGCTGGAAGTTCGGTGAAATCGAACAACTTTCACCGGTGTTCCGAAGGAGAGAGATGGGCAGATTTATTTTATTTTTTTGTTTTTCACCGGCTGTACAAGAGGCCAGGCGACGACGAACATGGCCGGTAGAAGAATGAAAAAAAGGTAAGGTTCACAGTGGGCCCATGGTGGCCTCGAGGTGGCTGTTAAGGGAAAACTCGGCGACGACCGATCGAGCGTCTTCCGCCGTGTTCCGCACAAAAAACAGCCACACTTTCAGCAAATAGTTATTTCTTTCAGATTTCTTTGGTTCTTTTTTTCCACACCGCCTCCCCCCGCTCTGTGTTGGCATAAGTTTGGCATCGCGTTGCAATGCTGGGGGCCCGGGAATAGGAATCCAGGGTTTTGTTGGCTCCCGGCGTTCCGTACGGTGTTGGTGCAACAACATTGCCAACGCTTTTTTTCTGCAAAAACAAAAAAAAATATGTGTCTGTCCAGCAAAGTCAAACTGTTTGGAAACTGTGATAACTTTTCATAAAACTGCCATAAAGAGAGTAGTTTCGCTTTGGGAATAGTAGACGTAGTAGGCGTAGCGCCTCGAGTGAATGTGTCCGTAACCGCCTCTATTAGGCCGTCACTTTGACAGTTCGCGGTGACGTAGTGACGGGATGTGATGTAATCAATCTAAAGCCCAGTTTTTGGGAGCCACCAAAAAAGGATCAGAAGGCTGCTTTTCAATTTCTCGCTCAATCGCCAGCGCCAGCCAAACAGAGCACTCGAGAAGGCAGACAATGAGGCGCCAAGGACGCTGCCGCCTCGTCCACCGAATACAGATAGCAGAATCAGCATTTCAATGCAGACGAGCCGAGAATGGCCAAAAAAAAAACAGAAAAGGAAAATGAGGCCACCAACCAGAGCGCGGAACCGAAGCGCTTCGAACGCCAAGACCGCGTCTCATTCCGTTTTGCTCGAGCGCCAACCTGTCTGGAGCTGTCTGTCCCGGGCCTGTGGCGCCACTGTGTAGTGGGGAATGTAGGGCGACCAGTACCGATACGCGCACGCCAGCATTGGCAGCATCATACAGCGAACCCCATCTGCAGCATTTACGGGCCAGAGTGCTGGCAACGGACCGCACCATTCATCCATTACCAGCAGACCAGCACAGCACGGGCGCTCTCTCTCTCTCTCTCTCTCGCTAGAATGATTATCTCGATGCTTTCGTCGATAGTTTTAATGCCTTTCTCGGGCGCCGGGGGACTGGGGGTGCGTTTTTTTTATGTTTTGCATTAACATTCGCTGCCAGGCTGGCTGCCACGCCAAACGAGCTTACGCGTGTGTTCCGCGAAATGGCGTACAATAAGCCATTTTATTCGCTCGGCGCAGCGCACTGGCAGCATCAGCCGGGCTCACAGCAGGCGCTGCCATCTGCGGTCATCGATACAGCCATTGCTCCGTCTCGCCGGATTCGATCTCACGCAGTAGGCCTGTGGGCTGGTCAGCAGAGTGAGAAAAACAAAACAAACCCTGAATGCACGATGCAAGATGGCCGCCCAAAAGTTTGATGAGATATTTTCACCCTTCGGAATTACCCTTAAAAAACAGGACCCCAAAAAGAGAGGGGGCGTTTTTATGGCATTCATTAAGCGACGGGCGAACGAACAATGACTTTAATGTTCTCCCCTTTTCTTTTATGATGGATTCCGCCTCTTTCGCCCACGTGCTAGATAATTCTACCCTACCAATTACGCCGACGAATTAAAGCTACAATTATGCTGCCCGATCTGTTCCTTTCGTCCTCGTTCGTCCCATTAATCGGACCCGCTCCGGGGTGCATTTTTTCACAAAAGCAACCCTTTAACTCTTTTCCCCTTTCTCTCTCTCTCTGTCTCTGTCTCTCTCGCGGACACACCAGGTTTTTGAGCATCCAAATTCCGGCCACCAAATGGTGGTCACGATAACCGTGGGATCAACCGACGATATGTGTGCACTGGAATCAAATGCTCATTTCAGCATCAGGCAGCGAAATGTTGCCTTAAATTCTAATGACCCCTTCCCCCCCCGGGGGCCATTAGATGTGTATGTTCGCGACTTCTCGTTGCGGGGCATTAGGACGCCATTTTGGCTCGGTTCGGTTCGCCCCAGGCATCGACCGGCTGGCTGGACGGATCGGTCAGCAGCTGCTCGCAATTAAATCGCTAAAATCTGGGTCTCCGGATCTCGAGGCCTCGATGATTCTTCTGGTGGAATGTGTTAGTGTGCCCCTTTGGACATAAGCCACCGCGAACCGATTGCGTAAAATGTTTTTTTAAAGCTCTTCCACCATGTTCTAGGCAGCTTAAGTTTATCCACAGAAAACACTTTTAAAAAACATAAAAGGACGGATTTCATGGATGGACGAACGGAACCACCACGGAGTGTGTGACACGTGACGACGTCGCCTGCTGGCCAAACCCATTTTTGGGCAACTCCTTGACAATGAACAATGGACGTTGACGTTAAAAATTAATTAAAAACATATACCACACAAGCACACCGATACACACAGATACGAACACGAATGGTGTTGCTTCGGTGGCTTGTTTTGGGCCATCGGTTCCTGACGATGATGTATGGTCTGGCGGTTGGTGGTGTGGTGTATCAACCCGGCCATCTCCTGGCAAATATGTTTCCGGTCCACGTGACGGCACGTGAGCACACCGACACACACGGTCGGTCAGTCGGTCCATCATCCATCCGTACCATGGCCATGATACGCCGGTCTCCGCTTGTGGTCGATGTATGTATGTTGCAGCAAAACAATGCACACGTGTAAGATGGGTTTTTGTTGCTCAACCAGTGTTTTTTTATTCTCCACCACCCCCTTCAAAAATGCAATCCAAATCCAATGCTCAATGCTGGCCACTAGCCAGGCACTCGCCCTCTCTCTCGCGCTCTCTCTCTCTCTCTCTCTCTCTCTCCCTCTCTCTCTCTCTCTGTCGCTCTGGTTCACTGCATCGTTTGCCAATTTTCTGCAGAGGAACAACTGAAATGCTATCCTCAGCTCCAGTGCAGCAAAGCGCGAGGCGAGGCGCCATTTTTTAATATTTTTTCTACCTTCCGTGGTTCGGTTTTGTAATGTTTTTTTTTGCGTTTTGCCTTTTGTATATATTTTGCCTTTTCATTTCATCCTTCCCTAAGCACATTTGTCATCACGATCGGTTCCCCGGGATCCCCGGGGAACAAAAACATTGAAAGAGAGAGAGAGAGAGAGAGAGAGAGAGAAAGAGAGAGCGAACGGAAAGTGCACACAACACAAAAGGCGCCTGCTTTGGATCAACGATTGTTCACCATGGATGCTATCTCGTGGGGCTGGCTGCATGCAATGGCCGCTTGCAACTAACCAGCTATAAGCAAATCCCGGTATACCACAGCATAAAAAAAACTAACACAACAAAAAAAAGGAATCTGAAACAAAAACACTCTCCCACTGCACCGTGCACAATCACAATCGGCACCAACCAAATGCGGTACAATGGGACCTCCAGGGGAAATGGGGCTCGAATTTATATCGCCCCATCCCACCCGTGACCAAACGGAGAAGCGTCCTGGCCCTGGCGCTCGTGCTGTGATGATGATGATCAGGAAATTGCAAAAACGTTCCACGCTGGCCGGATGTTTCGCTTTCTTCGCTTCGCGCTCCGAAAGTGCATAATTGAGTTGACCGACAGAGTTATAGCGAGCGGACAGAGGCACCGCAGCCACGCGATTCTGCACTTGATTGTTGGCTGCAGTCGCGGCGCATACAACAAAAAAAGGTGCTCTAAAAACAAACTATGTAAAAGGCCCCCTATGACAACGGCCCCTATCGATCGCCAGTGTCCCGTAGACCAATGGCCATCGATGGTGGCGTGCTGCTGCTGGTTACATCTCGGCCAGATGGACAAAAAACCCCGATCTCGATACAGATCCTCGATACGCTGGACATAACAAAAAAAAAAGGAAACACACGCATTTCCAAACAAATCCCTTCCAAAACCTCCAAACCGATACAGTGCCTGCGCCGAGGGTGGACACAGGCCACAAAGCCACGAAACACAACACACCAATGGACCACAGTCGTACACACTTGCACACACATGTTGAACTTTATTAGTCGATGCGGTGAGCAATGCTCTGGAGTGGAAACCAACATAACGGCAAAAAAAAACAACGATCCAGCAAAAGCCACCGGACTGTGGCTGAATACGGTGTGCCCGGGGGTTGACTGAACGTTTTTGTTCTTCTTTTTCTTTTGTTTCTATTTCCAATCGAGCGAATGCAATCGGTCAACCGACACGTGTGAGAATGGGGGAAGGGGCCAGGAGAGCTGACAATAAATTAGCAGCATCAATGAGAGGTGGAGACCAACGAAAGTGTGGTGCTGGTGGTGGCTGTGAATAATCGCTTAATCAATGAGTGATCGATGCAAATGAGGCACTAAAAGTACATAGATGATAAAAAAAATGGCCCCAACCCCAACCGGCCATCAACCAAATGCCATTTTCAAACAATCATTTGTTAGATAAACAATCGATGATGGTGGAGCGAAATAGTGCGGGTTAAATGTCGCCTTTCCTCTCGAGTGCCTACGAATCCAATGATTAACAAACTATTGAAGCACAATAGCTTCATTTACCTACTGAAGCAGCAACATTCAGCCCCGAAGAGAGCTACGAACAGCGAAAGCAAACAACTGATGGCTGTTGACTTGCTTCAAATCCAAAAACTGCACACTGTGTTCGCATTGTTTGCATCGTAACATGTCTTTGGGCGTGTATGGCGGCGTAACTCCCAGCAGAGGGATCAGGGGTTTTGAAAAGAAGATCGAGTTCTGGGACCTACCTGAAGGAGGAACAGCTGAAGACGGGCGCCTGGGTGAGCGTAGACTTGTCACGAATAATTAATCCCCATGATGAATTGCTCCACAGTGCTGGTGCTGCTCATGAATGTCCTCCCTGAGGCAATTTGTTACAATAAAAGGTAATGCTGGCGAAGGGCAGTAGATGGACTGGATGGATGGATAAATCTTTCAAAAACCATTCCGTGCGACCTTGGCAGGTGTTTATGCTTGCCTGGTTGGTATAAAAGGTTTGATGACATTTTCTGTCTTTTAATTAAATCATGTAAGGCAGAGATTAGTTTGGCCATTTTTTTTAAAAAAAGAAGACTCGCCCATATGCAAACTCTTTCTGTTCCAGAGAGGAATCAATGGAAAGTTTCACATTCCTGGAGCTCCTATATATACTTTCTGCAGCGACTAGGTGAGGTTCCCCGTTACATTCCCGCATTCCTGTTTGTGTTGCCAAGTCAAAGCCTCAACATTATGTTATCACAAAGTGTATAATCTACCTCCGGGGGGGTGTTCCAGTGCACGGTTCGAGCAGCTATCCTGTTTCAAAAGCTAAACGCTCCTATATCGCTGCTGATGGTGCCACTGCTAAGTGCGCTCCACTTGTACCTACTAACTATCCGCAGGCTAATTGCTATCAAAGCAACCAGCGCCGGTAGCAGCTATTGAACAAACACACATACACCTGTGCCGTCTGCAGCCTGTGCCTTGTGGTACAGCAACCATCCTCTCCCCCATGGCGACGACGATGAAGAGCAGCCTCCTGCGATATCGCAGGGGGCTGGTACGAGAGGTTACTACGGTAGCCGGCGCTCTACCCCCTTATTCGTACCATCCACAACCTCTGTCTGCTACGCGTCGGTTTCAGCCACTTCCAAATTGATCATTCTTTATCAGGCTTCCGGGAAAAAAGGGGGGGCGGGGGAGAGGGGGAAACCCACTCAACCATTTTTGGAGCACAGAAATGATAACATTTACATACCGCACACAAAACCCGTTTGCTCGAAAAATGATACGGTGCTGATACCGAACTCGGGGTAGAGTGTGGAGTGGCCAAGCGGAGCGGGTAATTGCATTAATTGCAACAGTTCTTCTGTGGCTGTGGATTCGCAAAATTGGAGCCCGGATTCAAGAGAAAAGCATTATACGTTATCATCATCCATAACCGGTGCCATCTAATGGACGAATACATGATGCTGCTGCTTCTTTTGAGGAGCTTTTCTGAGGAAAACCAAATAAATGCTAACGAAACAGTAAAGTGCAGAAGTGATTGAGTGACGCCCGCTAGGCTCCTAGTTACAGCTGAGGGGAATATATTATTTAATTAGACAACACTCCAAACGTCCAAGTGCGACCATTACATCGACCTGTCCGGACCGTGCTCCTAGCAGCAGGTCACTCGATATCGGTTCGTAAGAAGCGACTTATGCGAACTGGTGCGTCATCGCCGGGTCGAGCCGAGCCGAGCCTATATGCCAATGTTAGCGTTGGAAGGAGTGAGTTAATTTAATTCTCTTGTCTTTGGAAATTAATCTTACTAACGAGACAAACGATCCATCAATCGATCGGACGCCTATAGCCTATAGGAGTGACGATGCAACAGAAGAGCGAGCGGAAGAAACAGAAAGTGCTTCCGGTCGATTCGGTCTTCGGGACCGGGACCGGAAACGTGCAAGGAATGTATATTCCATCAATTGATATTGAACCAAGGAGCACAGAGAGAGAGAGAGAGAGAGAGAGAGAGAGAGAGAGAAAGGCGGGGTGCACGGGCAGGGAAATGGAAGCAAAAATTAGCAAAGACATGCCAACGAATCTCTTGGCCTGTGGCCCACGAAATCCACTCCATTGTATCGATAAATTCGCTTCTTTGTGGTGTATCGTTCCCGGTTGGCGTCTTCGGATGAATGATTTCGCTCCTCCGTCCCGTGCGGCCAGTGACAGCAGATTGCAATTAAATCCCCAGCCAACTTCCTTCCCCCGGGGGGCCGCACGCCTAATGAAGGTGTTGTGGTATTGAATTAATTTTTGGCTTTTCCACAAACGCCATTCCGGGGCACCATTCAGACATTGCCAAATGTCTAATAACGGTACGGGATTGGCCCACCGGGCGAATTAATCGGTTGCTCAGCGAGGTGGCGTAATGAAAAGTAATTGCCATTCAAATAACCACCCAGTGGAGTAAAGTTTATTGATTTCATGGCAGGGACACTGTTGAAGAGCTGAAGAGCTAAAGATACTCACTGCAGAGCATTAGAAGCAACAGAGTCACTTCCGTTGTGTGGCGAATCCTTGCAAGAAAGAGCCTGATGCTTACAGCAACCGCAGTTGATTCTCGACCTTACAGTCGATACAGAGGATGAACGGGCGCAGATAATTTCAATAACACCGGCTCCAATTCAATCTTCGCCCGATAATTGCGCTTCTCACTAATTAACTCACTCAACGCGATAAAATTATACAGTCCGCCATTTGTTTTTCCGTTTTTTTTTTTCATCGACGGCGGTCGATTTCCTTAACGACAAAACTACGACAATGGCGACAGTTCCAAACTCTTCTCCTTCTTCTTCTGCGCTTCACTGCCACTGGTCGAGAGTCACTTAATTAGCGGACAGCTAAACCCGGGAAAGCGAGCGATAGAGAGAGAGAGAGAGAGAGAGAGAGAGAGAGAGAGAGCGAGAATGAAGCGTCTGATTTGCATAATTGATTATCTTATCGAAGCACATCGAAGCACTGCTCGCGAGTGGCCATGCTGGTCCTGTGCCCCCCTCCCTCCCCCGGGTGGTGTATCGAGCAGGAGGAGGAGCAGCAAAAGAATTAACTGATAATAAACAGCAGAAAACTTTTCACCA
Organism: Anopheles aquasalis; assembly: GCF_943734665.1. NCBI lineage: Eukaryota > Metazoa > Arthropoda > Insecta > Diptera > Culicidae > Anopheles > Anopheles aquasalis. The sequence continues at coordinate 23,705,724 of NC_064878.1, forward strand.
TAAGAGACACCAAGGACGACCACGAGGACGACGGAGCGGCACGAATTCCGCTTCACAAATATAGTGTTCCCGGGACTTCACCGGACATGTCACGGTGAGTTTGATCTATGCCCTGAACTTATGGCCACCATCTAACTAGGCTCCTCTTTCATTTCCACAGAACTCACGCAGCCGGAGAGGCACCACACATCACAGATGTGAAGGAACAGCGCGTATCCAGTCTGTTTGTATCGCTGTTGGTCGGTCTATCGATAACGATGGCTCCTATGCTTCGTTTAATTCCACTATCGGTTCTGTTCGGAATTTTTCTCGATTTTCGAACGGAATTTATAACCCACTTTATAATGTTTGCCAACTTGTATCCTTCAACATCGAACACCGAACGGCAAGAGTACGCTAAGGCAAGCTTGTTGACCGCGGTCCATGGATTGAATATCTTCACGGAAGCATCGATTATCCGAACGAAGCTGGAGGCTATGCTCACCGCCGCTAATGCGATCGACGGTGTCAGCACAACCGGACAGCTTTCCTCAATCTTACGATCTGCGCTGAATGATTTTCTGATTGCGGCACGGGCGCTTCTGAAGCAATCACTAGGAGGTGCCTATACACAAGCCGAGTCAATATGTGCCAAGTAAAAAACCAATAAATCAACTAGACCTTACCTGAAGTACGTCACAATTTCTTTCTTAACGGAATAAATCACTACAAAAAGGCAAACAAGTTATTTGAAGTTATGACACATTTAATTCGACGATATTACATAGCAATATTTAATTAAATCCATCTTTAAACTCAACATAACGTTCGGTTTTGTTCTTTTAAAGGTCAAGAAATAAGCATATGGATCGTCCGTAATAATGTATGTAAAAAAATAGCATTATAGCAAAAAAATGAGCATTATCACCACTCTTCGGTTTCCTGCTGCGCCGGTTGAACATCAATACGGGATCCGGCTGAATCACCGATATCCCGGCCACCGAAGATCGATCCATTAAATGCTCCACCATCATCACCGCTGTTATCAGCCAGATGCCCGAGGGAGTTGGGCACGTTTTGATTACTCTGCTGCAGGATCTCCACCAAACTCGGTGCTATAGTATGATCCTCGTTAGGATCATAGAAGCTGGTCACACGCCACTTGTTCCCAACGCGACCGGTACGGCCAATTCGATACACATAGTCGTCTATATTCTTGGGCAGATCATAGTTGATCACTTGGGACACGTTTTTATTGTCCTGTACTCGATCCGCTACCGACGTCGAAATCAGCACCATGCGGTCCTCTTGGAAATCATTGCAGCGCCATTTCACGCTGGCGTTTCCAACGATCGCCGTGGATCGACGTTGTGGGAAACAAGGTATCCGAAATGGATGAAGCGAGATAATCCGCGTTTCTCTTCCTTTCGACGAAGACAAGCGTTCCGCGGGCACTTCCTTGGGCAAAGATTGCTCCTAGCTTTTCCCGCTTTTTATACTGCTCAACGTCACCGCAGGCTCCACCGACGATGCCTACGGCAACGTAAATGAAATTGTTCCCCTTGTTGAATTGTTAACCCCTAACAGGAGCGAGAAAATGTTCTGTGTCAACGGGGCAGGAGATCTCATTTCCCGAAAAGAAAATTTCGTTGAGTTGACGCTTTTTCTTCATGGGCGCTTCAAACTGCATTTCCGCTTCAACTCGATCTGAATCAACCTAACCAAAAACCTTGCTTTGGACACGATTCGCACACGGTGTGATAATATTATCAGGTATGGATAATACCGCGAACTTACCAAAAACATATAAAATAACGTGTGGCGTCAACCATGCAATACTTTAGGAAGACAAGTTTGCATCTGGCAACAGAGGAAATTGCATATTCAACAAAGAGGAGTGGTATACACCGGCGGAATTCGAGTCGTTTTCAGGTTTGGCAAAACACAAGAATTGGAAAGACTCCATCAAGTACAACGGCAGGCCAATCCAGAAATTAATCGCAGAAGGCAAGCTGCACGGACACAGTCTATCTTGTTATCGCAAGATTTGTACTAATATGCAGACAGACGGTAAGTTTTTTATTCCGTCGTGCGGTATGGTGTACTTGCAAATATATATTTTTATATATCATAATTGTAGGTGAAGTGGCTCTTGCAACAGGAAAAACATTAGACGCTGCTATGGACAACAAGAATACTAATGCAGAAAAGGAGCCGCGGGCTGATGAGCCACAAGTGAAAACTGCCACAGAGGAATACGAGGCTACCATAGACGAGTACGAGTTACTCCCTACACTAATGTATGCACCTCAATCGTCCCTTCGGTCATCATCACCATGGGCTACGCAGGGAACGGAGGAACCTGCCTGGTTTAGAACCTACGGGAAAGTCTTTGCTAAATTTGGCAAAGAGCTGGATGAGGCCATTTCGCAGGCGACGGCGGATATGATCGCGGCCATAAAGAAAGCCGAGGCAGAATCGATCGCGGCCATAAAGAAGGCCGGTGCGGAATCGATCGCGGCCATAAAGAAGGCCGGTGCGGAATCGATCGCGGAGATCACGACGAAGGCTGAAACGATCGCAGCCAGCAAAAGCGGCTATCCCTTGGAAATGTATGCGTGCGGCAGCGAGAAATGTCGCGAGGACAAAAACAAGCTCCACACGATGCTCGTGACAAGAAAGCAAGAACTCCGTCGATTGCGCAGAATGGATTGCGCAAATAGTGAGTGCGAAATCACTAAAGCAAGGGAGCGACAACTCTCGGTTGAAGTGATCGAACTGAAGAAGGCCGTGGAGATTGTGTACGATTTAATTGTGAAAGCCACAAACTCACAAGACAGTATACAATTCTCCAACCTGCAAACGTTGACAAATATGTTCGACGAGATTCGCCGTATGGTGGAGAAAGCGTAAACCAGGATGAACATCAAACACCCAGAGTCCATATTTGAAGATTTCTGGTCAAATTTAACGAACTTTCCCACATTTTCTGAACGAATCCTGGCCCCTCAAATTCAGTGAAGCGTTGCGACTAATCGAAGCGTTTCTAACCCATTTTGGGATCAGAAAATGTTTCTGTGGCCCAAAAACTCACAACGCTCACGCCAGAAATATGCCCTTACGTCCTTACAGCAAGAAAAAGAGAGATTAAACAATAAAAATGCACAGAAAGAGCATAATTTAGTGCAAAAGGTTAACAATTTAACGGTAACTTTAAATCTGACAACACGTACAAAGTGACAGCGATTTTTGACAGCTGTTTCATTCGTGTGTGCGTCCGTGCGTGCGCGTGTGTGTTTTGTGTGGAGAAACTCCAAGCGGTGGTTTCTTGGTGGCGGTTCGCACGCCGCGCTATTTTTAATTTTAATCCGTAACCAGCACCGAAAGCGTGCACGGCGTTGCGGCGTGCATTCGTGCGTGCGTGCACTCAATCGATTCACGATCGACGGAACTGAATATCGCGCGCGGTTCATCGTACGCTACCCCGTTGTCACCCCTTCTCCCTTCCGGTCGTTTACGCGCGAGTGTTGCTGTGAGTGAGAAAGAAAACAGCGAACCTATCTCCGCGAGAGTGAGTGAGAAAGCGTGTTGGTCGCCTACTTTACGCACGAAACTCCCGTGCGACGAGCGTGCAACAAGAGAGGTAGGGGAAGAGAGTGTAGGGGGAGTTCGCACACCTCCCACTCCACCCCACCGTCACCAGCACAACGCGATCGAACCGCAAATCGAAAACGCAGCAAAACGCAGCGCCAGCGTACAAGAATGGTGTTCTCCAACTTCTCGACCACCTCCTACCTGCCGCTGGACAACGACCAGAGCGTAACGTTCTACAAGAACGAAAATCGCCTCTTCCCAACCGCTATCGTCGCCAGCCCGGGGGCCCCAGCAAGTCTACGTGGTCTCATGGCAGCGGGCGCCGCACGAGCCAGCACGAGCGGTGGAGGGGGCCACTCCGGTAGCGGTACCGCCAACATGAGCACAACCGATATGCTCACCGCAGCATACCACGAGCAGCAACAACAGCATCATCATCATGCGATCGAAGGTGGTGGTAACAACGGCGGTGATTGCCCTTTCGGGCGAGTTCAATCACCAGCCGGAGCAACCACGGCAGCAGCAGCAGCAGCAGCAGGAGCAGCAGCGAGCGCGCAGCAACACCATCATCATCATCGCGTTACCGGTGGTGTTGCCATGTGCGACGACTTTCAACCCATCGCCTATCTGAACGGCTCATCCAACGGTTACTATGGTTACGTCCCGACGCTGGCAACAACACCGCGCGGTGCCACCGGCGCCAGTGATATATGTGGACCGATGGCACGCTACTACCAGCAGCAGCAACCCGTGGACGACCTCGGATCCGGAAACAACAACAACAATAATAATAATAACAACATCAACAACAACAACGAGGAGATCGGCTATCACTTTAATGGACACCAACAGTCACAGGCGGCACTGCAGCAGCATAATAGGAAGCGAAAGGAGATCAGCACGATCGGCGGGGACGATGAGGCAATGGACACGAACGGCACACATGCGTGCGATCAGCCGCTGCCGGTTGGCAGCGAGTTTCATCCGAAACGGCGAAAGATGGAAGCGGAAGACGGCACGCTTGCTAATGGAATGCTATTCGCTGGCAATGTTACGCAAGGAGGTAAGTGGTTGCGCCGCTCCGCTGCCCAACCAACCAGCGACAGTGTGTGGTGGAAGGGAGGTGAACTGAAGGATTAAATGATCTCACCATAATTCACTTTCTAGTATGGATACTAAAAATAAGCCATACTAATATGTGTCTCTCTCTCTCCCGTGATCTTCATTCGACCGATTGGAGAAATCCCTGCCCTGCTCGAACACCACCCCGTGGGTGTGCGTGGGTGGAAGATGGTTAAATCAAAATTAAAAATACATATTTCCTCTTTCCCTTCTCTTTTCTCGTGTGCCGCCGCCGACACTTCCGCCGATTCGACACAGACGCGTACAGCAACCATCATCATCATCATCTTCAGCAACACGAACGGCATCTTCAATCGGGAACGGAAATGGAATACCAGGAGCACCAGCACCATCGCCCGGCATCACAGTATCCTCACTACACCTTTCCGGGCACCGTACACCCACAGCACCAGCAATTCCATTCGCCTTCCTCGCTGACAATGACCACTGACCAGCACCAGCAGCAAATGGCGGGACCACACGGCGGCGGTGACACCACCAGCAAGAGTAAATATTTCGACTCAAGCCGTTGCATGATGTCTCACATGATCTGAGCGCAATCCCCGAACCGAAAGACAGAGATTATTGAGGTTGGGTGAGATCACTCGTCTGTACGTGCCGACGTAGCGACGACCGCGAAGCACACACGATCATCTCCACAAAACACCCATGAATCACCTCATTGAATCGACCATTGAACTGATCCGAGGAAGTGATGACCCATCCCTTCACCGCCTCTCATATGCCTTAATGTGGCCTTTTTGACACCGAATAGTGTGCTACAGACAGACGGAGAGTATTTCTTTATTTGAATATTTCTTTCTATCATTTTCGGTTCCCAACACTACACACTTTCCGTTCGAACGCGGCCCTTGATCACCTCTTTCCTGGTACTTCCTCCGCCCTTCCAAAAAAGGTCAGGGAGCGGGCTTAGCCGCTAGTAGTAGCGCACCATCCTCGGCTGCTGTCGGAGCAGCGTGTGTTCTACGGCGATCCGAGATCGATCAGCAGCAGCACCACCGTGATCAAGATCTTTTCCATAGCCTCCACGGTAGCGGTGGAAGTTATCGCACCCTAGCGCCAAACACACACTGATCACACTGATCTTGGTACACGCGATCGATCGATACTGCTGGGTATCGTTTTAAAAAAGGGGTTTAGACGAGGCACGGGCTTT
>NC_064878.1:23729095-23766595 GCF_943734665.1 Anopheles aquasalis
TGTATCCGCACGATGATACTGAGGCTGATGTTGTGCTGTCTTCCGCTGTAACCAGTCCGCGCATTGTGCCCAAAATGTGTTGTATCACGATATCAAGCCCGGGGATTCACTTGAGACCAACACGCGATACCGAGAAACACCACACAACCTCACTCGCTTGTTGGATTAGCAGCAAATTGCGAAACATGGTGTGATTGCGACGAAAATCCAGCTCGCAGGGTGTTGAGTCTTTGATAAAAGAAATGCCCCTTGCGCACGTGCTACTGCTGTAGATAACCCGTGGGTTTTTATCCACCGTTCCCGGTTCGTCGGCGCAGTAAGGGATTTACGGTTGCGCGTTCGCTTCTCTCCGTTTGGTTCGTTCGCTGTGACGATGGGACGGTTCAAGGTCGGGGCAATCCCAAAGTGGGACCAGTGTCCGAAACGGGGAACTGTTAGCTGGTGGTTGAGGCGGGGGGGGGGGGGGGGGCGGAGGGGCGGGTGTCCATCAAAGGCATTCGCACGTAACAAATCTGTCGCGCAAAACATTCGTCGCCCTCGTCACGCCACAAATTCCTCATTGGTGGACGAATGTAGAGAAGACACGATGGTGACCAAGGGAAGGGGCTGCTGGTGGTGGTGATGGTGGCAGGATTAAAAATTCCACCAAAACGGACAAGATACTTTCTCTCGGTCTCGGTCTCTTTCTCTCTCACGCACACAAACGCACGTGGTTGGCCTAAATGTATGTCGGAAACAACGTCAGCAGGATGGGCCCACACGGAATGCGTCCATAAATCGTGCACAGCATCTCCTTCCTCCCTTCCCTTCTTCTCTGTTGGTATGTGGGAATTTTCTTGATCTTCCCTGAGGCGCACCATTCCGTATTTCACCTTCCATTATGCTTATTGCTAGATCAGCAAATAACTTCCACCGTGCGCCTCCATGGGAACAAACACGCCAAACTGCGTGGTCTACCACGAGTGCGCAATCAATCAATGTGCTCCGGAATGCTTTATCAGCGTGATTGGGCATCATATGTTGAAAGCAATTCGCACACCACAACAACAACAACAGCAACAGTAAAACGATAATGAACGGATCGTCTCAGCGGATAGCCCAACTGTCTGGGGTGGGTGTGTACTAGAGAAGTGCGTGCGCCCGATCCGGCTTGGCACTCGAAAACTGTGTCGTGTGCCTGTGTATGTATGTGTGGTGCGATGGTAAAAAATAAAGAAAAAAAACATTCATTAAGCCGAAGGGTGTGTATGTTTCTGCAACAGCTTTATTTATATCCGTATCCGTCAATCCGATGGTGGTGGCGGTGGTAGCGGGATGTACAATCGGGGGGGTGGGTTGACTGCCACCACCACCGTACCGCACCACACCACACCAACCGGCAAGCGGAACGGGGCGGCGAGTTAAAGGTACGAGCAAAAATTTCACGAATTAAGCAGTAACTTTGTTTCAATTCGGTGCCTTTGGCATTCGGCGTGCCATCAATCGCCCCGAGGGGGAGAGAGGACAAAAGAGACAAAACCAACAAAAAAAAAATGTAATGGCCAAACACAGTACCAACGCGGTGCAGTGGTGTATGCATTTGTACGCGACAACATAATTTGCTTCATTAAATCACACGCCTCGTTAAGTTTGCGAGGGTGATTTGAACCTCGCTGGCCGTTTGCAGACCGGTTTTATTAACTTTACTCACAAGGACACAGGACAGGAGTGTCGGGACAACATTGTTCGCAGGTCCTGTTTGGTGCCAAAGGCGATTTGTCGGCTTTTAGTTCCGGATGTCCTTTGAAGATCGGCAAAAAAGAACAAAGGATGGCACTTTCTTTCGAAAGGGTAACCCCTTAATGTAACAGTCCACGCGGTTTATTTAGTTGAATTTCAATAAAATCTACATTACATCAAAATTACTTGATGTGATCGATAAAAGCGCATGATCTACGGATTAAAGATTGAAGAGATTTATATTAAAACAAGCAGCGTCAATAGCTGCAGAATGAATCGATGCAGATTAAATTACAATTTGCTCTTTGGTATCCTTCAGGATCCTGTTATTAATTTCTGATTTAAAAAACCAAAACAAGGCTCCAATTAAATATTGAAAAGCACGAAGTCACAGTTTCCGATATTCCAGCAACTAGCATGCGTGTATCTGCTGCATCTTGAAAATTTTCAATCAAAGTAACGCTGGCGAATGATGGAACGACAGAAAAGTATTCGCAACCACAGCTGGTGCATGTGCAGTGAATTGAAGTGCGCAAAGTAGCATTTAAATAGTGCCGTAACTGTCTTAATCTCATTTGAAAAATATAAAACCATGTTAAAAGGACGACATTTAGCAACAGTACCGCTATCGCGAGTGGAAGTAGTGAGCACGGTACCCAAAAACCCCAAAGGTAGATCATTTCCAGGTGCACCAGAGCACCCGCGCCAAGAAAACAACCATTCTAACCAGCCATTAAAAGCAAGATTTTAGGAGCCGGGAAAAATGTAAAAACAAAACGTTGAACACTAAACGGTCCGAGGAAGCTAATTCTCCGCGCAACACTTAAATCATCGACCAATAGAGCGGCTCATCGAGCCCGCAAGCCCCCTATAATGGTTCCGTTGGGATGCCAACCAGCCAGCCAGTGTTGCCTTCTTATTTATTTTCATAAACACCCCCCTCAGCCGATGCTCAAATCCCTTCCCCGCGCTTACTGCAGGCCATAAGACGAGCATTAGGGGGGATGCGAGGGGTTGGAAACTACTTATTGCGCTCGCCACATTAGAAAACAAATTCTAATTTACCGCCCTGGCAGCTGCAGCGCCTTTCCTCCGGCTGAACTTGGTCGTCGTCGTCGTCGTCGTCATGGCCAAGGTGATTACTACATCTTGATTGTGCATCGTGAGTGTTGTGGCCGGATCGTGGCTTCATTTTGCAGGGAATCACGGTACAACGCTGATCACCTTCGGCTGGCAAGGTGGCAAGGTGTTTGTGTCGAGGAAAATGATCGATCGATTGATCGACATTCCAGTTCGGCAGCTGCCGTTGCTGTATGTCACTCCGGCATTCCGATGAACTCGGGGCACACGGGATACTAATCGTTTGAAAAACGGATTCAAAGCGTCCCTTTGATCCAACCGCGATCCTTCCAAATCCCGGCAATCACCGGCGTCATCGCCATCCGCCATCCGCCAGTAGGACAATCGTCACGAAGCACACAGGCAGGAGATGGTCTTCTGGCCACACTTCAGCCAACCGACGGATGGTTGTTGTTTGGTGACGCAAACCGTGTTGTGCACTTTCCTCAACCAAATTTTGCGGACGTATGTCTCCTCAGGACGAGAAGGGGGGAGGGGGGGGGGGATCCGTGGCAGCATGGCACCCACGTTGCTTTTGCTCCCGCTTCGTCCTGAGCCTGTCCTCTGGCATGTCCAGCCCTCCTCCATCCCCTTCTCGTCAACATTTCGATATATTTTCCCTTTTTTTCACTGTCAACCACCACCCACTCCACTCGCACGAGGAAGGAAGTTCCACGACGACGACGACGACGACGACGTGGGTGATGCAGACATCGCGTCCCGCACATTCGGGGGGAAAGGTGTCTGCGGGGTGCGGGGCAGTGTGTGGAATTTTCTAAATAAAGAAGACAGGTTCTCACCTTAAAATAAGCGCGAAACGGAAAAAGCATTTGCGACGCGCCCAGAGAGCATTGCTTGGCCAGGCCAGCCCAGGCCAGGGAGGGTCAGAGACGGGTGGCAGGTCGGTAGGTCGCTGGTTGGCCGCCGTGCCTCATATCCGTCATAGTGTGCTGCTTGTTTAGTTCTATGCTGAGCCGGGAAGCAGAGAGAGAGGACTGGCTGGCTGGCTGGTTGTAGACACACGGATTTCCATTCCTTTCACCAGTTCCGTGCCAGTTCCGAGGACGAGGGGTAAAAAATAGTTTGGGGTGCAAAAATGAGGGAAAAAAAGATCACCGGGAAAAGGTGTTTTGATCTAACCAAAAATGGTCCCCCCACCCACTGGATGGACAGACGGAGGGGGGAGTAGCAGCGGGGAAATTCATTCCATTTAAATGTGGAAAACGGAGAACGGGATCATAACCGCAGCGCGAGGAATGGTGGCGTGTGCGCGCGCGATCAGAAGGCGCAATTACAAGCTACCGTGTGCTGGTGCTGGCAGGACATTCACACCGGTGCGGCAACACGAGCGGCATATTTTTAATTCCAAGCCTCATTTATTGAAAACTCAATTAAAGCAATTTACGTCAGTTATGGCAGACGCGCGCCGTGATGGTGGCGATCGCCGAGCGCGTGCGATACGGTAGCGGCAATTCCTGGTAGCTTGGAATGCGGCAAATATTTAGCAACAATTTTGTGTGCGCACTTTTCCGGTCCGGTCCATCCTCGTAAATCGTGGCATCGTTTTTAGGCCATGAGGACCACTGAATTGACGTGCGTTTAATGCAAGACACTTTTCCTCAATTAAGTGTTGCACAAAACGGACATTGCTCGGGGGATTTTTGTGTCCTTTTACAAAAAATGCTTCCACAAAAATAAAACCAAAAATCCCTCACATACAAGGGAATGCTTTTGCTCTCTACGGCAAAACAAAGTAGAAAGGTTTAATGCATCTTTCTTACGTGTTTACGTTCTTGTGACATTGAATTCTTCCTGCTTGAATGGCGAAACATACAACACTGTGTAAAAGTGTGGGATTTATCGAAACAAAACTGATAAATTTATTTATAAACGAATTGAGTGATTACGTCTCGTACATTGCTAAGTATACACGCAATACTGCCACCAGACTGACGCTTGTCTTGGTAACGAGACAAGACATTCGCAATAGAGCCCATATCTTGATCCTGCAATGTCGATGTGTCATTGTAGCATTAGAATAACTAAACAAACCCTCTTTTAACACTCCGTTTAAGAGGTATCCTCGTCAAGGATTCTACAAATTTACTGACAGTCTTTTTTTAATAGTTGTAATCGTAGTAATGATCACCGGTTTGCTTTAATATATTGCAAAAAAATAAAATCCCCTTTTTGACCAGCATTTGTAGTAATTTTGAGAATTTGGTCTTCTAACAAAAGAATATCGACTTTTACATTTCAGATGATGGCGCAAGATGCTACGATCAACACCGCAACAAGGATGTTTTGTCAGACATCCCTAGCAGGTAAAATTTTGGGATACTTTCATCGAAACTGTATTCAAATATTCTTCAAAAGTTGTAGTTGAACATGCTATTTAAAAAAATATTAAGGTTTGTCACAAGAAATCTTCAAATAGTTGCCTGTAGTGGAGCCTGAGTAAACATTAGATGCTCTCATCGTTCTATCTTCCCACTGGACCGTGGTTGTTGATCAGTTAGTTGATCAGTCACTGATATTTGTGAGGAGAATTCTCAGAATACCCCGTTATTCGAGCTATAGGACGAGCTCACACGAGACTGGCAACACAATTTCGGCGAATTAAGCATGTCATGAGAATGACAAACGACGACCCAGTCCGTAGAGTCTTCTTAGATCTTAAATAGAAGAACAGACGCAGAAGACGCAGAGAGACGATATCGGCATTGATTGTTGGATCTCCTCGACTACGTTGCTGTGGATCCAGGATCTATCCAGCATCACCTCCTCCACACTTCGACGATTGATCCACGGCGTAACGATCAGCCGTTTGATCGATATTCCTACTTCGCACTTCGCAGCGCGATCAGAAGACGGCGCGGAGTGAGTTTGCCAAAAAGCCAAACGTCCACCTCTCCCGTAAACCGCTGCCACCTTGCATACGTCATACATCATTTCCCCCCCCGTCTTTCGCCACTGTTGCCTTCTGTCCCACGCCGGGATCGGTCGCTCGATCAGTCGGTTGGTCCCGACGGTCGTTTTGCGTGTTCGCCGCCTTGCCTGCTCGCTCGCTCACTCGCTCCCTCGCGTTCGCGTTACCGCCCGGCCTATCTCCTTTATCTACATCTTCTAGACACTTGAATTCATTCTCATTCAGCCCCTCCACGGCACGGGGGGGGGGGGGGGCACCCATGCCACCCACCAACCTTCCACTTGGTTAACGACGTAGGGCGCGCGGAATGTTATTTATAAACACACAAACCATCTCCTGCTCCACTCCTGCGCTTCTGTTGCGGCTGCTGCTGCTGTGCTTGCGCACCAGCCCTTGCGCCCCGCGGCCGTTCATTCATGAAAAATTCTAAATCTCCCATCCAGTCCCCCCTCCCCCTGGCCCCCTGTTTTCCGGCACTTCCCTGTAAGGTGGTTGTCGCTGGGAAATGGGGGGGTTGGACCTAATGGGAGGGTAGGGTGGCATAGGTGGTAATAATAAAACATTAACTATCCCACGGGCCCATCGTTATTCCATCGCCAGCTGGCCACCACCTTACCATCCCCGGGATGGCACGGTGCAGCACAACCCCTTGCTCCTCCCTTCCTTCCTCCCTCCCAAGGAGTACTTAAATTTTGACTCAAAAGCGCGCTAAGTAACGCAACGTGGGTTTCGTGGTGTTCCGTGGTGTTCCTTCTGGTAGTGGCTGTGGCCGCTGCAACCACCGTTGCTGTCGCTGATGCTGCCAAGAAACAGATAGAACCGTGTGCGCTGCTGCGGATAGCACCAAGGAACCAAGGAGGTGGATCGCGCGCTGGCTAGGAGAGAATAGCATTCGCGCAACAGATCGCGTAAACAGATACTAAACCCACACTAGGAGCAGCAGCAGCAGCAGCAAACACCACCCACACAGAGCGGGCGCGCGACCGAGTGAGGTGCGCGCGCCAAACCACTGCCAAATTCGTGAGGCCGCATGTCTCGCACATGTGTGTCTGTGTCTAATTGTGGTGGTGGTGGTGGTGGAGGAGTAGGAAGCGGGAGACGGGCACATGTAATGAGAGGTTGTCGGACGAAGCGCGCACCTTAGTACACGGTATGGCATGGCGACGTATACCGTTTTGAATGGAGTAGTTCTCAAAATCTAGTCTCCTGATCAATAAATTAAGTCTACTGATCAGTAAACTGAAGTTGATCGTCTAAAGACCTAATCATCCACTCTTTATCCGCCGATTGCGAGAAAGTATTAAGTCTATGGCCAGTTTTCTCGTGTTGATTACTGGGAGCAGGTTCGGAAGGAGCTCCTAGTCTGCTCTACACCTCTACCCAGACATCAGTACACCTTAGTACACCTCACACCAGTAGACGACCTTGAGGTGTGACGTGTGCCGACCACAAACCATCGGACTGTCGGACCTTAATTGTTGTGCCAACCTCGCTGGACCTCCAGCTGGACACCGGAATCACTTCCCTTGATGGAGTGCATCAGTGGCTATAAGTTGGGATAATCTGTGGGATCTAAACTGTCTCCCTAGCTCGCTCTCTCCCTCTCCGACTATTTCCGCGGTCCGCGACTATAGACACCCCAGAGCTACAGAGGTGCAACCTTCGCCTCAGTCTGCTGCGTTGTTGTTTGGTGCGCGCGGGTGCGCTCGGGTGGCGGAATGTAATTAAGAGATCGCAACCATCACGCGACGGACTGTCACACTCACCTGCACGGTACGTCATGCGTGGCAGGTGACCGTACACCGCCCGCCGAACAAATACACACGCCGCACTCACTCTCTCTCTCTCTCTTGCTCTATGTGTACGCGTGGCCATCGCAGAACCGTACCGTGGTCGCTGTTTGCCATCAACCGGTGGTAACAGCGATCGTCAGCGATGTCACATACGAGATGAGTGGCGCAGCGCCAGGTATATCAAGGGTTTTTCCAGACAAACAAAAAGGCACTCCGAGGATCCCAAACTATAGGCGTCAACTGTTTCGCGCACCCCCCTTCACACTCAAGTACTCGATCGATTAAAGGGGAATAGAATGCGAAAGAACAACGCGTGGTGTTGAGATGAGGAGCAGCACTCAAGGGCGCACAGGTGATGTTGCATAATTTGAGTCTTCCGGGTTTGTTCGCCTCTTCTTTCCCCTTTTCTCCCCCCGTCGTTCTTAGCGAGCCGTGTCAGTAAGTAAAAACAGCTACTGTGTCATCACGAGACGCTACTGCTGCTGCTGCCGGTGGTCAGCAGCTCAGGTGGGCCCGGTAAAGGTGGTTGTTGGTCAATCAATTTAGTCATCGTTTTTGGCAGAGTACTCTCTGACCTCTCGGGCAACGAGATGATGCATGCTACTACCGCTCCTGCTACTGTTGCTGCTCCTGCTCCTGCTCTCCCTCGGTACATGCTTATTCATCCGAAATGTGCTGCAATTAGTTGGAATGAGCCCGAAGTGTGAAGTGAGTGGAATTTTGATTTCCATCAGCAAAGCAGTGTGGGAGTGGACGCGCGATGGCCAACACCACACAACATATTCATCAACCAGGGCCTACCCCGCACGTCATCGTTGGCTTCGTTCGCGAGGAAAAATCAATCGACTTTGCTCCAACCGACTACGGGGAAAACTGCGCTGGAGGAAGGGTTGTGTTTTGTAGCGAACACGCACACTCTTGTTTGGTGGCGGTTGTTATCACACAGCAGCAGCACCAGCAGCAAACTACGATACGGTTACAACAATCTGCCACTATGCGCAAGTCACTTCGAATGATAACAAACTGTTCCTTTTGTGGTGTTGGTGGCCCGTCGTCTTTCCTATCTTTTTTTCCTGCGGGAGTAATCCCGCACGTACACCCCTTTTTGTCGTAATCAACGACGTCACCGGGCACGAGTGGACGGACGGATGGACGCACGGACTATGGATACGGTGCAACCCCCCCCCCCCCCCCCCTGGCACAATGGTGCGAGCAAGTCGCTGATATGGTGGTTGCCCTCAACAAAGCAATATCCCGGGAGCTGGATGCCAAAGAAGGGAATCTAACGATACGAGGGAGCCTGGAAAGGAACATATCGCGAATAGTTGGCGAGATAAGTGGTCACTTATACGCCGAGTAGTTTACGTCAGAAGTAAAGATTAAGCTGTTCAAAGTGAAAAGAGAATTCATTGCTATTCCGTTCGCGTATGAGTGGAGCAAACATGAAATAATTACATTTCACATTTATCTTTCACTTGTCGTTACTACAAAGTGATAAGAACACTATAAGCCCGTTATTCTATGCTTCAACATGATTGCAGGTTTTTTTAGTTGCATTGAAATATTGAATTCGAGTATCAATGCAAAGCGGAAATGTACTACTGTTAAATAGCGTATAGTTTTAACACGATCAATTCAAAAGAAGTACTTACTTCTGAGAAAACAACGGTGATTACGGTCATAAAAATTGAAACAAAATGCAAATCTTTCATCTTTATTCCTAGGAAATTCTCCCATATTTTCTTTGATAAGGCGAATCTCGACCTCTTCGCCTGACGAATATTGCTATTCACTACGCTCTATGTTTTCCCGACTCAGTCTTGCCGATTCATGACGTCTTGCGTAAATTACTCAGTCAAATCGTTTTTCATTTACTTCGTGTGGGAATTTTAAGGAGAATTTTGTTGCTAGTATTTGATTGAAGCCGACAAACATAAAAGATCATCATTTATCAAGTGT
Organism: Anopheles aquasalis; assembly: GCF_943734665.1. Classification (NCBI taxonomy): domain Eukaryota; kingdom Metazoa; phylum Arthropoda; class Insecta; order Diptera; family Culicidae; genus Anopheles; species Anopheles aquasalis. The sequence goes on from NC_064878.1 coordinate 23,738,615, forward strand.
AGTACAGCTTCTGAACCCGAATTTTGTTGCCTCTAGAAGATGTTTTAATGCAGTCCGTAAGGTATCAGCAAAAAAAAAGGCTGTTTTAATGTTCGGCTCAGTTGTATGTTAGCTTCAAGATATAGAAGCCATAAAGTAGACGGATTAGCCGTGGCATAAAGTGGTAATAGTGCGCCAAATGTTATGCCAAAATGTTGAGATCAGCCTTGACCAGTTTCGAATGATGCTTAGTCACAGTTGAGGATCACAAGATCGACAATGGCTCTTGCTTTCTATTGTGCAAATAGTTCTCAGAGCATCCCTGCATGTTATGACAGTACTCCCATAATCTTCAAAAGTCTCCTTTTGTTTCCTGGCCCAAAATTGCTACAAAATAAGTTCAAAACAGAAGCTGTTTACAAACAACGGAAACCACTATCAGAGCTCCCCTTCAGCATGACCTGGCTCGTGTCGCTTACAAGTGCGTTAACCGATCGGGAATGAAATGAAATGGCTAACAAGATCGTGACAGGCAGATGATCGGTGTTTTTCTTGGACATTTCGACACACACTCCGCCATCATCCCACTCCCCCCACCAAACGTTCCTTAAGTACACGCGGAGCACGACGCACACAACGGCCTAAATACGACAACGACGACGACGAGTCGCCTGTCCTGCTCAAGGAAGGCCCCCACCGTCTCGCCTACGACCGCTCTCCTTTGCTCCACCACATCGCGTCGTTCCTTTGGAAAGCACGCCGGTCAAACGGTCCGCACCGAACGGCCCAATCCGGGGCGACGGTTAAGGTGAAAAAAATATTCCATCATCGGATAAAATTAAAACGCACACCGGCGGCCCCCGTTTCCCGTGCGGTGGAGGACCCGTTGTTTGGCGGTGTTTTAAACGCCGAACGCGAAGAAAACCGAACCGCGCACACCTTTTCCCACACGCACACCATCCGGCCGTACGCACGCACGCACGCACGCACGCACGAACGCACGCTCGTTTCTAGCGAAAATGGGGAAAATTCGCCAGTCGGATGCGGCGATGACGACGGTCGACGGTAACCTGCAGGGTTTTCTGGAAGCTGGTCGACCACCGGGGCGGAACACAACCCGGGGCCGCCGGTTTATATTTATGGTTCTGTCATGCATTGTTGCTACGGTGAAGGAGGCGGTGGAGCGCGCCTAGTATCTAGTATGCATTGCCTTCTCGCAGCTCGCACTACCTGAGCCCCCCTGAGCAGCTTGTTGCTGACGATGGTGCGTATGTTGTAACGTACCGAGCGAAAGATGTAGCCGATGGTGGTTGTGTGGTGCTGGTACTGCTGTTGTTTTATTGCCACTGCACTGCTTCTGCCCCGGTTTGGTCAGGGTTCAAAATGCTGTCCTTGAATTTCTCTGCAGCATGGGTTCTCCACTGCACGGGGTATTCCTCTCCAGACGATCTTCCTGCTGGGACCGCACCGCGCGCAACGCACTCGAACACACAGGCTCACACACTCTCTCTCTCTCTCTTTTTCACAACACACTAGATCCGGCAACGACCTGCACGATTGCATCCGCTCCAACAGCAACAGCAGGTTGCTATGTAAACAGCAGCAACAGGAGAGGGTTCAAATCGACCGAACCGCGTTTATCTTCTTGCCCGACAGGCGGCTGATAAGATGCACGAGGTGGTGTGCGCGGTGCTTCCGGTGTAGCGCAGGGGTTTAAACCTCTCTTTTCATGTATTTATCGGAACACACCGACCGATTCCGTTGCCTTACACTGCTATGGTCAAACTGATTTGGCAATCACTACTTCCACGTGAACTTCAATAACAGGCACTAAAAAGACACAAATACATAAAATCGCACATTGGTTTTGCTAAATGGAGATTTAAATGGAAAACAACGGAGATTAGTACACAATGCACAGAAAATCGACCAACCAGGCGACACTCGCGCACAACATCGCCTGCACCACAACTGGTCGAACTGGTGATAAGCAGCAGCAACAGCAGGACGATCCGTTATGATGCAACATAATGGCGACAATTGCAAAATCACCAACACATTAGCTAGTGCGTGATAGGGGCGGTATCGCAGATATCGTGGTGGCTATCACACTACGGAGGTCGACACGGTGGCGCCAAATCGGAATACGGGGGACCCCCGAAGTCCAGATTCTGGGCCTACATTGTACACCACTACCCGGGGCCCGGGGCGACAAGGCAACAAAACTGAGGCGAGATAAGACCGCAGCCCTCCCGCGTTCACCCCCCTTATTTGCTGACGTCGATGGAAGACGGGAATTGGCGGCTTGTGCACGCGCTCGGTGGGTTTCCGACCACCCACCGACCGCCACCTGTGGAACCTAAAAAAAAAAAACGGGGTGGCACGAGGACGGCGGTCTGGCTTTCACGAGGTCAGGCGATAGATAACGCAGGCAAGCAGGCAAGGCCCCCGGTTCGGTGTGGCCCCGTAGGCAGTGCTGTCAAGTGCGCTGTGCGGAGATAAATTTATATGTTATCCGCATTGTTTGTCGTTTTGCTCTGCTTTTCATTGGCCACCTTTTTGCCATCAACGCCTTGACAACGCAGAGAGAAGCTGCTCCTTCGATCGATCGAACGATTGGGATTTACATTTTTATTAGGCGCTAGGAGCGAATGCTAGCCGTGCTTGCTTGGATCCGAAAGACCTTGGGGGAAATCCCGCTTGCATGCACGGCCATTGCGATAGTAGGGCAGGTGCTTGGTGCTGTAGCAGGCTCTATCATGAAATTGGACGTGCACTTGGACAGGTTTCTTGAGTGCGTTAGCTCCCGTAGGGTGGGTAATACGATCGCGTCCGGATTGCGCGGAATCTCTTATTCATTCCGTCCGGTGGCCACCGTTTTATATTTGTGTGTTGGTTCGGGGTCACACAAAAGGAGCGATCAAGTGCGCTCGCGCACGACCTCCCTGTGCGTTGGTGCGTGCGTGCATATCGATCCTCGGTTCCTTTGGTGGGCCATCATCCTCGATCCTCGATCATGTCAGGTTGCTGCTTCGCTCTGTTGCCCAAAAGCCCTAAAACACCACAAACAACGGTTCCACAGAAGCGCTAGCGTTGACGCAGCACAGATCGCATCCGTAGCCTTGAGATCCTCAAACTGCGTTTCCGATCGTACACCACCACCGGAGGGGCCCAACCAGATTCTCACGATTCGCTTTTCTTGTTCTCGTTCGATCTCGCAGCACACAACACACACAACACGGCGACGGGAAACGGAATGGGAAGGGAGCAACAACCCAAAACCCAAACACCTTCCGATGATCCCGATCCGATTGATCACCACCTACACGGATCGGATCGATCGGATTTTCTTGCATCACCAACCACGGAACACCACCTCCGTTCTTCTTCTTACGTATACGCACGCATTGACGTCGCAGAATTCGCTCACCTCGCTCCGGACGGGATCCGGACGATCCTTCTTTCTTATTTGTCTCGCTTTTTCTTCGCACTTCGCGTCCACGGACACGGCCACGCACAGGAATTTTCGAAAGTTTTGCTCGCACGACGATCGCCACGGTTTTCTGTGCCGCTGAGGAAAAACTTAAATCTGTTTTGACTAGCACAGCGGACTTGTGGACCCAGTTGGCCGCGCCTCACGCTGCCCGAGCGCGATCGGGTGTCCGAACACGTGCACGTAATGTGATCGCGTCAGTAGACAGATAGGTTTGCGGCTGGCACAGTATAGCGGCTTGGTAATGTACATGTTGAGGTGTGCTGGAAAAATGATTCTTTTGGGAATTATCTTTTACTGCAGTGCAGGTGTTTTATCATTAATTCATTATCGCACCTGTCTAGTGTGCAAGGAACAGAGTTTGCTCACGATCTTATCCTTTTTTATGGGCTATTCAGCGCTGAATAGCTGCTGACAAAGGGTGGCAGCGATGGAATTACAGTTGTATGCGTGCATGTGTTTCCGTTTCGTAAAAACAATTTTCATTTATTTGCGCTACTTTATTTTATTAATCATTGGAATACTAAAATAGTATATAAATCCATCCAAAATTAACAGAATCTCTTCATTTCAGTTCTTTATTAATTAACAGCAATCCTCTGAGTACCCAGAGCTATTTGCGATCTTGAAATTCGTTTTAGTCGACTACCACGTGATTCAAAATTAATTAAAATCGCAACTAGGAATTACTACTATGACCACAGAACATACAATCTTGACATAGAACATTGCGCATCCGCAAATGTCCCTTTTAGTATCTCGCCCTTCCGCTCGTCTGATCAGCCACCATTTTTTGTAACCGCAAATCCTTTCTTTCTGCTGAAAACATTTCGGATTAAACAACACAAAAAAAATACACCGGCCACACGCAGAAGTAAGAAGTGTTCATAGTCGTATTTACATTGAAACATGCACGTTACACAGCGCGTTCCACTTGATGCATTAAAATAACATACGCACGATCCTTACGATTACGCCCGAATTACGGAACAAGGGGGGGCCGTGATGTGCAGTTAAATTAATTTACTTCCTGCTCCTGCTTAACTCGGAACCCTCGGATTGTGGGATGAATAGTGAGAAATGGAATGGAGCCGGAGGGGAATTTGGGGCGTATAGGGGTTTTTTGGATGTGGATCTGCTCGCCCTCTTCATTTGGTGATGTATCGATCGAGATTGTTCCAGTTGCACGAGTAGTCGATCTGCAGCAGACCCTTTTTGCTTAGACTGAAATGTTGCGGCGTGTAACATACATTAGCGTTGGTCGCTGCGATCGCAATGGCGGTGGCCGGATCAAGCATCTGGCTGGGGCGTCTAGCGAGGCTCATACTCTGGCTGACGACACTGACACTGCGGGACCGTCGGCGGGTCGGGCTCCCGGTCGTACTGGTGGTCGCGTACAGCGGCACATGTTCCGCCTCCTGCCGGGCACACTCGAGACAATCGTTCAGCGTGTAGTAGTTGTGATGATCGGACAGGATCGTACCGGTCAGGGACGGTGGTCCCATCATTGGCGGATGTGTGTGCGTGTGCGTGTGCGTGTGCTGATGATGATGATGATAGTGACCCGGCCCGGCCATATGATGTGATGGTGGCGGTGGTGGAGGCGGAGGTGGTGGCAGTGGCATATAGCAGCAGCTCGGCTCGTAGTACTCGTACGATGGTGGCCCCGGGAACTCCAGCTGTGGCAGTGGCTTCGGCAGCACGATCGGCCGTCTGCTCGAGGCACTCTTCCCGAAACCGGGCGTGTGGAGTCGCAGCGCCGACATCGAACTGTCGCACGAGCTTGGCTGTTCCGTTTCTGAATTTTCCAAATCTAAAAAGGGGAAAAATAGAATAGAGGAGAAGGTAAAAATTCCAATTCCAGCAGCGGATTATAACTCCAAAGTGTCGCGTAACGGTACAAAGGGGCGGTATTCAGTCGGTCTTCGGTTCCTAATCAGCGCCTAATTATGCTACGGTGACAGCAACTGCCACCGCACTGCCAGTTCGTTAACAACTACCAGTTATGGCAGTCAATTAAGAAATAGTTCATCCGAGATGGCTGATCTCTTTAGAGCCACCGGTAGCATTAATGAATGATTGATTCAATTTGTGTCCGTTCGTCTCTCTAAGAATGGTGCCCGTCGATCGGCTTCTTCGATCCTTGGAATACCAGCGCGGCGATCGTGGCCGTCTGACGCATCAAACCTACAACGGAGCTTGCTAATTAATGTCTTCGGTTGCCATTCGCACACGGCCACGGTGAGCGTGGTGTCACCAAAGGGGAAGATCACGATCGTCAAAACACTTGTTCACCTCGATACCGGTCCCTCCGTACGGTGGTGGATACACACTGCAGACTGAACTGAATGCCACCAAACCAGATTCCCAAAACAGAGTATCCTCCAATTGGCAGTGACCTCGAACCAGGCCTTTCTCGTCTCGGCACAAAATGGCACCTTATTGTCCTCTCTCTTTCTCCCTGTGTGATCCTGATTCCATTCATCTCCTCTCAAATCGGTGGTCACCAAGCTGAACGACTCAAAGGTACCGTCGTGAACGGTTCCAATCGATTGACCTACCGTTATGAGGATCGTTAATTACACTTCCTAGCACCGTTCCTAACAAACGACTGCTAAACATCTTTCGCACTTCCATTATCGGGCCACTTTACGGGCCGCATACAACCCTAAATTACGCGAGTAATTCACATTCACCTTCCCGAGTGCCTCCCTCGCTCCCATGCCACTTACATCGCACGCGAACAACCAATTCCGGGCGCTTTTCGTGCATTTCCCGTATGGCGGGGGGACTGTGCCGCTGGTGTACACGAAATGACGCACACGCACGTCCGCTTGCAGAGATCCCGACACGACCGTGGAACACAACACACCGATCGCTGCCGTTCTGTCGCAACGCAGGGCAGGTGTATAATTAGTGAGTTCAGCCTCCCAAGCAGCAGCAGGTTACAGCAGACGAATAGCACCCTAAAAAGGCAACGATCCTCACGACACTAGCTTGTTCTTCACACGCGTTCTTGACGCTTCTGTCAGGCCGGAAACTGTGCCGTGCAGGGAGAATCAATCCGACCTACAACACTGACTGGCTGGCTGACTGGCTGGAAGTGGAACACTGGGTCAGGCAAACACAGGCGACTCGATCGATTCTCTGACTCCGGGACAGCGTCTGGGACACACTGGCACTGTGGGACTCCCGGGGTGTCTGCCCCGAAGAACGGACCGATCCGCATCGATACGAGCGCACACGGTAAATGCCCGTGCGTCGATTGCCAACCAGAAAGGCCCCCGAAACGAAAGCAAGATGGCAACTACACCACCACCACCACCGCCAGTGCTGCTGCTGCTGCTGCTGCTAGCGTATCGCGCGGACTGGTTCGCGGTGTTCAAGGTGTTTGCTGGTGGCCCCCAAAGACCCCCCCCCGGGGGCCTTCGGGTCTTTCGAGCCGGGCCGCCGCACTTCGTGGTTCGTTGATCAGTGTTAAGCAAGGGCCTTCCACTTGCTTCCAGCACCAAGGCAGGGCCACCATTCCTCCTCCTCCTCCTCGCTATTCCAACCAGTCAGTCTAGGCCCTCCACTATCACCGAGGGCGAATGGGGTAAACGCGGAAACCCCTTCGCGCTTTCGACGACTCGGTGACTCGAGGAAATGGGAAATCAGCGGGGGGCGACGGGAAGACACGGCGGCCGACACTTGGCGGGTACTATTTTAAACTGGTATGTTGTCCCACCCGTCTGCTCCTCCTCTAATGCTTTTCCTGTTTTGTTTTCTTTCCCTTTTTCCCTCTTTTACCCATTTTTCTTCGCTCGCTGCGCTGCTCTTCACTCATTTTCCTAGCGCACGCCCGGCCAGCGCTTCATGTGGGGCTCGCGCCAGCACGATATGTTGGTCAAAGTTCCGTTGCATGCCACTCGTTCGCCCCCGGAAGCCCAGGCGCGGGCAGGGAGATCGCGGGCGTACACCTTTTTGCATACCTTCCGATGCTCAATCACCCTACGCCATCACCACAATACTACACTTCTGCGTCAAGTGCAAGTTCTCTTGCTCTCTCCTTCGCTCTCTTTCGGTCTAGGCACTTTGGACCTTGATAAAACGCACTCGAAGCACTAGACCAAGAAGGGCTCGTTCAACTCTTCAACAGCTGACCGAGGCTACGATCGAACCATCCGAGGGCTGGCCGTGGAAGAATCGAAAGCGTTTGTAGCTCATCATCCACAGCTTTCCGAGCCGAGCAAGAGAGTGGCCACTCTGCTCCTCCTCCTCCGAAACGTCTGCCATGGCTGCCGACGTGGTTTGCTTTTGTTTTCGCACCTCGTGGCCAAGAGTAAAACAACGAGACAAGCGTCAACTTTGCCGGTTGCGTGATGCTCACGCGTACACAAATCATTATCCAACGCATTGCCAGGGACCGGCGAGCGGAGGAACAGGGGGCGGATTTACTCTTTTCGGTCCGCCATTTTACCGTCATGTTCCAGTCAATCAATTAATGATGTGTTTTCCGATGAGCTTACCGATGCGCACGCACACGATGCTCATGATGCGATCGTAAGCTCCGTGAGAGACAAACATTTGCATAGACAAGAGGTGGCTACGGTCTTGATCCGTAGCCCTCGTGATCATGTTTGTTTCCAGTTGAACCATAACACCATGACGTAGCAGCGAACGTGCGTGACGATGAAGGATTTCAGTAAAACCCTTCGTGTGCTCCCTTGGCTAACCTGGCGTGTAATCGGCACCGACCTAGGGAGAGGGCGGTGCGGTTTGAAGGGAATTGGAGCAGTAGCTTTGCCACCGTGACCATAACTAGCGAGTGACATTCGCCGCGGCGGTACTGTTGTCTCGTTCGCAATCGATCAAAATTGGATCCAGATTCGGTTTATTTTGGGTTTCGAATGGTGTGGAGTTTGTGGATTTATGGTCTATTCGGAGTGCAGTCAGAGATCGCGCTCCAGTTATTTTGCTCTTGTTATTTTTTTTTTTTTTGCTTTGCTTTGAGTTCGAAGCTTCGATGACGAAACCAAGATGTTACGCAGCACCCACTGCGCGGCCAGTCCTGATGAACGAACGGCGACCGACCGACCGACCGACCGAGGCAGGCCAGAGGCCGCACGCTTGATTCGCTGTGGAGAGGTTTATTTTTGGTCGCTTTTCCTCTGTATGGCGGGGTCTGTTGTCTGTCTGTTGTGCTTCGATTAGGCTTGCAAAAGGCTCCACGGGCAATTATCCGCGGTTACAGTGGCAGACCAAGTAGCGATACGCCAATTAGTGGCCCCCCGTTGGGGGGGGGGGGGGGGGAATCAGATTATTAATTTAGACTACAGTACACCCACACCAGCCGGGGGGCAGGCTCGATGGGTTACACATTGGTCGGATCTGTCTCTGGAATGGTTCGTCTCCCCAGGGGATCGATTTGGAGAGGCTTCATGGGTAAATCTCGTACAGCCTATCTGACCAGTTTTTATCATTACTGTGCACCTACTGCAAAAATCAAGAAGCTTCAAAAAGTGTTTTTTTTTTATTAGTTTGTTACTTTTGTGGTAAATTTATAGTCAATATTAAAGCACACTATCGATAGTTATCGCCGATGCAGCGCGAAAGGCGGGAACTCGCATTCAGAAGGCTCCTTTTTATCGATTTTTTGTGAAAGAACCATTCAACTTAATTTTATCAAGTGAGCGTCATATTGGACTACAACTTTTCAAGAATATTCGGTTCTTTTTTGGAGAAGATTTGTTAAAAACATCATCCTCCAAGACGAGTCTTCGATCAGGTACTTTTTCCGGTGCCCATCGTAGCTGCTTGTTGAGTCACCAGAAAAATACAATATCCTTTTGTTAGATTATAAATTTATTTCGGTAGCCCCGTTGAATTTCCAATTTTTCGATTATTGGCAGCATTTTGAAGTTGAAAAAGTTACCACACTATTATCAAACCGGGTTCGTCGCTTAAGCGAGCAAGTCTTTTTATTCGGAGCAAAAACGGTGCAGAATTTCAAAAATCAATATCTTTGTCAGTTTTTCTTCGATTGATCCAAATCTTTTACACAATACTCATGAAAGGATCAGCATTTAGGGAAAAATGTAAAAAATATGTCACAAAAAAATTAATTACCTCAACACCCCCTAAAAGAAAATCAGATACCCTAAAAAATGACATATTTTCCTTATTTTTTAACGCTGTTTTTGTACGCCATTTCTTTGCAGTGAAATGCCCTTTTCCATACAGCCAAATTGAAATTGTAACAAGCTTTAACTCCCACTGTGCGTGCCACTAAACGACGAAGGGGCCATTTGCAGCCTAAAGGGCCACATACGCGTGGCGCACGGGGTTCATGTGGCAACACTGACCACACGATGCCAATTTACCATAACAACCTCCGGTTGACGCAAGCCATGGTCGGACGGACTTATCTATCGGTCAGTTACTATTTGTCAACAGCGGCCACCAATAGGCGGATGCACGGTAACTAGCTGTTGCTGATGGTGATGCCGCAACGGCAGAGATGCTGGCAAACAAGAACGATCGTCCATCGCATCGACGACCCCCCCGACGGATGATGGCGTTCGGTAAACTGGACTAACAGGTTTCTGTCACTCAACCAAGAGCCAGTACCCGGGGCATACCGGGCAAAGTAGCTCGTCCTAAGCCTAGAATCCCGCTCGGTGACCGAGTTTGCGTGTGTTTTAGGAGCAAAACGGGGGGAGGGATTGAGGTTTGCTCTGGAATTGGACGTGCATCTGCCCTCCAATGTAAAGAGAGAGAACGAGATGCCTCCCGTGGACCTTCGATGCGGTTGTGCCATTTCTTCGCGTATGCCCTCCATTACCAATTCACCTACTTTACTACTACTCCTTTCGCTATGTGTGCGCATGGAACTCCCCGAGAGATTCACCTCCTGGAGAGCCTCCCGTGATGCTGTAGCGTAGTTCCATAACGGATGATGCTTGATTATGATCACGTATAATGATGGAGATGGAGTCCATCAAATCGGAAACCTCCAGGAAATCATTGAGATAATGATCCCCAGGCACACAGCTCATGTCATGACAGACTTCCTGGAGCTCCACACTTCGCACGGTACACCTACCTGTGTATGAGCTGTAGACATGTTCATCTCCGGCGATGCTATCCTCGTCCATGACGGTGTCGTACCGTTCCGTGTAGAATCCTTCTTCGTCCTCCTCCTCCTCTTCGCCTTCCTCTAGTCCGCTGCCGGGTTCACCTACGCCCAGTATGCGATCGTCCTTGTCCACCGGTTCAAGCATATCGCCCGGAAGCCCATCTACGGCCTGCACTTCCTCCGCTAGACGTCGCTCATGTTCGAGCACCATCGCAGCCTCGGAAAAGTCCGGATCGTACTCGTCCTGCTCGACGCTCGAGCACTCCTGACAGTCGAGCTCGTTCAGCTCACCGGGTACGTAGTAGAACTTGGACTGTATCGGTTCACCGGCCGGTGACGGTGGTACCTCGGACTCGGACGTAGGTTCCAGCACTTGCCTGTCGGGGCAGCAAAGACAGAAGAAGAAGCGGTAGCGTTAAAGGGTGATGGTTGATGGGAACACCTTGACAGGTTGCGTTATAAACACTCAAACTAGAGCACCATCGTCTATATACAAGTGTGCTAAGAGCAGTACTAATTAGCATTCATAATGGGCCCCCCGGCCACCAACGAATGGAATGCAGCTCCTAGTACTTAGACGATCAATTGCCACTCGCTCGCCACTCGCTCGTGTTCTGAATGATCGGCCTGGTCGAGATGATACATTGCCGGATATTAATTCATTCGTAACTAAACGTCCTTCAGCAACAACACCGAATGCCTCACGCAGCAACAATTCCAATGGAGCTCCTTGAAAGAATGGCGGATCGAATACGAGGTGCGCTGCTAGTAATGAATCATCCGGCCTCGAAGTGCCGGTCCCTCGTCTCTCTACGGCGCGGCCAATAAATGCAAATTAAATTAAACGTTGCATTCCATATGCAACCTTGACAGTGGGCTAGCGGCGGCATTATTGCATAACTTGTTTCGACTTTTTTTTTACTTCCATTTCCATTCCATTCCATCTTGAGCTTTGGCGACTTACTTGCGAATGTACACGTAGTTCTCCATATCCCACGGATCGACGTAGCGTCTGTTGAAGATGGTGGTCGGTGCGTCCTCGAGGATCGATGCGCGCCGCACGTACTCCGGCTCCTCGGCCGAATCATACTCCTTGGCGCTGTAGTAGATCGATTCGGCCGTCCGGCGGGACGACGCGAAACTATCGAACCCAGCGTACGCTGGCATGGCGCAATCCGCTTTCTGCGCCAGACGGACTGATGGAGGGAGGGATTGTCAGTGGTTCGATCCTCGGAAGCACTCGCGGTTATTGCCGGACACTAGTATTGGAGCTACAGGTTTACGTAGTGCAGTTTTGTGCTCTTACACTAGTAATCTATCTATATGAAGCTACTGTGAAGGTTGGTTGGAAGAGACAGAAAAAAGGGAGAAAAACAAAAAAAAGTCCATTACTAATGGTCACGGATCATAGTACAGCATAGTGAGCTGCTGCAGTCATCGTTTGCAACATCCAGCGTTTGAGATGCGCTCTACACATTACCGGCCATCCCACACACCCAGAAAGGGCGCGCCGCTTTCAAATATCACATAAACAGAGAGATAGACACAGAGGAAGAGATAGAGAAAAAATCCACAACTTTCTCCTCCTGGCACTGGCCACCATCAGCGCGACAAACATGGCGAAACCTGACGCTACGGTGACGGTTACTGAGGCGTAGGAGCAGCGTTAAATCGCAATGCTTATGTTGGCCAAGGGGTTGATGTGCCTCACAAACGGCCCTCAGTTATCGTCATCGTGATAATTAGGAAAAACATCGTGTATGCGGAGGGAAGAAGGGAGCGGAGAGTGCCAAGTAGCGATCAACAGCCGGTTGGGCACGGGTGGAATGAAGTACAGATTGAAATTAACTCCAGCATCCGAGCATGTCTAGTTGTGGGGGGGGAGCGAGTGCTATCATTAGCGATAGCGCATCCTTTGTGGTTACTATTTTGGAGAGGCTTGGGGGTTGTTTAAGGCACTACTTTGATCGGTTATTGCACAAAAGACCATCCCAAGTTCGAAGTATGAAAAGTATTATTTTTATTATGTTGTGGTGTTTATGCTTTTATAATTTGTCTTACACTTGAACCCTATTAAGTCGCATAAGCAACCGATTTTGCCAATTAATTGATAGTGCTTTCATTAATAAATTGGTTTACGCCATTCGTATCAAGTTAATGGTAGTTAAATTCAATTAAATAACGTTTATTCGAGATTAATAACGAACTGCTAGGATACTAAAATGTTTCTCGGTACCTTCAATGTAATGAATTAATATTACAAAAAAATAATGAGCTATTCCTAAATAAAAAATATTTCAAGAATACAACTTCTAAAGGCAGGGCAGGCAGGGACTAAAGGTTTATGGTTTTAATGTTTAGGAACAATTATCTTTTTCAATATTCCATAATTTCAATATTCGATAAAGATAATAATCTTCGTATTTTCCTTTGTGGTGGTGCATTCATATGGAAGCATTACTTGGATAAAACTTAGATAGAAATCTGTTATTTGTTGAGAATGATAGTCGCGCCATGGAAGATAAAAGATTAAGACTTTGGTTGCAATGTGTATGTGACTAAATGTGAATCTTTATCAACTCAAAAAACGGTTGGAAACACTATCGAATGGTTTTCGTGTTGGCGAGTACAAATTTCCCAGTGATGCTACTGGACACTATAAAGCATTATGTAAGTAAACCTTTTGGTAATGTAAAGTATTACAACTGAGACCTTGCCGACAGACTCATGAATGTTGTGATTACGAAACAGATTATAAACAATTTGAGACATAAGCAGGAGCATAATTAAAACACAGGCGATCACAAAGCATAGCTGACACCCAAAGAACAGCTGAGTGAAAACGGAATTAAAAAAAAACACTTTTTATGGCACATTAATCTGTGTTGCTTTCGTTGATATATGCAGATCTTAATACAGTAAAAACATACTTTTGACCTGTCCTATGCACACTCCAGTAAGTAGCCGCACTTCCGCACGGATGATCGCGATAATTGCCCTCTGCGCGTGGCATTAGAAAGCCCACCAACGAAAAAGAAGAAGAAGAAGAAGAAGAAGCAGAAGAGGCAGGAAGGCACATTGAAAATGGTTTACGAAATGAATTTTCACGATCTGTGTTTTTTTTTTCGTGCAGCCGTACAGCCGTAGCCACATGATGCGCCACGGGGGTAATTGCGCGCATTAAGATATGGGGTATTTTGGGGCTGCCGTTGTTGACAAAATTCGATGCTCTTTCCGATGGTTTTAGCAATCGTTTTCCGTCCACCAGGGGAGTCGCGTCACGCGCGTATTACATGCACAGGGCCATTCGCGGTGATTCGACAACGATTAATGTCTATTACATCAAGCAGCACCAGGCTGCGAGCCGTAAGCCGCCACACTGCTGCAGCAACAGCAGTAATAGCGTGAATCTGCGGCTTTTTGGGGGCCCATTTTTCGGGTGCCCCAAAGCAAATGGAAAGGGAAAGCGAAAGTTTTCAACAATTGTCACCAGCGAAAGGGAAATGCGAAAGTCCCAAACACTTCGAAAAGGGAGCGAAATTCACTTCAGTCTTTTGGCCGCGCGCACACGCTTTGCTCCGGATTCCGGTTCCGGCCAGCCCCATCCGGATCGGAGGCACATCGCTGATCGACGCAGCGACGGTCACCGTTAAATGGTCATTTCATGGACCGCAGATCGAATTGCTCCCCCACGGCTGGACTCATGGCACGCATCGCCACGTGACGATCAATTGCACGATCGCGATCGCGCGCACACCGGCGTTCGATGACATGATCAGTCTGAGTTTTTTCCTCTTTTTTACGAGCAACGTCAACATAAACGGTCGGCCGCGCACGCACAATCTTGCCGCACTGATCATGGTTTTTACGGTTTTAACTCGTTTAGAGATCACTTGATCGCTCGCTTGCTCACTCGCTCTGTCTGTCAAGGCGCTTGCACGTCTTTTATATTGCCTCAAAGACGACCGGATGCTCACAGGCTACGGTGATGATCGGAAGTCGCTTCCAGCTGCTCCGTGGCGCTGACGACGATCGTCGAATGATGTTTTATGTCCTCTTTCAAAGGTCATCAATAAACGGCAACTGTTCAAGCAGTTCACTGCACACAACACAATTTAACGACCTCCGTTTAGGACGCACCACGCACATTGCATTTACCATTTTTCACTGAGTTTCCTTCAAAACCGAACCAAACGCTTATCACGCGAAACCTGCTGCACGTGACTCGTGAAGGGCCCTGTCTGGGGCGACCGCTTAATTACTGTTGGAAATGTTTTCACGCCCACCAAGGGAAAACCGTGACCAGTGGCCACTGGCCTAGACACACGCAGCCAAGTGTCTGGCGAGGAAAATTTCGATTTTTAGAAACGAAAAAAAGGAGGCCACCGAAAAAGTAGCGAAATTCTCTTCTCTCTCCTCGAGGGCCATAGTTTAAGTCGGTGCGAGCCGATGGCGGCGGTGTGCTGGCCACTCAATAACTAATATCTTCATTTCACCTCGCCACTTGCAGTCATCATTAAGTAAAAGCGCTAAGGCATCTACACCTTTCGACGAGGGGGGTGCGATCCTCACATAAAACAAAGCACTTGTCGCTGGACTGGCTCCTCTCAAACTCAAGATGCGCCACTTAAACACACCGTCGACCACCTCCCTTTACCCTCTCTTACAGGTGCTTGCACACAAACAGCAAGCAAGCGAAAAAAAAACAAGTTTCAACAACAATCACCCAACCTGATCATCGGATCTCAGCGGGTGGCGCCGCCGAACCATCTCGGACTTCACCCACTTTTCCCCGGTCATCTGCATTTGCTTTCATCTCTCGTGCGTGCGGCGAGCGACGAGTGTGTGCTTTCCATGTGTGATTTGCGTATAGGGGGTTGTAGAGGGGTGTACACGCCCTATGAGCATGCGCCTCATGCTCAGCAGCAGCAGCCGCACCCTTCAATATTCGGTTAAGGTCGTACGCGGTGCGCATCCATCACGAGTGTTTGTGTACCGGGGTGCGGTGGTGAATCCGTGAATCGATAGTAGGTATTGCAGTCACGGAGAGCATGTGCGGCTGCGTAAGCCAGCCGTTATGATGAGCCAGTAAATGCAGTTATCTGCTACGCCCCATTATAATGCGGTAGGTCGCAGTGGATGGAAGAGGGGGGCAACACATTGGGAGGGTGTGCCATTACGCCATCTTGGGTCAGGGAGATCGATAAACTCGATGGCTTTATTGCGGTGCCCAACCTACAATAACCGTCAATCGTTGATGGTGTGGTTTTGTGTGGACGAAACAAGAATGCAACGTGTGTTATCAAGGACTGGAATGCAACGAAAGACTTCAATGCCACCGCAAGCGGGATCATTCCAATACTGTCTTATGTGCGGTGAATGTTCTAACAAAATTGCTGGTAAAGCTTGTTTCTGTTAGAATTTGAACGCATGGAATAGGTTATTTTACAGCCAAGAAATGAAATGAAAACAGGAAATGATGTCATTTTACCGGTTTTCTGACTGTCTTTAAGAGTAAAATATTCCAAATTATTCCATGGTTTCTTTGAATTTTCCAATATTTCTTTTGACATCATATTTTCCTGTACTGTACTGCTGGTCACTTCATTCGCCTTCTTGTAGCTCCATTTTTCTAAGTTTCTATAAGTTTCTGGCAAATTTCTTTAGCCTCTCTATGACAACTCCCCAATTGTCCTCGATAGAACGAAGATTTTGGAGGATTTTGTTAGTTTTTCCGAATGAAATCGAATTGTTCTTCAAATTGAAAAATTGACGGGATCTCTACTGTAAAAGCAGCTAACAAAATAAGCCACATCTCTTTGTGGGATCAAACAAATGAGAAAATCATTTTCTGTAGACATTATTCTTTGCATTGTGCAGTTGCATGAACTGCGTGAAAATATTTTTGTTTTCTCTCTACAGTTACAGATTTCTTTTTAAACGATTAAGTTAGGGACACAATTATCTGTGTAAAGAAAATGGAAACAACGATTACGATTGACAATTTGGTGAGATATTATTTTGATGAAAAATATTTGCGTGAAATCAATGCTTACCAACATTTGATCGATCATCAAAATACATGCATTAAACATAGCAAGGATTTAGACTGTGATGCTCTGTTTCAGGATTCGTTTTGAGTGTTTGCTGCCAAGATACGATCGCACTTTTTTACATAGAATCATGCATCAGTTCCAATTCTACACCTGATCTCCTTATTCATTTTGGTAAGTGTAAAAGAATGATCAGATCATCGAAAATTTGCAATACAATAAATAAATCAGCAGAAACGAAATATTGTCACAAACACCGCGATATGCCCACTTGATATGCATTGCATTGAGTAAAAAGAATCGGCCAGATTGGCAACACGCTTCAGAACGCTGCAGTCTTCTTGCTCTGCAGACGGTTCTTCGGTTACACAATGGCTGAACCGGTTAAACACTTTGTCACCGAAGCGAAGGTCAGCTTCAGGTTCTTTAACATTCTTCCACCGAAACGTGTCCCCCCTTCCGATCAAGCTTCACTCCGCTCGAATGGACCACGCGCACGATGGCAAGTGCATACAAATAAAAACAAAAAATCGGCGAACGAACGACACCGAGAGCTAATTGTTTGCTTTTCAATTGATATTGTACAAATGTGATTCCCAGATCCCCTTCCCTTCCTGAGGGTGCCTCAGCTCAGTATCTCCAGTTTCAATGTCCGGCAGAGAGGGGAATCAACGAAAAAAAAGACACCCACTTTATCTAGACAAACACAACACAACAACAACAAAAAAAAAACAAAGCACTACTCGCTATTGCTTCACCAAAAACACACCAAAGGGAAGGAGAAGTTGGAAGAGAAGAGTTGGCCACTGTGCTGTTCAAGGTTTCCCCAGCTCTTGTCGCTTGTCGGACGCAAGTGTCGCGCAGCGCAAAAACCTTCAAACGACGTCGGTGTCGATCGCTACCGGACCGGAGGCCAGAGCGTGTCTTCTTCAGTATCGTCTTCGTGTGCACTACACGCGTCTTAGGGGTGAACCCTGGGGGCGTGGGGGTTGGTGAATCACGTTCACAAGTGTTGATCTTGGCCTACAAAGAGACAAACCACGCTGTGGGTTGCAGTGTCACTCGTCTTTCGACTTGAAACGCACAAAAGTGTAACTAACCCCGCGTCTCCTTGACACATTACCCGGAGAGCCCGGTGTTAACGGTGGTGGCAATCTCAAACGGATCACACAATTCAATGCAAACGTACATCGTCTTTTATTTTTGTTGTTTTTGCCCGGGCGCGTTTTGAGCACAAAGCGATCATGAAAGAACTGTCATTATGGTGGAGCTGGAGGGGTGACTCAATGCGTCTTTAAAAATGCGCCTGGTACTCGCTTTTACTCTGAGGGAGGCGACAAACACAACAGGCAAGTGGCGTTGATGGCGGATTGATCGAGAGAAAGGTGTTCCTTTCCTTCACCTTCTTGTGATGCCGCAGAACTCGCGTTCCTTTGCGAGGCTGTACGATCAGCGTTAGGTGCGCTAGCCCGAGGCAACCGCCGTATGAGCCACCATACGAGCTTTATTTCGCAAGCCCCCGGATGAAGCACCGGATAGGGAGGAACTACATCAGCAAGAGTCATCATCCCGGTTTCCGGTTGCCAATGTGCAGCGCGTTGCTGGCCCGTTAACCGGTTCCACACTCTCTGCCCTATGCCCGGTACTCCCTAAGTTGATGGTTTGAACTCTAGCATTTCGATCGGATTTCCTCTGCTTCTTCAACGACCTATCCGACGATGGGATCCGGTTTTCCACCGAGGGAAGTGCGAAAGTGCAGCGCGATTCGCGAGGCCACCCATGGGACAGAGGAGTTTGATTGCCGTCGTTCATCTTGCGTTGGATTTCCGGATTTGATGGATGATGGATTGCACATACACAGACAGTATACCACCACGGAAAGGTCGGCAAAGGTCCGCAAAAAACGATTTGCATCGCGCTGTAAATGGCAGCTAGCAGGTTGGCAAATCTTCCAATTTCGGACTGACGCTCGTGCGTGCGTCCGAGGTGAAAGCAGCTTCCATCGTGCGCTAGTCCCATTATTGCTGCGCTAAATGATTGTCATACACGCGATCTACGCGAGCCGCACGATAGGCCACCATCTCATTAGGCTTTCAACAAAGAGCAATTATGCGATTCCTCCGCAGCTCCCCTCCGTTTCACCTGCGTTTCGTGTGCGTCGAAGGTGTCGAAGGAATGGTTGAAAAACGGACGTTTCATATTCTCAAACAAATATGAAATGATCCACAGGCCCCTTTCTGTGGAAATATTCCGAGCAATAGAAATGGCAGGAACGTGGCCTGTTACCACATTAATGGGACGGCAATTTAAGGACCGACCAATTAAGCGACCTAAAGGCAGCACTGCCATTAATAACGTTCTTCCTTTAGTGGCCACGAGCGAATAATGATTGAAACGATCCTTCTTCGCCTGATCGTCTGGATGGGAAAACGTGCCAAACAATGGGGTAACTTAAGCCGAAAGGTCCCCTCCTTTAAGTTAGACATTTTTTTGGGGGGGAAACCCCGGAACCCATTACTAAGAACCTCGCCTCGGAAGTCGGGAAAATCTGGCGAGACGGAGTGAAAGGCCATTCGGTCATTAAAGGTGCGATCACAAGTTTATGAGCCACCAAACCAGAGACACCCACCCACACACCCAGCCAGACAAGAAATCTAATTTGTTTTGGGAGGCTTTTTTCCACCTTACTCCTCCTCCTCCTCCTCCTGGGAACTGCCATACGATGGGGGAATGAAAGGTGGGAAAATGCCAACGTTTCTCACACTGTCACCCTGGAGAGCGATGTGCGATCCGTATCTCCCTATCTATCTTGGCACGGCAACGGTTCGTGGGACGTGTTTTATGTCGCTGCTGGAATAAAGTAATTATTCCGTTTATAACAGCCAGCCACCCAGCCAGCGATAGTAAACGACATTTTATGGTTCACGTACACCTCCTCCTGGCCCTCCCCTCAGGGCGAACGATGGATGTCTTTATGCTAATGTTGATGAATCGACCACTAGCGTTCGACCATAAACAACATTTGTCCAACATCATTCGGAAACTGGAAATCTTTCCATTTCAGCGAAAGGCCTCCCCGCGCCGGAGCATTACGTAAAGGAAAAGAAGCACCCCTTCTGCGTCTGTTGCAGCCGATCAAAAAGATCAAAAGACTTTACAGCGGAACAAGCGACGAACCCGCGCCATGGGGCGATGCATTTATTTTTTTGGTTTGCAAAATCCCAAGAATAACGCTGAAACCGGGACTTGCGTACGATCGTTTGGCATGAATGGATCATCATTTCTTTTCGCTTCCATAATTGGCCACGGTGGTGATGCAAATGAGCGCTCAGGAGCGAGCGCGCACGGTGGCCAAAAAAGGTTTCGATTGCGATACGTTTCCGGTTGACATTAAGCTTGTAGCCGACCGACGAAAAGCCCCCCAGACCGAACGTATATATGGTCCCTATAACCCCCGTTCTGTAATCCGTGCGACGAAGTAACGGAACACCACTTGCAGTAGCAGCAGCGGAAATGAAGAAGTTTATTGACGATCCACCACCAGCACCACCAGTAGCATGATCAATCAACTGAGCAGAATTGTGCAGGTGAACACGTTATACTGAAGTCTGATTATGAACCTCCTCCTCCTCTCTTTCTCTCTCTGTTGTGCTCTTCACGTCACGCAATCTATTGGCGTGACGCCCTATTGTTCGACCCAACCAAGTCGAGGAAGTTCTCGCAAGAAACGATGCATGCTCAACACTTGGCTGCTGCTGCTGCTGCTGCTGCTGCTGCTGCTACTAGTACTGCCTCCAGTTAATCGGTAACGGGATCGTTTTGATGATGGCTTGTTACGCCATCGCACGGGCAGATCACGGAGAAAGGTTGAGAATCATGGAATAAGTTTTCCATCGTTCCATGGAAAGCTGCACCAGCAGCTGATGCTGATCGTCGATGCCAACCATCGATCGCGTGCGCATCCAACGCAGAGCATTTAATTAGCGCACGCTTTAACGTGTAGCGCGCGCGCGTAACTTGCACCGCGAGTCTGTGTTTCATATTAAAAGATGCTGCAGCCAAGATGAGCGCGAGCTGACGGTCCCATCCTACGCCCAATCAGCGCCCACAGCGCCGGAGATAGATCGATCTTCTCTTGGCGCACCTTGCGAGTGGCGATCATCCTCCGCCCGAACGCGCGCTCGCGCGACGATGGCCACTTGAAGCTTCAAGGTCATTCTCCTTCTTCGAGCTTCTAAGATGACTTCACCCGTTCGCTGCTAAAGCAACGGTTTACGTAATAGCCTCCGGCATGGCATGTGTCTCATCGCCAGTGATGTTTGTTTATGTGAATCTCCTCCCGGGATCCGGGACCATCCCTTTAGGCCCGTGTTCCTCCCGATGATGATTGACAGCGCAGGGGCATCCGTTGAAAGCCGGCAATTTGTCGGGAAATCCAATTACGGGTGAAAGTTAACAAAAGAAGAGACGCCATGTTTGAATTCGCAAAACATTCAATCACTCAGCACCTTCCAAAACATTTCAATCATCGCGAAGCCAACCGCGCGATCGCTGTCTCTACGGGGTTTCGCTTCCGTGTCCGTCCCCTTAATTGGTTTAATCTTCTTCCACCGTCTCCCCCAAAAGGAAAAGAAGGAAGAGAGGGCAAGTGATTGTAAACGGGCTTCGGTTTAATGGACAATTGATCGCCCTCAGCGGTCGCAAGGTGTGCAGCAGGCCACAGGGCACAGCCACGAGGCGCGCGCGCGCGCACCCGGCGCACTTTGCATCTCCACCTGGGTCCGCGTTTGTGTTTGTCTGTTCAAGTTTCCTCTACGCAACCGGCAAGCGGAACCGGTTCCATTCCTGCCAGGGGGGCACCGAAATCGAAATCAAATCCCATCCCCGGATTCGATCGACGATCTCCACGGAACCGGATCCACACCCGGTCATGCCTCATCTCCCGGGCACCTCCAGCGGATTTGCGGCCGTTTTCCCGAACTGTACTGGTAGCATGGGACACAGAACGACTTGCGATCGCCTTCCCTCTCCTATCGAGCACCCACGAAACAGTGAAAGTGCTTTCCAAACGATGTCCATTCCATTCCACGCCATGTTATCTTCATCCAGACTCCTCTTCATCGCGAGCGAAGAGTGATGGGCGGCGGGAAAAGCGCAAGTGTCCGTCCGAGTTTGAAACGTGAGAAGCTGCTGGATGATAACAGCAGTCCGAGTAGCAGTCGAAGCTGCACCAAACAATGGTGAACGGACGTGCGCGGACAGGGCTTTTTGGTTAAATTAAACCATCTTAATTGGACAGCAGCAACGGAGCGGACCGGACCGGAGCCGGTCAGACCCCCTAACGCCACGCTACCAACCGGTGAAATCCGATGCGGGCGTCTATTAGGAGTGAATGGAACCATAAAGCTTTGGAGGTTTGAATATTTTATGAACCACCCGCTCCGAAGGGCCCTGCAGCACGGTTTTCTCTGCTCTGCTCGCTGCTCCGTCACTTCTGGCGTCACGACCACCAGAAAGGGCCTTCTGGTGGTGGTGCTGCACATTCCAACACAGCTTCGTAGCGCATCTTGGAATGTATCGCTGGAACCAGCTGGCATGGGAGATAAGAAATCTCCTCTTGTCCCAAAAAGGCAGCAATTCGGCCCCCGGGCATCGATCGATTGACCCTGATCCTCCCACAGAAAGC
Organism: Anopheles aquasalis; assembly: GCF_943734665.1. NCBI lineage: Eukaryota > Metazoa > Arthropoda > Insecta > Diptera > Culicidae > Anopheles > Anopheles aquasalis. Next base: position 23,760,943 of record NC_064878.1, read on the forward strand.
GCTAAAGCTTCTAAACAAGGGGCCGGCGGTCGAGGTTTTAGCCTAAGGCGACTGCAGGTCCGAATGCTCCTCTTCCTGCTCCCTAGACGAGACAGGTTTTTGGAAGGTGGAACTTGTCGATCGTGTCCGATATTTGATCACTTTTTCGGCGGGTGCCAATCGACGCCAAACCTAACAAGCAACCAACCTGTTCCGCAACAATGCGGTGACCGTCGGAGCGAAACATTTAGGAGAGTGCCACTTTTGGAGAGCAATGGAATGAAGTATCGTTAACCTTGTTCTTCCTCCTTCAGTCAGGCGATCAGGCGATCGAACGTTCTATTCTGTCGATTCGATTCACGCGCTTCGCGCATTTATCATTTATGCTCCGTTAGTTTTTTGGGGGGAGACGAATTAATTAGAAAACGACGTTCTGTGGGGCGCCACCGTTCTGTGTCCTTCGGTGGTATGTCGCTCCGTGGTAATGTAGTAATAACCTTGTGTTACGGACACTAATTCACTCTTGAACTAAGTCACAAGAACCAAAACAAATCGCTAAACCTTGTATTACAAGATCACCATCTAGAACGACGCATTAGTGGACAGCATTTCCTGTGCTTTTATCACTCAAACAACAATAACAACAACAACAGGCCACTCGATCCAGCAACTTCCAAAAATTCAATTTACTACTGGCATGCCATGTCGGTTCGTTACGGCGTTTCGTGTGGCCAATTTGTGATTATCGCCAGTGGCCAGTGGCAGCGTAACGAACGCAACCATTCACCGGGTCTCGCGACGCATCGTCCGGAATGAAGATGCGATACACACCACCTCCGACACACCGCGAACCGGCGGCACACCGGATAAGCTATCATAAGAGCACCGCAAAACCGCAACCACGAAACCGAAACGAATGGACGAAAAGAAGACACGGAGAGAAGTAAGAGAAGCTACGGAGAGAGGCAACCTCTCGGGGCCGAAACCGATCGCAAAAGTTAATCGTCCTCCAGTGTGTGCGAGCGCGCCCGCACCCCGTCTGTCCGAACATATTCCACCTTCACTGCGTTCTCCATCCAACAAACTCATCCAAGCACCGCCCGCGGTTGGGGGCGTGAAAAATGCGCTCTCAAAAAAAAACCACAAAACAAAACGCGAGAAAAACGCCAAAAAAGAAACGGTTTCCTACGCACAGTGCCACGGAAAATCTGTAACAATCACACACGCCAACACACCATAGGGGGCGCGGTACGTGTGGTCATCGACATTTTAAGCACACATCAAGACGCATCAAACGCAGAGTTGGTTTTGGTTTTGTTTTTTTTTTTGGTAGTTGCACGCTGCTGCACGATCACCGTAAAGATCACAGGGAGTGACCGGGAGCGAATGTTGTGACCGTTATCTTTTCACGTTTTTCCGCACACAGACACCCGCCAGTTTTCCACACGATCAACGAACGGATCAACCGACAGAACAGTACAGAACACTCCCCTAGGAAAAAAAAGAGGACCACAAACACCGCGTACGTACCGCAGCTAATCGTTGGGCAAAGGGAAAACTGCCCTCAGCGGGCGCGATCGAAATCCAAATGTACAACTGCTGTGACGATCGCGACGAGTGAAAGCCGTTCAACGAACGTACACCGCGACGCGAGTGGACCACTCCTTGGTTTCACGACGGTTTCCAGTGGAATGAACGAACGGTGCACGCTGTGCGTTAGAAACCTCGATGCTCGATCCCTCCCACCACCCCACAACGGGGTGTATAGCGACGCGGATGGAAGGTTTTTCCAACCTTCCAAAGCTTCTCTCTTGAGCGAGCGAACGAGCGAACGAAGAGCGAACGATCAAGTCAGCGATGAACACGCGATCGCACGCTCTCGCGCATCTGGCTGAATGAACACGTCGTGCCCGCAGGGCGATCGTGACCGTAGAGCTTTCCTTCGAGCATGCGCGCGAACAAATGGAAATGCAAGAAACGCGGGAACGGTTACTGATCTTCACAGCAGCAGCAGCAGCAACGTTCGACAACGACAACAAATTGCCCACATTAGAGTGAACGCATTTCCATTTCTGTGTTGGCGCGGCACACATCTGTAATGCAAACAAATTTGCGTAATGATAACGAGCCCATTAACGAGTGGGTGCAGCGGCTACATGCGGGATCGAGAACATCGTCGTTCCCGTCGTCGTTGGTGACAGATGATGCTTCTGTTCCCGGTCTGAGGGCAACCGACGAATGCGGCCAAAAGGGTTCAAACGGTTCACCGCCTCACCGAGTTAATGGCCGTCCGATGGGTGCAATTTTATGCCCGACCACGGACAGGCGGGCGAGGGCTCATCACCAGCAGCAGCAACAGGGCAAAGAACGGGCAAACGTTACGACAGCGACGCAATGTGCGCCATTCATCGTGGTATCGCTGGCGGTGGCCCAAATTTTTCCATCGAAAAGTATGTTTTCCCTCCGCCTTGCCACCCCCAGGCGGTCTATCGCTCTCTCGGTCAAGTGCTACTTCAGGCTCGCGGGGCTTTGAAGTGCCTCCAGGGCGTTCGATTGTTGCAATTCAGGCATTGGAAGTGTGTATCTGTTTGTTTGTTTATGTACATTGCAGCGCCAGGCCCAGCGCTGTAAGATGTTTGCCAAATTTGCTATCTGTGTAGCAAGCATCACCCGGCGCTTTAGGGGAGCCTTGTAATGGTTGAGCTTCACAAATAAATAATTGCAAGCCTTCAGCCAGAAGCGGTGCTTCACGCAGGATCTCGGGAAGATATTTTGCTTTTTGCTTCAGAAAAGCATCACATTTTGGCAAAAAAAAAAGTTGCCAGATTTATTAGAAAAAAAAACGTTTATTAAAAACTTCATCCATCATGGGATCAAATTTCTGAAGATACGTCTGCGAAAAAATACTTTTTACGGTGCCCATCGTAGCTGCGTGATGAGTCATCAGTCAACATACAAATAGATATTCCTTTGAAAGATTATAAGTTTATCCAAGTAGCCCCGCCGAGTTTTTGTCCAATTTCCAATTTTTCGATTTTTAGTATATGTAGGAAGTTGAAAAAGAGATGCTTTTTACAATTTTTTCCCAAAAACAAAACGAGTTTTACATGATTGTTAAATAAAAAGTATCAGCTATTTTCATAAAATCTCGACTGGGCTACCTGACAAAAAGTGTAAAGATTATGTGTTAAAAATTTCAAACCAATCGGTCCAAAAGATTTTACGGTACGATGGGTTTTGGGAAACGCGCTTCAAAGTAGCGGGCTGCATGGAGTCTTCTATGAAATGCGGATTTTTAAAAATCGATAACTCTGTCAGTTTTACTTCGATTGATTTTTACAGAATATTCTTAAAATCAGGCATTCAAATCAGCATTCAGGGAAAAATATTAAAAATATGTGTCGCAAAAAAAATTAAATACCGAAGCCCCCTCCCCTTTAACGATGCATTAATGGTTAACCGACGGGAATCGGTCTCAAGACACGGTATATCATGAAACACACCATTAAAGTCGCGAAAAAGCTTTTAAAAGCACTTAACTGGGAAACACTGCGGTACCAGCCATATTCTAGAGATCTAATTTTCATCCCGATATCACCTTTTAATCATAATAGAAACAGAGGGAAAAGTTTTTAAAAAGAAACATAAAGAGTATCCCCTTTCTTAAAACGAAGATTTAGTTTGACCAAACAAAAAAAACCCTCGACTAAAATGCAGACACCTCCCGCTGTAAATCCTTCTCTGCAAAGTGCTCCGTTAGAGTGTTGAATATAAATCTACTGTTTCCCCTCGAATTTCCCCGCCTCAAACCATCTTCTATTGCAGTCCTCTTTTGCAGCATTAAAGCTTCAAAAAGGCACTTTATGTTTTCTTTCTCTTCTTTTTTTCCCTCTCCTATGGGAGGGGCCCCGGTGGAACTAATCCTTGTGCACGCTCTACGACTATCAGCATCCAAATGTGCGGAATAACGCACAACAGTGAATAATGAATCACATCACAATTATTGCCAGCTAGCTAGCCAGGCCAGGTTGGTGGCGCGGTCAGCGAGCGAGCGTGTGCAGTAGTCCGTGGCCTAAAGATCTGCCCGAATCGGAATGGACGCGGTTATGCTCGCGGGCCCGCGGTTCCGTCCGGCACTCCGGCACCGAGAGGGGCCAACCGAACGAAACGTCAACATGGCCGCACCCGCTGCGTGTGTGAGACCGTGTTTTTCAACAACTTTTTCTCTAAAACTTTCTTCCCACCAACGATGACGAAAACGACTACGGTGACGGTCGGTTTTTGGTGAATTAATGGACATTACCTTCACCGTTTGACCATCGGCCTTCCGAAGCATCTGTTCCCGTGACCCCCTGGCATGGCTTTTGATCGTAGCGACGCTAGTGCCACTGTTGCAGCTGATGGTCACTAGACAAGTTGATGAGTTTAAGAGGCTTCAAAAAGTGAAGAAAGAAAGCGACGAACAAAAAAACCTTATCACTCACTCCCAAATGACCAGTCGCACGCACGCATCTTCATCATTTTGCCGAAAAACAACCCCCCGCCACCCAACCGCCAGCAGCCCCCCCGGTGCCGGTGGTAATGTATCAAAAAATGGCCACGATTATGCTGACCCATTGCGTTGCGCAACCGACGCTGGTGTACAGCTACCCTTCCCTTACCCTCTCTGTATGTTTCGCAGTCGCACGTTACTATCAAATTTCAATATCTCATTAAAGTGAAAAGCTCATCGCAACCTCTGCAACCGAGCGATAGGTAAACCGAAGGAGATGGTGGCGCCACTAGCAAGCGCAGTAACGCACCCGGGGGAGGTGCGACCCTTGACGGCGTGCCATGATGGTCCTTAATATTGCCCCATCAGCGCTTTGGGCAAAGGCTGCGTTAGATAATCGGTTAATGTTAGACGAGGGGGCAACATATTGAATGCGCGCGAATGTGACGTGAGCCACGCGATGATGAACGCGTATCGTTCATGGAGCTGTTAACATTTTTGATAAAACAGATATGCTAACGTACACCACCCATAATCACTCTCTCTAATCAGGTTGTTCAGTGCGTGAGCGATCGAACGGATATGTGCGATGATGAACGCGAGTTCGTCGCTTTAATTCCAGTCGAAGTCTTCCGACCAGCCGTCCCATACCGATCCATTTATTGAATAATATTAATTTCTGTTCTTTTGGGAATGGTTGTTGTTTTGTATTCCTTTTGTTTTTTGTTTACTTTGTGCTCATACAAGCGTACCGAACGCTGTTCCGCATTCCGGTGCGGATTTGTTATTCCAACTTTTCAATTAAGCAACCTCCAAAGAAGTTCTATCTGCAAAAAAAATAGACAACCAGACAATTCCATTAGCTTCGGATCACCGGGTTCCGATCGTGTTGTTTTGCCGTTTAAGAACTAACTTCAACAAACCAGTATAACACGTGGTTGTTGATCAACTCCGTACACAGCGATCGCCACCCAAGGGTTGAACAATGCAAGTGCGCCCGCAGTAACTCACGGAGCAAGTGCGTAAATAGGGCGTAAAATGTGCGTACGATCGTACTTCTATTTTCTTTCCATTTTCGAGGTCAACTCATCCACCGCAAGATCGGCCATTGACGGTTGATCGTGCTTCACTGAATTGTGTATTGTTTTTTCCCCCCATCCAAGTGCGCACAGCAGAGTCATG